>NW_026042367.1:382500-720000 GCF_023856365.1 Brienomyrus brachyistius | reverse complement strand
GTAAACAGACATGAGAGAAAATTCAAAAGGCAAAGATGACGGCCTGCCTTACCTCAGCACAGCTGGCCAACCCTCAGAGAGCATATCATGACCGTGCTTTTTTTTTTTATGATTTAAAAAAAAAAAAAAAAAAAAAAAGAAAAACGGAGGGAAGAGGCGGGACCGGCGCACGGGACAGAGTCGGTCCCTCACGACACCGGCTGATCGCCTGACAAGCGGCGCAGGCTCTCGCTCTGATAAGCGGAACACCGATCAGCTCTGTCTTTCAACAGCAGGGGGCAGTAGAGGTGCACCGTTCCCAGAAACACTGCAATACCGGGTCGATGCGTGGAGCGGACGGGGCAAGCCCCACTTCCGGCTCCCTGTTCCAAAAATCCGTTTAATATGTGGTCCCCTCCATGGGGGACGTATCAGATATTAAACTGATAAGAACAGATACTACACTTGATCTTAGCCAAAAGGCCGAGAAGCGATGCCCGCAGACTGCGCCCCGCCGGGCTCCGGCATGCGGGACGCCGACGGAGCCGGCGCGGCTGGGTCCTCGCCAGCCTCTCTGGGAGGTGGCGCCCGGCGAGACACGCACGATCCCAGAGGATCCCAGAAACACGCCACTGGGCAGATAGAGCCGGCCGCTAAGCCGGGCACAGTCTTACTTTGATACAGCGCGGTGCAGCTCTGCTTGCGCAGAGCCTCCAAAAATACAGTGAACTCATCGCTATCCCTCTCCACGGAAATCTTTAGTAAAAGGCGAAAGATTTATACGGGATGAAGAGAGACCCGAGTCGATGCAGAGCCGTCGCTCAGCAGGTGGCCGCTAGCCGGGCCTCCGTGACGCCCCCGCTCGGGGTTGAATTCTCGGGGGCGTCGCAGCCACCGGCCTCGGGGCCCCGACTCCTCCCTGTCCTCCTGGCATCTGAAAGATCAGCAATCATGTAAACAGACATGAGAGAAAATTCAAAAGGCAAAGATGACGGCCTGCCTTACCTCAGCACAGCTGCCCAACCCTCAGAGAGCATATCATGACCGTGCTTTTTTTTTTTTTATGATTTATAAAAAAAAAAAAAAAAAAAAAGGAAAAACGGAGGGAAGCGGGACCGGCGCACGGACAGAGTCGGTCCCTCACGACACCGGCTGATCGCCTGACAAGCGGCGCAGGCTCTCGGTCTGATAAGCGGAACACCGATCAGCTCTGTCTTTCAACAGCAGGGGGCAGTAGAGGTGCACCCGTTCCCAGAAACACTGCAATACCGGGTCGATGCGTGGAGCGGACGGGGCAAGCCCCACTTCCGGCTCCCTGTTCCAAAAATCCGTTTAATATGTGGTCCCCTCCATGGGGGACGTATCAGATATTAAACTCATAAGAACAGATACTACACTTGATCTTAGCCAAAAGGCCGAGAAGCGATGCCCGCAGACTGCGCCCCGCCGGGCTCCGGCATGCGGGACGCCGACGGAGCCGGCGCGGCTGGGTCCTCGCCAGCCTCTCTGGGAGGTGGCGCCCGGCGAGACCACGCACGATCCCAGAGGATCCCAGAAACACGCCACTGGGCAGATAGAGCCGGCCGCTAAGCCGGGCACAGTCTTACTTTGATACAGCGGCGGTGCAGCTCTGCTTGCGCAGAGCCTCCAAAAATACAGTGAACTCATCGCTATCCCTCTCCACGGAAATCTTTAGTAAAAGGCGAAAGATTTATACGGGATGAAGAGAGACCCGAGTCGATGCAGAGCCGTCGCTCAGCAGGTGGCCGCTAGCCGGGCCTCCGTGACGCCCCCGCTCGGGGTTGAATTCTCGGGGGCGTCGCAGCCACCGGCCTCGGGGCCCCGACTCCTCCCTGTCCTCCTGGCATCTGAAAGATCAGCAATCATGTAAACAGACATGAGAGAAAATTCAAAAGGCAAAGATGACGGCCTGCCTTACCTCAGCACAGCTGCCCAAACCCTCAGAGAGCATATCATGACCGTGCTTTTTTTTTTATGATTTATAAAAAAAAAAAAAAAAAAAAAAGAAAAACGGAGGGAAGCGGGACCGGCGCACGGACAGAGTCGGTCCCTCACGACACCGGCTGATCGCCTGACAAGCGGCGCAGGCTCTCGCTCTGATAAGCGGAACACCGATCAGCTCTGTCTTTCAACAGCAGGGGGCAGTAGAGGTGCACCGTTCCCAGAAACACTGCAATACCGGGTCGATGCGTGGAGCGGACGGGGCAAGCCCCACTTCCGGCTCCCTGTTCCAAAAATCCGTTTAATATGTGGTCCCCTCCATGGGGGACGTATCAGATATTAAACTGATAAGAACAGATACTACACTTGATCTTAGCCAAAAGGCCGAGAAGCGATGCCCGCAGACTGCGCCCCGCCGGGCTCCGGCATGCGGGACGCCGACGGAGCCGGCGCGGCTGGGTCCTCGCCAGCCTCTCTGGGAGGTGGCGCCCGGCGAGACCACGCACGATCCCAGAGGATCCCAGAAACACGCCACTGGGCAGATAGAGCCGGCCGCTAAGCCGGGCACAGTCTTACTTTGATACAGCGGCGGTGCAGCTCTGCTTGCGCAGAGCCTCCAAAAATACAGTGAACTCATCGCTATCCCTCTCCACGGAAATCTTTAGTAAAAGGCGAAAGATTTATACGGGATGAAGAGAGACCCGAGTCGATGCAGAGCCGTCGCTCAGCAGGTGGCCGCTAGCCGGGCCTCCGTGACGCCCCCGCTCGGGGTTGAATTCTCGGGGGCGTCGCAGCCACCGGCCTCGGGGCCCCGACTCCTCCCTGTCCTCCTGGCATCTGAAAGATCAGCAATCATGTAAACAGACATGAGAGAAAATTCAAAAGGCAAAGATGACGGCCTGCCTTACCTCAGCACAGCTGCCCAACCCTCAGAGAGCATATCATGACCGTGCTTTTTTTTTTTTATGATTTAAAAAAAAAAAAAGAAAAAAAAAGAAAAACGGAGGGAAGCGGGACCGGCGCACGGACAGAGTCGGTCCCTCACGACACCGGCTGATCGCCTGACAAGCGGCGCAGGCTCTCGGTCTGATAAGCGGAACACCGATCAGCTCTGTCTTTCAACAGCAGGGGGCAGTAGAGGTGCACCGTTCCCAGAAACACTGCAATACCGGGTCGATGCGTGGAGCGGACGGGGCAAGCCCCACTTCCGGCTCCCTGTTCCAAAAATCCGTTTAATATGTGGTCCCCTCCATGGGGGACGTATCAGATATTAAACTGATAAGAACAGATACTACACTTGATCTTAGCCAAAAGGCCGAGAAGCGATGCCCGCAGACTGCGCCCCGCCGGGCTCCGGCATGCGGGACGCCGACGGAGCCGGCGCGGCTGGGTCCTCGCCAGCCTCTCTGGGAGGTGGCGCCCGGCGAGACCACGCACGATCCCAGAGGATCCCAGAAACACGCCACTGGGCAGATAGAGCCGGCCGCTAAGCCGGGCACAGTCTTACTTTGATACAGCGGCGGTGCAGCTCTGCTTGCGCAGAGCCTCCAAAAATACAGTGAACTCATCGCTATCCCTCTCCACGGAAATCTTTAGTAAAAGGCGAAAGATTTATACGGGATGAAGAGAGACCCGAGTCGATGCAGAGCCGTCGCTCAGCAGGTGGCCGCTAGCCGGGCCTCCGTGACGCCCCCGCTCGGGGTTGAATTCTCGGGGGCGTCGCAGCCACCGGCCTCGGGGCCCCGACTCCTCCCTGTCCTCCTGGCATCTGAAAGATCAGCAATCATGTAAACAGACATGAGAGAAAATTCAAAAGGCAAAGATGACGGCCCTGCCTTACCTCAGCACAGCTGCCCAACCCTCAGAGAGCATATCATGACCGTGCTTTTTTTTTTTTTATGATTTATAAAAAAAAAAAAAAAAAAAAAAAGAAAAACGGAGGGAAGCGGGACCGGCGCGACGGACAGAGTCGGTCCCTCACGACACCGGCTGATCGCCTGACAAGCGGCGCAGGCTCTCGGTCTGATAAGCGGAACACCGATCAGCTCTGTCTTTCAACAGCAGGGGGCAGTAGAGGTGCACCGTTCCCAGAAACACTGCAATACCGGGTCGATGCGTGGAGCGGACGGGGCAAGCCCCACTTCCGGCTCCCTGTTCCAAAAATCCGTTTAATATGTGGTCCCCTCCATGGGGGACGTATCAGATATTAAACTCATAAGAACAGATACTACACTTGATCTTAGCCAAAAGGCCGAGAAGCGATGCCCGCAGACTGCGCCCCGCCGGGCTCCGGCATGCGGGACGCCGACGGAGCCGGCGCGGCTGGGTCCTCGCCAGCCTCTCTGGGAGGTGGCGCCCGGCGAGACCACGCACGATCCCAGAGGATCCCAGAAACACGCCACTGGGCAGATAGAGCCGGCCGCTAAGCCGGGCACAGTCTTACTTTGATACAGCGGCGGTGCAGCTCTGCTTGCGCAGAGCCTCCAAAAATACAGTGAACTCATCGCTATCCCTCTCCACGGAAATCTTTAGTAAAAGGCGAAAGATTTATACGGGATGAAGAGAGACCCGAGTCGATGCAGAGCCGTCGCTCAGCAGGTGGCCGCTAGCCGGGCCTCCGTGACGCCCCCGCTCGGGGTTGAATTCTCGGGGGCGTCGCAGCCACCGGCCTCGGGGCCCCGACTCCTCCCTGTCCTCCTGGCATCTGAAAGATCAGCAATCATGTAAACAGACATGAGAGAAAATTCAAAAGGCAAAGATGACGGCCTGCCTTACCTCAGCACAGCTGCCCAACCCTCAGAGAGCATATCATGACCGTGCTTTTTTTTTTTTTATGATTTATAAAAAAAAAAAAAAAAAAAAAAAGGAAAAACGGAGGGAAGCGGGACCGGCGCACGGACAGAGTCGGTCCCTCACGACACCGGCTGATCGCCTGACAAGCGGCGCAGGCTCTCGGTCTGATAAGCGGAACACCGATCAGCTCTGTCTTTCAACAGCAGGGGGCAGTAGAGGTGCACCGTTCCCAGAAACACTGCAATACCGGGTCGATGCGTGGAGCGGACGGGGCAAGCCCCACTTCCGGCTCCCTGTTCCAAAAATCCGTTTAATATGTGGTCCCCTCCATGGGGGACGTATCAGATATTAAACTCATAAGAACAGATACTACACTTGATCTTAGCCAAAAGGCCGAGAAGCGATGCCCGCAGACTGCGCCCCGCCGGGCTCCGGCATGCGGGACGCCGACGGAGCCGGCGCGGCTGGGTCCTCGCCAGCCTCTCTGGGAGGTGGCGCCCGGCGAGACCACGCACGATCCCAGAGGATCCCAGAAACACGCCACTGGGCAGATAGAGCCGGCCGCTAAGCCGGGCACAGTCTTACTTTGATACAGCGGCGGTGCAGCTCTGCTTGCGCAGAGCCTCCAAAAATACAGTGAACTCATCGCTATCCCTCTCCACGGAAATCTTTAGTAAAAGGCGAAAGATTTATACGGGATGAAGAGAGACCCGAGTCGATGCAGAGCCGTCGCTCAGCAGGTGGCCGCTAGCCGGGCCTCCGTGACGCCCCCGCTCGGGGTTGAATTCTCGGGGGCGTCGCAGCCACCGGCCTCGGGGCCCCGACTCCTCCCTGTCCTCCTGGCATCTGAAAGATCAGCAATCATGTAAACAGACATGAGAGAAAATTCAAAAGGCAAAGATGACGGCCTGCCTTACCTCAGCACAGCTGCCCAACCCTCAGAGAGCATATCATGACCGTGCTTTTTTTTTTTTATGATTTAAAAAAAAAAAAAGAAAAAAAAAGAAAAACGGAGGGAAGCGGGACCGGCGCACGGACAGAGTCGGTCCCTCACGACACCGGCTGATCGCCTGACAAGCGGCGCAGGCTCTCGGTCTGATAAGCGGAACACCGATCAGCTCTGTCTTTCAACAGCAGGGGGCAGTAGAGGTGCACCGTTCCCAGAAACACTGCAATACCGGGTCGATGCGTGGAGCGGACGGGGCAAGCCCCACTTCCGGCTCCCTGTTCCAAAAATCCGTTTAATATGTGGTCCCCTCCATGGGGGACGTATCAGATATTAAACTGATAAGAACAGATACTACACTTGATCTTAGCCAAAAGGCCGAGAAGCGATGCCCGCAGACTGCGCCCCGCCGGGCTCCGGCATGCGGGACGCCGACGGAGCCGGCGCGGCTGGGTCCTCGCCAGCCTCTCTGGGAGGTGGCGCCCGGCGAGACCACGCACGATCCCAGAGGATCCCAGAAACACGCCACTGGGCAGATAGAGCCGGCCGCTAAGCCGGGCACAGTCTTACTTTGATACAGCGGCGGTGCAGCTCTGCTTGCGCAGAGCCTCCAAAAATACAGTGAACTCATCGCTATCCCTCTCCACGGAAATCTTTAGTAAAAGGCGAAAGATTTATACGGGATGAAGAGAGACCCGAGTCGATGCAGAGCCGTCGCTCAGCAGGTGGCCGCTAGCCGGGCCTCCGTGACGCCCCCGCTCGGGGTTGAATTCTCGGGGGCGTCGCAGCCACCGGCCTCGGGGCCCCGACTCCTCCCTGTCCTCCTGGCATCTGAAAGATCAGCAATCATGTAAACAGACATGAGAGAAAATTCAAAAGGCAAAGATGACGGCCTGCCTTACCTCAGCACAGCTGCCCAACCCTCAGAGAGCATATCATGACCGTGCTTTTTTTTTTTTATGATTTAAAAAAAAAAAAAGAAAAAAAAAGAAAAACGGAGGGAAGCGGGACCGGCGCACGGACAGAGTCGGTCCCTCACGACACCGGCTGATCGCCTGACAAGCGGCGCAGGCTCTCGGTCTGATAAGCGGAACACCGATCAGCTCTGTCTTTCAACAGCAGGGGGCAGTAGAGGTGCACCGTTCCCAGAAACACTGCAATACCGGGTCGATGCGTGGAGCGGACGGGGCAAGCCCCACTTCCGGCTCCCTGTTCCAAAAATCCGTTTAATATGTGGTCCCCTCCATGGGGGACGTATCAGATATTAAACTGATAAGAACAGATACTACACTTGATCTTAGCCAAAAGGCCGAGAAGCGATGCCCGCAGACTGCGCCCCGCCGGGCTCCGGCATGCGGGACGCCGACGGAGCCGGCGCGGCTGGGTCCTCGCCAGCCTCTCTGGGAGGTGGCGCCCGGCGAGACCACGCACGATCCCAGAGGATCCCAGAAACACGCCACTGGGCAGATAGAGCCGGCCGCTAAGCCGGGCACAGTCTTACTTTGATACAGCGGCGGTGCAGCTCTGCTTGCGCAGAGCCTCCAAAAATACAGTGAACTCATCGCTATCCCTCTCCACGGAAATCTTTAGTAAAAGGCGAAAGATTTATACGGGATGAAGAGAGACCCGAGTCGATGCAGAGCCGTCGCTCAGCAGGTGGCCGCTAGCCGGGCCTCCGTGACGCCCCCGCTCGGGGTTGAATTCTCGGGGGCGTCGCAGCCACCGGCCTCGGGGCCCCGACTCCTCCCTGTCCTCCTGGCATCTGAAAGATCAGCAATCATGTAAACAGACATGAGAGAAAATTCAAAAGGCAAAGATGACGGCCTGCCTTACCTCAGCACAGCTGCCCACCCCTCAGAGAGCATATCATGACCGTGCTTTTTTTTTTTATGATTAAAAAAAAAAAAAAAAAAAAAAAGAAGAAGAAAAACGGAGGGAAGCGGGACCGGCGCACGGACAGAGTCGGTCCCTCACGACACCGGCTGATCGCCTGACAAGCGGCGCAGGCTCTCGGTCTGATAAGCGGAACACCGATCAGCTCTGTCTTTCAACAGCAGGGGGCAGTAGAGGTGCACCGTTCCCAGAAACACTGCAATACCGGGTCGATGCGTGGAGCGGACGGGGCAAGCCCCACTTCCGGCTCCCTGTTCCAAAAATCCGTTTAATATGTGGTCCCCTCCATGGGGGACGTATCAGATATTAAACTGATAAGAACAGATACTACACTTGATCTTAGCCAAAAGGCCGAGAAGCGATGCCCGCAGACTGCGCCCCGCCGGGCTCCGGCATGCGGGACGCCGACGGAGCCGGCGCGGCTGGGTCCTCGCCAGCCTCTCTGGGAGGTGGCGCCCGGCGAGACCACGCACGATCCCAGAGGATCCCAGAAACACGCCACTGGGCAGATAGAGCCGGCCGCTAAGCCGGGCACAGTCTTACTTTGATACAGCGGCGGTGCAGCTCTGCTTGCGCAGAGCCTCCAAAAATACAGTGAACTCATCGCTATCCCTCTCCACGGAAATCTTTAGTAAAAGGCGAAAGATTTATACGGGATGAAGAGAGACCCGAGTCGATGCAGAGCCGTCGCTCAGCAGGTGGCCGCTAGCCGGGCCTCCGTGACGCCCCCGCTCGGGGTTGAATTCTCGGGGGCGTCGCAGCCACCGGCCTCGGGGCCCCGACTCCTCCCTGTCCTCCTGGCATCTGAAAGATCAGCAATCATGTAAACAGACATGAGAGAAAATTCAAAAGGCAAAGATGACGGCCTGCCTTACCTCAGCACAGCTGCCCAACCCTCAGAGAGCATATCATGACCGTGCTTTTTTTTTTTTATGATTTAAAAAAAAAAAAAAAAAAAAAAGAAAAACGGAGGGAAGCGGGACCGGCGCACGGACAGAGTCGGTCCCTCACGACACCGGCTGATCGCCTGACAAGCGGCGCAGGCTCTCGGTCTGATAAGCGGAACACCGATCAGCTCTGTCTTTCAACAGCAGGGGGCAGTAGAGGTGCACCGTTCCCAGAAACACTGCAATACCGGGTCGATGCGTGGAGCGGACGGGGCAAGCCCCACTTCCGGCTCCCTGTTCCAAAAATCCGTTTAATATGTGGTCCCCTCCATGGGGGACGTATCAGATATTAAACTGATAAGAACAGATACTACACTTGATCTTAGCCAAAAGGCCGAGAAGCGATGCCCGCAGACTGCGCCCCGCCGGGCTCCGGCATGCGGGACGCCGACGGAGCCGGCGCGGCTGGGTCCTCGCCAGCCTCTCTGGGAGGTGGCGCCCGGCGAGACCACGCACGATCCCAGAGGATCCCAGAAACACGCCACTGGGCAGATAGAGCCGGCCGCTAAGCCGGGCACAGTCTTACTTTGATACAGCGGCGGTGCAGCTCTGCTTGCGCAGAGCCTCCAAAAATACAGTGAACTCATCGCTATCCCTCTCCACGGAAATCTTTAGTAAAAGGCGAAAGATTTATACGGGATGAAGAGAGACCCGAGTCGATGCAGAGCCGTCGCTCAGCAGGTGGCCGCTAGCCGGGCCTCCGTGACGCCCCCGCTCGGGGTTGAATTCTCGGGGGCGTCGCAGCCACCGGCCTCGGGGCCCCGACTCCTCCCTGTCCTCCTGGCATCTGAAAGATCAGCAATCATGTAAACAGACATGAGAGAAAATTCAAAAGGCAAAGATGACGGCCTGCCTTACCTCAGCACAGCTGCCCAACCCTCAGAGAGCATATCATGACCGTGCTTTTTTTTTTTTATGATTTAAAAAAAAAAAAAGAAAAAAAAAGAAAAACGGAGGGAAGCGGGACCGGCGCACGGACAGAGTCGGTCCCTCACGACACCGGCTGATCGCCTGACAAGCGGCGCAGGCTCTCGGTCTGATAAGCGGAACACCGATCAGCTCTGTCTTTCAACAGCAGGGGGCAGTAGAGGTGCACCGTTCCCAGAAACACTGCAATACCGGGTCGATGCGTGGAGCGGACGGGGCAAGCCCCACTTCCGGCTCCCTGTTCCAAAAATCCGTTTAATATGTGGTCCCCTCCATGGGGGACGTATCAGATATTAAACTGATAAGAACAGATACTACACTTGATCTTAGCCAAAAGGCCGAGAAGCGATGCCCGCAGACTGCGCCCCGCCGGGCTCCGGCATGCGGGACGCCGACGGAGCCGGCGCGGCTGGGTCCTCGCCAGCCTCTCTGGGAGGTGGCGCCCGGCGAGACCACGCACGATCCCAGAGGATCCCAGAAACACGCCACTGGGCAGATAGAGCCGGCCGCTAAGCCGGGCACAGTCTTACTTTGATACAGCGGCGGTGCAGCTCTGCTTGCGCAGAGCCTCCAAAAATACAGTGAACTCATCGCTATCCCTCTCCACGGAAATCTTTAGTAAAAGGCGAAAGATTTATACGGGATGAAGAGAGACCCGAGTCGATGCAGAGCCGTCGCTCAGCAGGTGGCCGCTAGCCGGGCCTCCGTGACGCCCCCGCTCGGGGTTGAATTCTCGGGGGCGTCGCAGCCACCGGCCTCGGGGCCCCGACTCCTCCCTGTCCTCCTGGCATCTGAAAGATCAGCAATCATGTAAACAGACATGAGAGAAAATTCAAAAGGCAAAGATGACGGCCTGCCTTACCTCAGCACAGCTGCCCACCCCTCAGAGAGCATATCATGACCGTGCTTTTTTTTTTTATGATTAAAAAAAAAAAAAAAAAAAAAAAGAAGAAGAAAAACGGAGGGAAGCGGGACCGGCGCACGGACAGAGTCGGTCCCTCACGACACCGGCTGATCGCCTGACAAGCGGCGCAGGCTCTCGGTCTGATAAGCGGAACACCGATCAGCTCTGTCTTTCAACAGCAGGGGGCAGTAGAGGTGCACCGTTCCCAGAAACACTGCAATACCGGGTCGATGCGTGGAGCGGACGGGGCAAGCCCCACTTCCGGCTCCCTGTTCCAAAAATCCGTTTAATATGTGGTCCCCTCCATGGGGGACGTATCAGATATTAAACTGATAAGAACAGATACTACACTTGATCTTAGCCAAAAGGCCGAGAAGCGATGCCCGCAGACTGCGCCCCGCCGGGCTCCGGCATGCGGGACGCCGACGGAGCCGGCGCGGCTGGGTCCTCGCCAGCCTCTCTGGGAGGTGGCGCCCGGCGAGACCACGCACGATCCCAGAGGATCCCAGAAACACGCCACTGGGCAGATAGAGCCGGCCGCTAAGCCGGGCACAGTCTTACTTTGATACAGCGGCGGTGCAGCTCTGCTTGCGCAGAGCCTCCAAAAATACAGTGAACTCATCGCTATCCCTCTCCACGGAAATCTTTAGTAAAAGGCGAAAGATTTATACGGGATGAAGAGAGACCCGAGTCGATGCAGAGCCGTCGCTCAGCAGGTGGCCGCTAGCCGGGCCTCCGTGACGCCCCCGCTCGGGGTTGAATTCTCGGGGGCGTCGCAGCCACCGGCCTCGGGGCCCCGACTCCTCCCTGTCCTCCTGGCATCTGAAAGATCAGCAATCATGTAAACAGACATGAGAGAAAATTCAAAAGGCAAAGATGACGGCCTGCCTTACCTCAGCACAGCTGCCCAACCCTCAGAGAGCATATCATGACCGTGCTTTTTTTTTTTTATGATTTAAAAAAAAAAAAAAAAAAAAAAGAAAAACGGAGGGAAGCGGGACCGGCGCACGGACAGAGTCGGTCCCTCACGACACCGGCTGATCGCCTGACAAGCGGCGCAGGCTCTCGGTCTGATAAGCGGAACACCGATCAGCTCTGTCTTTCAACAGCAGGGGGCAGTAGAGGTGCACCGTTCCCAGAAACACTGCAATACCGGGTCGATGCGTGGAGCGGACGGGGCAAGCCCCACTTCCGGCTCCCTGTTCCAAAAATCCGTTTAATATGTGGTCCCCTCCATGGGGGACGTATCAGATATTAAACTGATAAGAACAGATACTACACTTGATCTTAGCCAAAAGGCCGAGAAGCGATGCCCGCAGACTGCGCCCCGCCGGGCTCCGGCATGCGGGACGCCGACGGAGCCGGCGCGGCTGGGTCCTCGCCAGCCTCTCTGGGAGGTGGCGCCCGGCGAGACCACGCACGATCCCAGAGGATCCCAGAAACACGCCACTGGGCAGATAGAGCCGGCCGCTAAGCCGGGCACAGTCTTACTTTGATACAGCGGCGGTGCAGCTCTGCTTGCGCAGAGCCTCCAAAAATACAGTGAACTCATCGCTATCCCTCTCCACGGAAATCTTTAGTAAAAGGCGAAAGATTTATACGGGATGAAGAGAGACCCGAGTCGATGCAGAGCCGTCGCTCAGCAGGTGGCCGCTAGCCGGGCCTCCGTGACGCCCCCGCTCGGGGTTGAATTCTCGGGGGCGTCGCAGCCACCGGCCTCGGGGCCCCGACTCCTCCCTGTCCTCCTGGCATCTGAAAGATCAGCAATCATGTAAACAGACATGAGAGAAAATTCAAAAGGCAAAGATGACGGCCTGCCTTACCTCAGCACAGCTGCCCAACCCTCAGAGAGCATATCATGACCGTGCTTTTTTTTTTTATGATTTAAAAAAAAAAAAAAAAAGAAAAACGGAGGGAAGCGGGACCGGCGCACGGACAGAGTCGGTCCCTCACGACACCGGCTGATCGCCTGACAAGCGGCGCAGGCTCTCGGTCTGATAAGCGGAACACCGATCAGCTCTGTCTTTCAACAGCAGGGGGCAGTAGAGGTGCACCGTTCCCAGAAACACTGCAATACCGGGTCGATGCGTGGAGCGGACGGGGCAAGCCCCACTTCCGGCTCCCTGTTCCAAAAATCCGTTTAATATGTGGTCCCCTCCATGGGGGACGTATCAGATATTAAACTGATAAGAACAGATACTACACTTGATCTTAGCCAAAAGGCCGAGAAGCGATGCCCGCAGACTGCGCCCCGCCGGGCTCCGGCATGCGGGACGCCGACGGAGCCGGCGCGGCTGGGTCCTCGCCAGCCTCTCTGGGAGGTGGCGCCCGGCGAGACCACGCACGATCCCAGAGGATCCCAGAAACACGCCACTGGGCAGATAGAGCCGGCCGCTAAGCCGGGCACAGTCTTACTTTGATACAGCGGCGGTGCAGCTCTGCTTGCGCAGAGCCTCCAAAAATACAGTGAACTCATCGCTATCCCTCTCCACGGAAATCTTTAGTAAAAGGCGAAAGATTTATACGGGATGAAGAGAGACCCGAGTCGATGCAGAGCCGTCGCTCAGCAGGTGGCCGCTAGCCGGGCCTCCGTGACGCCCCCGCTCGGGGTTGAATTCTCGGGGGCATCGCAGCCACCGGCCTCGGGGCCCCGACTCCTCCCTGTCCTCCTGGCATCTGAAAGATCAGCAATCATGTAAACAGACATGAGAGAAAATTCAAAAGGCAAAGATGACGGCCTGCCTTACCTCAGCACAGCTGCCCAACCCTCAGAGAGCATATCATGACCGTGCTTTTTTTTTTTATGATTTAAAAAAAAAAAAAAAAAGAAAAACGGAGGGAAGCGGGACCGGCGCACGGACAGAGTCGGTCCCTCACGACACCGGCTGATCGCCTGACAAGCGGCGCAGGCTCTCGGTCTGATAAGCGGAACACCGATCAGCTCTGTCTTTCAACAGCAGGGGGCAGTAGAGGTGCACCGTTCCCAGAAACACTGCAATACCGGGTCGATGCGTGGAGCGGACGGGGCAAGCCCCACTTCCGGCTCCCTGTTCCAAAAATCCGTTTAATATGTGGTCCCCTCCATGGGGGACGTATCAGATATTAAACTGATAAGAACAGATACTACACTTGATCTTAGCCAAAAGGCCGAGAAGCGATGCCCGCAGACTGCGCCCCGCCGGGCTCCGGCATGCGGGACGCCGACGGAGCCGGCGCGGCTGGGTCCTCGCCAGCCTCTCTGGGAGGTGGCGCCCGGCGAGACCACGCACGATCCCAGAGGATCCCAGAAACACGCCACTGGGCAGATAGAGCCGGCCGCTAAGCCGGGCACAGTCTTACTTTGATACAGCGGCGGTGCAGCTCTGCTTGCGCAGAGCCTCCAAAAATACAGTGAACTCATCGCTATCCCTCTCCACGGAAATCTTTAGTAAAAGGCGAAAGATTTATACGGGATGAAGAGAGACCCGAGTCGATGCAGAGCCGTCGCTCAGCAGGTGGCTGCTAGCCGGGCCTCCGTGACGCCCCCGCTCGGGGTTGAATTCTCGGGGGCGTCGCAGCCACCGGCCTCGGGGCCCCGACTCCTCCCTGTCCTCCTGGCATCTGAAAGATCAGCAATCATGTAAACAGACATGAGAGAAAATTCAAAAGGCAAAGATGACGGCCTGCCTTACCTCAGCACAGCTGCCCAACCCTCAGAGAGCATATCATGACCGTGCTTTTTTTTTTTTATGATTTAAAAAAAAAAAAAGAAAAAAAAAGAAAAACGGAGGGAAGCGGGACCGGCGCACGGACAGAGTCGGTCCCTCACGACACCGGCTGATCGCCTGACAAGCGGCGCAGGCTCTCGGTCTGATAAGCGGAACACCGATCAGCTCTGTCTTTCAACAGCAGGGGGCAGTAGAGGTGCACCGTTCCCAGAAACACTGCAATACCGGGTCGATGCGTGGAGCGGACGGGGCAAGCCCCACTTCCGGCTCCCTGTTCCAAAAATCCGTTTAATATGTGGTCCCCTCCATGGGGGACGTATCAGATATTAAACTGATAAGAACAGATACTACACTTGATCTTAGCCAAAAGGCCGAGAAGCGATGCCCGCAGACTGCGCCCCGCCGGGCTCCGGCATGCGGGACGCCGACGGAGCCGGCGCGGCTGGGTCCTCGCCAGCCTCTCTGGGAGGTGGCGCCCGGCGAGACCACGCACGATCCCAGAGGATCCCAGAAACACGCCACTGGGCAGATAGAGCCGGCCGCTAAGCCGGGCACAGTCTTACTTTGATACAGCGGCGGTGCAGCTCTGCTTGCGCAGAGCCTCCAAAAATACAGTGAACTCATCGCTATCCCTCTCCACGGAAATCTTTAGTAAAAGGCGAAAGATTTATACGGGATGAAGAGAGACCCGAGTCGATGCAGAGCCGTCGCTCAGCAGGTGGCCGCTAGCCGGGCCTCCGTGACGCCCCCGCTCGGGGTTGAATTCTCGGGGGCGTCGCAGCCACCGGCCTCGGGGCCCCGACTCCTCCCTGTCCTCCTGGCATCTGAAAGATCAGCAATCATGTAAACAGACATGAGAGAAAATTCAAAAGGCAAAGATGACGGCCTGCCTTACCTCAGCACAGCTGCCCACCCCTCAGAGAGCATATCATGACCGTGTTTTTTTTTTTTATGATTTAAAAAAAAAAAAAAAAAGAAGAAAAACGGAGGGAAGCGGGACCGGCGCACGGACAGAGTCGGTCCCTCACGACACCGGCTGATCGCCTGACAAGCGGCGCAGGCTCTCGGTCTGATAAGCGGAACACCGATCAGCTCTGTCTTTCAACAGCAGGGGGCAGTAGAGGTGCACCGTTCCCAGAAACACTGCAATACCGGGTCGATGCGTGGAGCGGACGGGGCAAGCCCCACTTCCGGCTCCCTGTTCCAAAAATCCGTTTAATATGTGGTCCCCTCCATGGGGGACGTATCAGATATTAAACTGATAAGAACAGATACTACACTTGATCTTAGCCAAAAGGCCGATTAGCGATGCCCGCAGACTGCGCCCCGCCGGGCTCCGGCATGCGGGACGCCGACGGAGCCGGCGCGGCTGGGTCCTCGCCAGCCTCTCTGGGAGGTGGCGCCCGGCGAGACCACGCACGATCCCAGAGGATCCCAGAAACACGCCACTGGGCAGATAGAGCCGGCCGCTAAGCCGGGCACAGTCTTACTTTCATACAGCGGCGGTGCAGCTCTGCTTGCGCAGAGCCTCCAAAAATACAGTGAACTCATCGCTATCCCTCTCCACGGAAATCTTTAGTAAAAGGCGAAAGATTTATACGGGATGAAGAGAGACCCGAGTCGATGCAGAGCCGTCGCTCAGCAGGTGGCCGCTAGCCGGGCCTCCGTGACGCCCCCGCTCGGGGTTGAATTCTCGGGGGCGTCGCAGCCACCGGCCTCGGGGCCCCGACTCCTCCCTGTCCTCCTGGCATCTGAAAGATCAGCAATCATGTAAACAGACATGAGAGAAAATTCAAAAGGCAAAGATGACGGCCTGCCTTACCTCAGCACAGCTGCCCAACCCTCAGAGAGCATATCATGACCGTGCTTTTTTTTTTTTATGATTTAAAAAAAAAAAAAAAGAAAGAAAAACGGAGGGAAGCGGGACCGGCGCACGGACAGAGTCGGTCCCTCACGACACCGGCTGATCGCCTGACAAGCGGCGCAGGCTCTCGGTCTGATAAGCGGAACACCGATCAGCTCTGTCTTTCAACAGCAGGGGGCAGTAGAGGTGCACCGTTCCCAGAAACACTGCAATACCGGGTCGATGCGTGGAGCGGACGGGGCAAGCCCCACTTCCGGCTCCCTGTTCCAAAAATCCGTTTAATATGTGGTCCCCTCCATGGGGGACGTATCAGATATTAAACTGATAAGAACAGATACTACACTTGATCTTAGCCAAAAGGCCGAGAAGCGATGCCCGCAGACTGCGCCCCGCCGGGCTCCGGCATGCGGGACGCCGACGGAGCCGGCGCGGCTGGGTCCTCGCCAGCCTCTCTGGGAGGTGGCGCCCGGCGAGACCACGCACGATCCCAGAGGATCCCAGAAACACGCCACTGGGCAGATAGAGCCGGCCGCTAAGCCGGGCACAGTCTTACTTTGATACAGCGGCGGTGCAGCTCTGCTTGCGCAGAGCCTCCAAAAATACAGTGAACTCATCGCTATCCCTCTCCACGGAAATCTTTAGTAAAAGGCGAAAGATTTATACGGGATGAAGAGAGACCCGAGTCGATGCAGAGCCGTCGCTCAGCAGGTGGCCGCTAGCCGGGCCTCCGTGACGCCCCCGCTCGGGGTTGAATTCTCGGGGGCGTCGCAGCCACCGGCCTCGGGGCCCCGACTCCTCCCTGTCCTCCTGGCATCTGAAAGATCAGCAATCATGTAAACAGACATGAGAGAAAATTCAAAAGGCAAAGATGACGGCCTGCCTTACCTCAGCACAGCTGCCCACCCCTCAGAGAGCATATCATGACCGTGCTTTTTTTAATAAAAAAAAAAAATAAATAAATAAAAAGAAAAACGGAGGGAAGCGGGACCGGCGCACGGACAGGGTCCGTCCCTCACGACACCGGCTAATCGCCTGGCAAGCGGCGCAGGCTCTCGGTCTGATAAGCGGAACACCGATCAGCTCTGTCTTTCAACAGCAGGGGGCAGTAGAGGTGCACCGTTCCCAGAAACACTGCAATACCGGGTCGATGCGCGGAGCGGACGGGGCAAGCCCCACTTCCGGCTCCCTGTTCCAAAAATCTGTTTAATATGTGGTCCCCTCCATGGGGGACGTATCAGATATTAAACTGATAAGAACAGATTTTTTTTTTCCATGCTTTATTAAACGGTTCTGTACATTTTAAATTCACACAATAAAAACCTTTAAAACAATATTAAACAAATATATCACAGAACCATTCCCTATAGGATAAGCAAAACATAACAATAAAAACAAGTAATACATATACACACTTTAAAATCTGATTACAATCATATGGCCATTAACATAATTAAAATGTCACCTCAAATGTAAGCCATCAAAATATTAAAACCTTAAAAAAGGAACAGACCCGTAGACCTCAGGCCTCGGCACAAGGGTCGGGTTAAAACAGGGTTATGCATCATCCTAAAACACATAAAATCAATGGCCTCAGGCTAAAAAACTGGTTAGTCACAGACATGGCACAGCATATAGAATAAAATGTTAATAAATACAGTTAATGTTAATACATAAAGGTGCTAAAAGTGACCAACCACAGCCGTGCTCAATCTCAGTACATGCAGTTAATTAAAAGAATATTTGCAACACCATACACGCACAAAAAACAAAGCACACTTACCTAAAACCCAAAGTACCTGTGTGCTTCAGGACAGTGCGTCATGTCGACCCTGTAGGATGGAGCGTCACCACCTAAATGAAACGGGGCTAAAGCCAAAAGAGGCCCTTCCACCTCTCCTTGGCCTCGTGGTAGCCCCGTTGGATGACGTCGGGTCTCCATCCTGAAACCCAAATCGGCCCGGATTTTGCGGAATACCCCTTGTGCCTCCAGACGAACCCCTCTGCGGATGAGCGCGGTCCTGGCATTCCAAAGCTCTCGCTTGGTAATGCTGACCAGCAGCCACATCCAGGGGCCGAAGGGGTTATGGAGGTTGGGGTCCCACCCCTTCAACACCTTGTCGTAGGTCAGACCGGGCTGCGGGTCTACACGTCCACACAGGCCCGCTACCAACCCCCAGACTCTCTGTGCATGCCCGCAGTCCCAAAACACGTGCTTGATGGTCTCATCCTCGCTGCACTCGGGCCTGGGGCAGCGGGGGTGTCTGGTCAGCTTATGCCTGTGCAAGACGTCCCTGACTGGCAGCTTACCATGAAGGCACTGCCAGTTCAGGTCCTGCAGCCTGTGATCCAAACCCTTAGGCTGGATTCTCGCCCATATGCCTTCCCCAGGCCCAACATGGCCCGAGTCTCCCTATGACCAAGCAAAGCCTTGTAAAGCGCTCTGTGCTTGGTCAGGGCCTCTGTCTTGACACCTGCCGGAATAGACTTACTCCACTTGACAGCATGGCTGTAGTGGACCGGCAGGGTCTCAGCCTTGGGGCCGAGGTTGGTCCACGACGCCACCAGGCGTCTCATGGGGAGAGCCAGCCACAGACGCACAAAGTGCTGATGGGGGTGCTCGAGGGGAGCTGCCAGGCGCGTGCAGAGCTGCGAGAAGAACAGGCAGTCAAGCTTGAGAGGAAAGTCAATAACGTCCCTCCCCCCACTGTCCTTTCCGAGATACATCACTTCCCTGCGCACACACTCATACCTGCCCCCTCAGACGAGGTTAAAAACGTCCCTCGTCAGGCCCCTCCGCATGAAGCGGGGCAAAGGGTACACATGTGCAAGGTAGAGCAGGGTGGGAAGAATATCCACTTTTAAGGCTAAAACCTTACCTTGGAAGGACAGGGACCTGGACTTCCACAGTCCGATCTTCCGCCTGGCGATCGCCAACCGCTCCTCCCAGTTCAACCGGGCGGCACCATCCGAAAGGAAGTTGACCCCCAAAACTTTGAGAGGACCGTCACAGAGGATGAGACCACCTGCGACGTCCTCCCTCGCCTTCCAGCTGCCGAAATACTTGGCCACCGACTTACTGAGGTTGAGCGTCGCGCCAGAGGCCCAACCGAACGCGTGAACGAGGCTCAAGGCATTACCGAGAGACTGATCCGAGCAGACGAAAAGCGTGGTGTCGTCTGCATACTGGGTCAGTTTAACAGTTGTCCCCCGACTTCCTGGGATAAGAAGGCCATCGACCCCGGGGTGGGTGCGAATGGCGCACACCAGTGGCTCTATATAGAGCGCGTAGAGGAGGGGGGAGAGGGGACATCCCTGCCTCACTCCACTCCGCTGGGGCACCAAATCACTCAGGAAGCCATTGATAACAACATGGCTCTCAACTTCGTTATACAAAGTGTGTAACCACCCCAGGTAATTGGGCCCGAAGCCAAACTTACCCAATACTTTGAACAGGAAGCGGTGATCTACCCGGTCGAAGGCTTTCTCCTGGTCCAAGCTGACCAGCAGGAGAGGGAGGTTCCTATCCTCCACCCAGGCGATGGCGTCGCGGATGAGGTGGAGATTCCACGTCGCCGATCGACCCGGTATTCCACACGTCTGGTCGCTGTGAACCAGATGAGCCATGGCCTTCTTCAGGCGTTCGGTAAGGGTCTTTGCGATGAGCTTTGTGTCTACACAAAGCATGGTCAGGGGCCTCCAGTTGCCAAGGTCGGCCCGATCGCCCTTCTTGTGCAACAAAGAGAGGACCCCCGACCTCATGCTCCTAGTGAGCAAACCCCGGCGCTGAACGTCCTCTACAACCTGCAGTAATTCCGGCCCGAGGACATCCCAAAAGGTGGAATAAAATTCCACCGGGAGCCCATCAAGGCCAGGTACCTTGCGGCGGTTCATCTTGCCAAGCACTGCGGTCAGCTCGGCCAAGGTGATGGGGGCTTCTAAGCCGTCCCGGATGTCACTGGGAAGACAAGGTGAGATGTTATCTAGGAAGCGCTCCCCAGCAACCGGGTCCGTATCCCTAACATTAAAAAGGTTAAGATAAAACAATTTAGCAACCTCCAGCATGTCTGATGTATCCGTGACTGTGTTGCCATTTGAGGCACGGAGAGAGCTAAAGCTCTTCTCCTCCCGGGCTTCCCTGGCTCTGTGGAAAAAAAAAGAATTGCACTTTTCATTATTTTCCACCTCAAATATTTTGTCGCGGAGCATTTGGGCTGAGGCAGCCTGTTCATGCAGGCGCCTCAGCTCACCCTTTATGTCAAGCAGCCGCTCGTGGTTGATGGTGCCCCCGTTGTTGTGAGCGGCGTATTCATCCCGCAACCTTCTCTCCAGCCGCAGAATGGAGAACTTCTTCTCCATCCTGCGCTGCTTGCTGTACTGCATGGAGAAGGTTCGGATCCTGTCCTTCACACTCTCCCACCATTTGGCCACGGAGGGGAAGGTAGGCTTGTCCTTCTGCCACTCGGAGAAGTGATATAAAAAAAGGTGTCTAAAATCTCTCTCCTCCAGGATCTACAGGTTCATTTTCCAATAGCCGCCCCCATATACAGGGGCGTCTATGGAGACAGTGGCCTCCACTGCCAGATGGTCAGTGGGCCACTGTAGGGAGAGGGACACCTTTTTAAAAGCAACGGGGGGTGAAGCTAAAATGTAGTCGATGCGGCTGCTGGCTCCGCGACTATTATGCCAGGTGAAGCCCGGCATGCTGGGGTTGCATGTTTTAAAACCGTCAACAAGTTTAAAGGAACGAATAAAATGGCGAAAATGCCCTGAGCTGACATCCTGTCTACCCTCCAACGAGATGTTAAAGTCCCCTCCTAAAATCAAGTGGCGATCTGTGACACAGAACGGGGACAACTCTTCAAAGAGAGTTATACGAGACGAGGCCTCCACTGGAGCGTAGACACATATGGCCCGGAGGCGCTGTCCCCTCCATGTGGCGTCCACTCCCAAAACCCTGCCCTGAAGGACGGTAAACGCACTTACTTCTTCAAAGGCGCGGTCGCCAAAAAGGATCCCGACGCCTGAGGAGTGGACGCCACCTACGCTCCAGTAGGATCTACCCCTCTTCCACTGTCGTGAAAAGAGAGCCTCGTCCCGCTGGTCCCGGAGGTGGACTTCCTGCAGAAAACAAATGCTGAAGGGAGAAGATGCCAGCTGGTTAAAAACAGATGTACGTTTTAAAATGTTCCTCAAACCCCTTACATTCAAGGTGACAATATTAAAATTGGCCATAGAATGTTAAAATAATAAAATACAATTAAAAACAACAAACTAAAATAATAAAAGCCAGCCATTAAAAACAATACTGTCCTACTGCCCCCCCTCCTCAGTCAACCTCAAAAGGTCCCCCAATTCCAGCCCCCCCAGGTACTCCTGTTCATTAGCAGTGTCCTGTTGATCGCTGTACTCCTGGGGGGGTGCAGGGGACTGTCCCAAGTCGCACACCAGACGGGGGGCCTCTAACATCGGGGAGGGGGGACACTGTCGGCCTTGGTCCCCGGCCGCCACTGCTGGCGAGGTGGCAGCCGGAGGGCTGGGTGCGTCGGGTTGCGCCTCCCTTCTGCTCTTCTTCCTCCCCCGGGGGGATGCACCGCTCTTCTTTCGCCTGCTGCTGACGCCTGGAGCCAGGGCGAGCTGCTCCACCTTGTTCGGAGACCCCTCCTGTATTGGTGTCGCACTCGAAGGGGCCTCCTCCACCTCGACCAGGGCTTCTCCTCCTGCCCCCGTCGCCGGCTGTTCCTGCCCAGTCGTGGGGGCTAGAGCTCCCCCACCATTCTCCGTGCCGACTGCTCTGTTACCCGACAGAGCGTCGGCATATGTAGTCTTTTTCTGTGGGCAGGAACGAGCCAGATGGTCCTCGCCGTTAAAGTGTATGCAGCGACGGGGGCCCTTGCAGTCCCTGGCCATGTGCCCCGACTCCAGGCAGTTGCGGCAGCGCAGGTTGGCGCATCCCTCCAGGGTGTGTCCAAAGCTGTGGCACTGCCAGGCAGAAGGGAGGCTGTCCAGAATAAAAAAGGTATGCCTTATTGCCCTGTAGGTTAAAATAGGCTGGAGGGTGGCTAAAACCACCTGCCCCATTAGTGTCTGGGCGCAGGCGGGCCTGGAACTGGCGTTGGCCAGTCCAGATCCCCAGCTCATCCCGGATGTCCCTGTGGCCAGGAAGGAGGTCCACATACTTTTTTAAAAACAGGCAGACGGACTCGGCGGTAACATGCGGGTTAAAACAGTGGACAGTAATAACCCGCTTGTCGGGCCACCACAGCGGCTCGATGGTATACCGTCTAAGGAGAGGGTGCTGGGCCCCCTCCTTGCTCCGCTCCAGGACCTTGGTGTAACTCTCGTCGGTGGACAAGGTGACCTCAAAGAAGCGGAAGGGCCCATTCCGCTGTACGCAGAGGATGTCCTGCATCTGAAGGCCCAACGCTCCAAAGGCCACCTCCCGGATGAAGGCCAGCCGGTCGGGGAAGGTGCCCACCTCCTCCTCAGCCCTCCAGCAGAACCGGGCGGTATTCCGCAGGCCCCCGCCTGCTACCAGCCACGGCCCGCTGAAGGGCTTCCTCGATGGTCCTCCGGCCGTTGCCATCCGGGAAGGTCCACCGACGTCGCCGCTGGAGCAGAGTCCTTCCGCCGCCGTGGTCCCGACATTCGCCGTCCGCCAATCCAGGATGAGCCGAGCAGAGCTAAACTATAAAAGCAGCTAAAAATAAAAACACCAGTTCGCCCAGCAGGGCGGTGGGCAAGCCACCAGCCACTGCGGGATCCCCAGCCTACTAAAAACAGAAATAAAAGCAGGGATAAAAGGCTAAAAAGGAAGGCACGGGTCGCCCCGTGGCAGCGGCGGTCAAGCCACCTGCTGGTCACGCCTTAGGTTCACCGTGCCTTCCTCTAAAAAACCCGACGCAGTCCGTAAAAAGCGGTAAAAAGTCAGTAAAATCCTCTTGATCTTAGCCAAAAGGCCGAGAAGCGATACCTGCAGACTGCACCCCGCCGATTTTTTAAAAATATTATGCTTGTACTACTTACATTAACACAAAATCACAATCTAAAAGGCTGAAACACCATGCAAATCAATGCCAACCCAGTACAATAAGAATTTTAAGGATAACATTTAACAAGTAGAACTACCTGCAGAACTATTACCCTTAAAACAGGCAAAAGAGCAATTCCACCAGCAAATACAATTATACACCATTTAAATCTAATTACATGGCCAATAAAACAATTAAAATGTTACCTTATATGCATGCCAATAAAAAGTTAAGACAAAAAGAAAAAGTTCAAAAAGGAACATATCCGCAGACTTCCGACCTCTGCACAAGGGTCGGGCTAAAACACTGTCATACACATTCCTAAAACACATAAAAGCAGTAACCTTAGGAATAAAATAGGTCAATCACAGAATAAACAGCACAACAGATAAAATAAAATGTTAATAATGTTAATACTGATGAATATGTGCTAACAGTGATCAACCAAAGAAGTGCTCAGTAAATTCTATACATGCCATTAAATTAAATCCAAACCAAATAAAACACAAGCACAGAAAAAGAAAGCAAACTTACATAAAACCCGAGGTGTCCTTTGTGTGCTTCAGGAAAGCACATCATGTCAACCCTGTAGGATGGATTGTCACCACCTAGACGTACTGGGGCAGCCTAGGATCAAGGCAGTTAGATGGATGTCAGCTTACCTCTAGGGGTAGGTCGTTTAGGTGGATGGCAGCTTATTTCTGTGATCAGGATGTTTGGGCAAATGTCAGCTTGCATCTGAGATCAGAGTGTTTAGGTGGAAGCGAGGTTACCTCAGGGGTCAGGGGGCTGGGTCACAGGCAGCCTACCTCTGGGGTTAGGGCATTTGGGTGGATGTGAGCTTACCTGAGGGGTCTGCATGTTTGGGTGGACAGCAGCTTGTCTCTGAGATCAGAGCATTTGGGTGGATGGCAGCCTACCTCTGGGGTTAGGACATTTGGGTGGATGTGAGCTTACCTGAGGGGTCTGCGTGTTTGGGTGGACAGCAGCTTGTCTCTGAGATCAGAGCATTTGGGTGGATGGCAGCCTACCTCTGGGGTTAGGACATTTGGGTGGATGTGAGCTTACCTGAGGCGCCTGCGTGTTTGGGTGGACAGCAGCTTGTCTCTGAGATCAGAGCATTTGGGTGGATGGCAGCCTACCTCTGGGGAAATATTATAATTCCATATTCTAAATATGGTTCCCACAAAGTAATAATTCCAAAGACACACACGCACACTGACAAAGTCTTACCCGAACTTCCTTGTACAGCCTGAGGGAGGTGCTGGTCAGGATGAAATAACGGTCATGGAAGCTGCCCGCCCCAAGGCCCAGGCCCAGGAGGTTGCGCTCCTCGCGGAACTTCATCATGCCATGCTTGGGCACTTCCACTTTGCTGGCTGGAGGGGTGAGGGTAGGAAAGGTCAACGCTGCCAGCCTGAACCATTCGAGTGGTCGCCTAGCAAACGGGCATTCGATCAACTAACAGGAGGCTCGTGTTATAAACACACATCCAGCCAAGCGTCCCCTCCTGCAGGAAGAGGAGCGTCTGCTTTGTGGTACATAATCTGTACGCTTCAGGTGGGACGACCTTCTTGACTTCCTGTTCCTCTCACTGCAGGCTTTGTGTGAATTTTCAACAAGGGCTGGTCTGTTTTTGAAATCCTCTTTCTCACTTCAGTCATCTTAACGCTGGGGTCAAGGCGCTTGGTTGGATGCAGTTGGTTGGATAAGAGCTTTACCTTTGGAATTAGGGCATCTGAGTAGATGACAGCTTAACTCTGTGATCAGGGTGTTTGGGTACATGTCAGCTTAGCTCTGGGGTCACGGTCTTCGGTTGGCCTTCCTGTGGAGTCAGGGCGTTTGGGTGAACAGCAGCTCACCTCTGGGGTCACAGCGTTTGTGTGTAGGGCAGCTTACTACAGCTAACTCTCAATTAGTTTAACTGAATTCATCCAAAAAAATTATATTTCTCTCTATACCTGACACACAAAATACTGTGACTTATATATAATGTGGCATGTTGTAAATGCAACCAGTAATCAGAAGACAGTGTGACATGTGCTGCATGCCAGGGCAATTTCAGAATCCCAAATCAGATCTGTAGTTAACACCAAGCTATGGTAAACCAAGTGGCAACTATATACATGTATGGAAATCACACAACCCGAAAAACATATTAATACACGGGTATTTCTGACTCACTATCAAAAACGATGTAAACTTCCCTGTAGTCGTTAATAGATTAATAGACACAAAAAACCCAGAGGTACACCAACGAAAACACAGTGCAATGCTAGTACCAACTAGCAAGAACTAGCTAACCAGTTAAAAAGTCGCAATTAACTTCTAAACTATCGAAACCCAACTACATCGATAAGTACAAAAATTACCACGGAACATACATGAATTAGTTTAATAAAGTTTAAGCAGAAATTATCTAAATAAATCCGGCTTTGGTTTTGTTTGCCGGAGCTCCAACGTCGGACATGTCTTACTCAAAGGGCGCGAACTTCGGCCGGTTTGTGGCAAAGTAACCATGACAACCGCCTGCCGCTGGCGCCACACAACGTCATTGACCGCAGTCAGACTCTCGCGTGTTTACGTCTGACTGACGCGCGCCGCCATAATGAGATTTAGTAGTACTAACGTTAAAAAAAAAAGCTCTTACCAACCTAATTTCACTGTATCCTATGCACGGCAATTTATTTAGCTTTCAACAAACTTAATTTTACAGAACAGAATTTCTGTATTGCCTCATATATATATATATATATATATATATATATATATATATATATATATATATATATATATATATATATATATATATATATATATATGTTCATTAATTTTCTCTAGTCAACGCACCGAATTACGACGGCCAATATTATGTATTATTTTGACAATAATATAAGTAGATTATTCTTTTACTATATGTAAATTCCTTAATTATATTCCATTGCTACTTTACAAAAGCCTTCAGGGAGTTTGGTCTTTTCATGACAACTAACCAAGTGTCTAACCAGTGATTACCTGAATAATACAGAAAATTAAATGACACTTGTTAAACTCACCTGGACGTACCTTTTACAGTCGTTTAAACCGTCATGAGCAATGCTGAAATCACTGTTGCAAACAGTTCAGCGCGTAACATTGTCATTATTTTTCATCCTTATTAAACAAGGACACGTTTTTGTGTAGTCTGTGGTGAAATGCATTTTATATTTTCGTTTTTTGAGACACTCTCCCTCCGCCGTGACGCTCCATGAAACCGATACCTTCGGTTCTCTAGGAGTTAAATAAAAGCCCGCCCGCACTGAAATCTGATTGGCTTATATGGCTAAGTAAACCAATCAGGATGCTGTCTGTCTAGCACTGGCTACATGAAGAGTCACACATATAGGGATCCACACATACGCACGTTCTCGCTTTCTCTCTATCCTTCTCTCTCTCGCTCATTCCTAGCTCATTTACTTGCTCATTCGTGCGCGCTACTGCCTCGCGTGCATGCTCTTGTTTGCTTGCTCTAGTTTCCGGAATATATATTTTTTTAATTTAGGAGCATCAGGGAGCCGCTGTCAATATGCGGGAGACTTGGGATGTCTGGATAACTGCTTATTTGTACTATAATGATGACTGATCATTTCCAGGGAGCCGTGATGATATTCTAAATTGTGCCGGGTTATATAAGTACTGTGAAGCTGTCTTTATCTAGTTAAATGTTTACAAATATTTATTATTTTATTATATTTCATGTATATTTTAAACTTATTCACACCTTATTGTACCATGCCTCCATGCATACTTTACTGTAAAATCAGACAGATAAACGTTTAGAAAAATAATCGATTCTACAACTTAACTTGCAGCTGTCCAATTACACATCCATATTTTATTGCTGCAGATAACTGAGGTAGGTGTGGTATATAACGCTGAAGGTTAGACGTATAGTACAATAACATATGTACAACATGTGGGCATTTCAGTCAGACAAACGTTTAAAATGGAAAACGAGCTTTATATTTTACCAGCAATTTCCATAGCACGTCTTAGTCGAAGTACTACACTGCCATCTATTGGACAAGTAGGGTTACTGAATCGTGAAATGTGTCTTAAATCATGTTTTTTTAGGACCACTAAAAGAGGATTATCAGTATGAAGGTTTATCATCCATCCATCCATCCATTTTCCAAACCGCTTATCCTATTGGGTCGCGGGGGGTCCGGAGCCTATCCCGGAAGCAATGGGCACGAGGCAGGGAACAACCCAGGATGGGGGGCCAGCCCATCGCAGGGCACACTCACACACCATCCACTCACACATTCACACCTATGGGCAATTTAGCGACTCCAATTAGCCTCAGCATGTTTTTGGACTGTGGGGGGAAACCGGAGTACCCGGAGGAAACCCCACGACGACATGGGGAGAACATGCAAACTCCGCACACATGTGACCCAGGCGGAGACTCGAACCCGGGTCCCAGAGGTGTGAGGCAACAGTGCTAACCACTGCACCACCATGCCGCCCCATGAAGGTTTATCAATAAAAATAATTTATTAAAATAAATATTACAGGACTCTCTCTGAAAATAAGGTGTTCTTAGATTCCAAAGCCAAGGACACATTCTAGTGATTTTCCAGGAGACTGGACCTAACTAACTTGGGGCCTTATGAAAAACAATCAATCAGCTCATGTTGAAGCTCACAAGGTGTGGAGAACAAGAAAGACAAGTAAGGGAGAAAGGCAAGGTGCAGAGCATACACAAGCGGTGTAGCGGCACATCAGTTATAGTGTATGATTAAAAATACATCATTTCTCACAGTAATAGTGGCCCATTGCTCCTACTGTAGCCTCACACCTCCAGGGTTGTGGGTTCAATCTGCACCCCTGCTGTAATAAACAGTGAAATTATCACAGTAACACTGTTTATCAGTAAAATAGTACAATACTGTAGAAAGTAGGGCAATATTTATGAGAACCTTGCTGATAAAATGCTGCAATGCACTGTAATTCAGTACGTAAACTGCAAATAAATAAACTGTAGAATTTACTCAAATTAAATGATGTAATAATTTGCACTCGCTTTTTTGGGTTGAATTTAGTATACGCAATTCTAGGGAATATTTTAAATAAATCAAGTTAAAGTCTGGGGTGGCACGGTGGTGCAGGAGTTTAGAATGGCATCACTGGTTCATCAGGTGTGGAGTTTGCATGTTCTCCCCATGTCGTTGGCACTGTTGCCTCGCACCACTGGGACCCGGGTTCGAGTCTCTGCCTGGGTCACATGTGTGTGGAGTTTGCATGTTCTCCCCATGTCGTTGGCACTGTTGCCTCGCACCACTGGGACCCGGGTTCGAGTCTCCGCCTGAGTTATATGTGTGCGGAGTTTGCATGTTCTCCCCATGTCGTCGTGGGGTTTCCTCCGGGTACTTGCTAAATTGCCCGTAGGAGTGCATGTGTGAGTGAATGGTGTGTGAGTGTGCACTGCGATGGGCTGGCCCTCCATCCTGGGTTGCTCCCTGCCTCGTGCCCATTGCTTCTGGGATAGGCTGCGGACCCCCCGCGACCCAGTAGGATAAGCGGTTTGGAAAATGGATGGATCGATGGATGGATGGATGGAAGTTATTCCGAACAATAAGTAAAAAAAACACTTACCGTGTCAATTCTAGGGAAATTAGTTTCAGTAGTTTTGTGGTTGAGGTGACACTTCATCCAGTCCAGACGGTGGATAATTGCTAGGCAAAACATCAGGTCAGCAGGATCACCGCTTCGTTTTGCGACTAACATTTTCCGCGCTCTAACATACCGGTCTCGCACTTGTTGCCACTTGTTTTTACAAATTTCCAAATAAAAATTCAGGATGTTTGAAATCTCTTGCCATCTATTATTACATGTTATTTTGATGAGGATAATTGCGGACCTGCTCAATCAACAGGTCCTCAAACGTGGACATCTTGACTGTTGAGTGCAGATCTCGCAACACTGCCCCCTATAAATTACGCAGGTATTGCATCTTCGTATACGTTCCGTTAATTTTTGAGTACGTGCACAAAAACCGACGCAAAGAACGCAGGATACGGACCGCGGCTGTACATACGTACATAAGTGTGTAATGAAAAGCAAGTATTTTTCTGCCTTTAGTTTAACATGTAGCCCTACCTCTCGGCTCTGCTTCAAGTGGGCTCTGCCTGCAAGATTTCTGACAGAGGGGATAATCCAGATCTGGCAGGTTAAGAATAATATTGTGAAGTTGTTTACCAATCTCTACCTCAGTGCCCTCTCTAAGATGCCAAATAGTCTATCTGCTGGGGAAACCTCTGAATGCTTAGGTTCACCCATCCCTACTGCAGGCACAAGCAGACTGATGGGATGTGCCAGAGATGTGGTCAGAGCATGGCTGCATAGTAATGATACTGTCACTGTCACTGGAGATGTGGATGCAGTCCTTAGTGTCCTGAAGCAGCATTCTTATTCGACTGTGGATTCTGGGATGCCTCCAGCAGATTTTTGTTCAACCAAGTCAGATGCTAGGGAGGATCCTCTGGACTATTGGGTTAGGCTGAATAAGGCAGCAGATGATGCCAAAGGGTTTATTACATGAGATGTTAGGGCACTGCCATGTCTATTAGAAATTGCTCTGTAGGAATATCTTATTAATGCTTTTACATTTATCTGATGCTTTGATCCCTGCGATGGGCTGGCCCCCCATCCTGGATTGTTCCCTGCCTCGTGCCCATTGCATCCGGGATAGGCTCCGGACCCCCCGCGACCCAGTAGGATAAGTGGTTTGGAAAATGGATGGATGGATGGATGTGTGGGTGTGAGTATCTGTATATAATTAATAAATCATTCATATTAATCAGATATTAATCATGATTAGATAAAAGGTAAAACACTAACCTGAGGACAGATTATGTTCAGGGAGAAATGTACACACACTGAAATAAATTTGCAACATCAACCTGTCCAATGCTAGGATATTACCTTCATCAACTCAGCCAAGTCTGTGGCTAAGAATGGCATCACTGGTTCATCAGTTTGATATCTTGTCAAGAAAGGAGTGAAGGTCCTGGTGATAGCAGAAATGTAGAAATGTAGCTTTGCGAAGATGAGGGGTCTGTCTGAGCAGCTTCAAGGGTGTCAAACGATGCAGTTCCTGGATTTGGTAGCTTCCTCATTCTGACTGCATCCAGGTACATGGTCAGAGACGGCCACACCTCCAGGGCTCTCTGCTACTGGTAAGTTTAAGCCATCGGTGGCTACAGGATGCAAGTGGAGGATGCAGTGAAGTCCTCTCTCCTTGCTGGCACACTATGGAAGAGAATACAAATGACTTTCAAACTTCCTCTAGCTGCCATAAGGAGAAACCACATTTGCTGGCATTATATGGGGTTTGAAGGCCACAGCTCCCAACCACAATCAGCTGAGTGCCCTCACACAGCTCACGCTGTTCTTCATGAAGCAGTTCTAAAAACTTCCAGTTTACATTTGGTCCATCCATGGAGACTGAAAGCAGCTGAAAACTGAGTGTCATTTATCAAGCATATATAGACTAGGTGATCATCGATCACAACAAGTAAAACTTAGAACTGCTGCACGGGAAAGTCATATTTTATTATTGTGAAATTTTCAAAAATGTTTTGTTTTTTTTAGATTTACACATTTTCCAGTTGAAAAATAAAATGTGTTCTCTGTTACAGATTCCAACACGAATGCAATAATAATAATAATGCATCATTTCAAAACAAAACAGTTATAGTTAGACTACAGGTATTTAGATTTAGATATTAGTGTTGGCTTATAACTTACTTTAAAGTGGTGTAGTAAATCCTTAGCTGTTCTATGACCCATGAATTGGGATCCTAGCTATCTGGACTGGACTTGATTCTCTCTCCAGTAACAAGCATGCAGGTCCAGTTGCTTGGTTTTAGTTGTTTGGTTGAGGGTCTCATCAAACATCAAAGTAAAACTGGCACTGAGTTTAATGATGTCAGGAGCCAAATCAAATCTTGTGAAATAGGCTGTTTTGTCTTTACCACACGTGAAGTTTATTGCGATTTCCTAGTCGGGAAACATACAAATGTAACAACATAAAAAACTGAAACCCACTTTACCACGTTGTTCAAGTATTTTCCAGTGTCCTGGGCTTATTCGGGTTGTCAGTTTGCTGCAAATAGAAATTTGGAATTGTCAGGGGCAATATAACTACAGCTTTTCATGTAAACGGGATTAAAACTCTATGTAGGAATGAATGGACACACAGAAACATATCCCCAACTCCCTCATTAGCGCTGTAGGATTGGTGTCTTGTTACGCTGTGCAGGCACCACAGTACCTCTGCCTGGAGGGTAGCGCTGGACCCAAAGGTAGTCCTGAGGTCTGTCACTGTAACTGATGTGGCGGTCGCTGCTGGGTTCGGAGATGGAGCTGAAGTCTGAGAAACTGTTGAGACGGAACAGAACTGAGAAATGGCAGGCGCCTGTTGGCGGGTTATGGCAGCAGCTTTGTGCTTCACGCTGTGCATATGTGACTCTACAGCTTTAACTCCCACTGAACCAAGTTTAAAAAGCTTCTTGCACAGCATACAGGGGGTCTCATAGCTATTACCTGGAACTGCTTTTAACCATGTCGCAAATGTGGGATTATCCAACCCAGTTAACGTTAAACTTGCACTTCTCCATGAATGACGTGTCCACTAGCAACAAACTGCTAATGTGCGTCCCTGAAATAGCGTCCCTCCCGCAAACACAACGGAAATGTTGGCGGTTCCGCTCATTCCGATCTCATACACAAAAATGCAAAACACCAATTAGAAATTCACCAAATTCTTTATAGATTACCAGAAAAACATATAGCAATCTTGTTTACTGGGTCTGTGGTATTTTAAGACCTTTGAACTCTGGATTTAAGGACTACTAGTCATTTAAAAAAATATTTAAGGCCTTAATTTTGGAAAATCCAATGTAACATTTTTTAAGAATCTGCAGATACCCTGCTCTTATACATTAAAGACGAGGGTTTATATGAATAAAAAGACGCACATGAAGACTGTAATCTCAAGTGATCAACAGTAAACCTTCCATAATGATATAACGGTATTTAACACCTTTGTAAGATAGAGATGATGTTTCAGACAAAGCTGGAGAAAGTCAGGCAAAATCTTTCACTTTTACCTTTTTATTTAGATCATTCATCCTGAAGCTCTTGACTTGATAGGTTATTCAGATTATTTTCTACAGATTAGCATGAAGTCTCTCCTGTATTGAATTTGGTACAAAATTGTTGCTAATTTTCACGGAGCACGACGACGCAGAAATACATAGAGGAAATAGTCAATGAATCAGATCTGAGAGACAGTGTAATTTCTGACCAATCAGAAATGAGTGGGCCAGGCTGCCCGTGGGCCTGGCCGTCTTGCATCCTGTAATGAAGCACTCTTTGCTAGGTTTGCTAAAGCTAAACTTTAGCGGTGCGCCCTTATCCAACCTCCAACCTTGGATAAGGTGAGATGCTTTTATTGTCACTGTGAAAATACAATGAGATGTCATTTGGAGCAAGCCTGTAGACGCCATAGTAAGCATAAAACTACAGACTAACACTTACAGAGTATAAATACAGATAAAATACATATAAAAGCTAAAGATACATACACCAAAAATAAAAAAGAATAAAAATAAAGAAAAAATTCTGGTGCTAGAAGCAAAGAAACCAGTAGCACATTGTCAGATATTACACAACAAAAGCGTAGCATTGAAAAGCTCCGGGCTGCTGTTTCTGCATGCACTGCCATTTTGGTTTTTGACTCTGTTTACGTTGGAGTGGATGAGTCAGATGGCTGAAGATAGATTACAACACTGCCATCTAGCGGTCAGGAGTTTAAATGCCGACAGAAAATGGAAAAAGTCTGACAAATTTTTGAGCTGATTAGCTGTGAATTTTGTAAAACAGCAGAGGCGGTTGGCTGGAGATGCACTAATGATCGGCTTGCAGGTAGTAGAACAATGACCAGCTGAGTCTTTCCTCAGTGTTTCTACTTTAAAGAGCAAAGGGTATCATAACACACTTTAGAGTACTTGGTGCTTCACTCATTCTTCTATCTTGGTGCCATGTTTCACCATCTCTATCAGTGTCATCAGCATCACTGAAAAGGTGTCTGGGATGCTGACCTTAGAAGCAGAGTTTCAAAGAAGAGCTGAGGAAAGGGGGGCAAAACTGGGCCAAGAGTAAGATGACAAAGTTTAAGAAAACCTCTGAACACTAGGGGACAAGAGCCTTAATGAAGGAAAGATCAGCAATTTGCTGTGAAGCACTTAAACGTGGCATAAGAAAAGAGAGACAACATAGCAGAGAATGGTTTCAATCCATTGACCTCTGGGTTATGGGCCCAGCACACTTCCTCTGCACCACTCTGCTGCACAGTCAGGGCTGGGTGAGTGTTTTCTTAGTCCACTTTAAACAGCAAAGGGGCTCTGGACACACATAATGGTACTTAGTGCTTCTTTTCAGAGAAAAAAGCTTATAAAGCCCCTGTGAGATGCAGCATGAGCCTTCCTCAAGCGATGCCTAATGTAAGCATGACAAGCAGGTAAAAGCTGTTGGCCACAGACAAAGTGAGACCCAGCAGAGGACATGGCCGTTCTAAGCCTCAGACCTGGTATGGTGATGAAGCTTCCTGTTACACTTTCTACTGCCTTGGTTCATCGCAACAATCAATATGATAAAGAGAAGGAGTCATCTTAGGTGGGACTAAAACCCACCCCCCCACTTTGGAATCCCCAGTACATAATGGGGAGCGGGGGGGCATAATGAATTCTGAAGGTCCCCGTAGCCCTCAGCCCACTGGGAAGATGCCCAGTACGGAAATGACAGATGCTAAAATAGATGCTAAAGACTCAAATGGCCTAATTGTCAGTGTTTGTTATAGACACCTAATGTAGCTGCAGAGGAAAGCAGAATGTTGTATGACGACATCAGGATTATGAGTAATAAAAATGATGTGGTGGTTATGGGTGATTTTAATTTACCAGGGATACAGTGGGACACAGTCTCTGGCTCTTCTGTAAATGAACTGGAGATGGTGGAAGTGGTACAGGATTGTTTTTTTACTCAGTTTGTTAACATCCCTACCAGGGGATCATTCTTGATCTTGTTCTCTTTAATAACCAGGACAGGATTGGAAAATTAGAGGTTTTAGAACCACTGGACAGTAGTGATCATAACATGGTTAAATTTCAGGCTAATTTTTGTGTCAGAAGAGCAAAATCCAAAAGAAAAAAGTATATTGTGAGGAAGGCAAACTTTAATGGTATGAGACTGAAAGCTAAGAATGACATTAAAAGTTTCTTCCAATGTTTTATCTCCAAAAAAGCTCTAAAAGCTGAAATCACCAATTTACAGGATAGTAAGGACTTTATAATTGAAAATGAAATTGATATAGTAAATGAATTTAATGATTATTGTACACGGGTGTTCACGGTAGAGAACACAAATAACTCACCACCATTTAGATTAATTGAATTATTAGTTTTCCAGACGTCCTTAAGCTCAAAGCTACAGGGTTTTTACAAACTGTATCAGTCTGAATATAATTGCTAGAATATAAAGTGCAATACAAATACAATTTATTATTATTATTATTATTATTATTATTATAATAATTATTATTATTATTATTATTATTATTATTCTCAATGGAGCAGTGATCGAAGGACACCGGCAGATGTTGTGGCAGGTTGATTCTCCTGAGAACCCTCAGGAATTACAGTCTTTGCTGCACCTTCCTGATCAAGCAAATTCTGTTATTTGTCCAGGTGAGGGCCTCCGATATGTATGTGCCCAGGAACCTGAATGTTGACACCCTCTCCACAACTTCCCCATTTATCACCAGAGGCTGGTGACCCACCCTTTTCCTACTAAAATCAATGATGAGTTCCTTTGTTTTCTTCACTTTCCAAGTGAAGACAGGAGTCCGACAGGGGTGCTTGTTATCCCCGTTCCTCTTCCTCATCGCTATCAACTGGATCATGAAGACATCCACCAGTGAATGCAGAAATGGAATCCAGTGAACCTTGTGGAGCCAACTGGAAGACCTAGACTTTGCAGACGATCTCGCGCTTCTCTCCCACAGTCAACAGCAGATGGAAGAGAAGATCAATGTGCTGGCAACCACATCATCACAGGCTGGACTCAACATCCACACGGAGAAGATTCTTAAGACCAACTCCAACAGCAACAACCCAGTCACGGTGAATGGAAGTTCCCTGGAGGAGGTACAGTCCTTCACCTACCTGGGCAGCATCATCGACCAGCAGGGTGGAACAGATACAGACGTCAAGGCAAGGATCGGCAAAGCAAGAGCCGCCTTCATCCAGCTCAAGAACATCTGGGCTTCCAGAGAACTGACCTTGACCACCAAGATCCGACTGTTCAATTCCAATGTGAAGTCAGTATTGTTGTACGGGGCCGAAACCTGGAGGAAACCAAAACCAACATCCGAAGAATCCAGACGTTCATCAACACCTGTCTCAGAAAGATTCTCCACATCCGCTGGCCAGGCACCATCAGTAACACCAACCTATGGGAAAAGACCTACCAACCTTCAGTAGAAGCAGAAATCTGGAAGAGAAGATGGGGATGGATAAGGCATACCCTCCGCAAACCATAAACCAACATCACCAGACAGGCTCTCAGATGGAACCCCCAAGGCAAGCGGAAGAGAGGCCGTCCAAGAAACACCTGGAGACGAGACCTCGAGGCAGAAATGACAAGGATGGGCTACACCTGGAGTCAACTAGAAAGAATGGCCCAGGACATAAACCTCTGGAGATCTACCTTTGGCGGCCCATACCCCGGAAGGGGTGGAGGGCGAAAATGAAAAAAAAAAAAATTATGTTATTATGGTCTGTTTTGATAATGGCACTACTGTGCAGGTTTTTAAACAGGCAGGAACAGAGCACAGTGACAGAGATGTATTAAAGATGTTTGTGAAAACCCCAGCCAGCTCCACGGCACAGTCTCTTAGCACCCGCCCTGGGACGCCATCAGGACCAGCTGCTTTCCGTATGTTGACACTGCGAAGTGTCCGTTCTACATCAGTACTCTGCAGGATGAGCTCCTGCCTGTTGATGGCTGCTGCTGGGGCCGTAACAGTCTCTGTAGCCACCCTCTCATGGCGGCCGAAGAAGTGATCGAGCTCTTCGGCCAAAGGAACACTGTTGCTGGTAGATAAGTTGATACTGCTGTTTTGGTCTGTGATGTGCCGTATCCCTTGCCATCCGCGCCTGGGATCGGAGCTGCCGAAGTGGCTCTCAATCCGCCTTCTATAGGTCGCCTTTGCGTCTCTGACGCCCCTCCTCAGCTCCAACCTGGCAATGCTGTATTGTTGTGGTCACCCGACCTAAAGGCCATGTTACGCCTCTTTAGCAGAAGACAAACATCTTTGGTCATCCATGGCTTGTTGTTGGGAAAGATACAAATTTGTTTTGTGCTGGTGACAATGACCATGCAGTATTTCATATAGTGAAGAACAGTGGAGGTGTAGGTGTCGATGTTAGCATCCTCGATTATGGACCAGTCAGTGTGGTCAAAACAATCCTGCAGCTGTTCAGGCTCCCTCTGGCCACCCTCGTCTTACTCTAGGAGCTGGTTTCACCATGTTAATGAGTGGTCTATATGCTGGAGTTACATACAGGGAGATGTGGTCAGACTGGCCCAAATGAGGGAAAGCTGATACTGTAAAACCCTGCTTGATATTACTGTACACATGGTCTGCAGTGTCAGCTCCTCTTGTAGGACACTGAACATGCTGGCACAATTTGGGGAGCACAGTCTTCAGATTCGCTTTGGTTAAAATCACCTGCTATTATACACACCCCTGGCGGATGGGCACTCTGTTGCTTTCTAATAGGAGTTAGCAAGTAGCCCAGAGCTACAACAGTGTTAGCTTGAGGGGGGATATTAACAGCAGCGATCATAACATCCAAGTATTCCCTTGGTAGGTAAAAGGGGCAACACTTTACAATCAAATACTCCAAATCCAGGGAGCAATGAGTGTCAGTGATTTTAGCGTCTGTGCACCAGCTGTTATTTGTGTACACACACAGTCCACCTCCTCTGCTCTTACCGGAGTGGATCGCCCTGTTGGCGCGTGTATAGTGCGTCCGGGTAGCTGGATAGCCTCCTCCGGGATTGTCGAACCGAGCCACGTCCCCACAAACACCATAAAATACCTAAGAACGGGAAGCGCTTTACGGAGTGCTGAGCCGCTGCGTGTGCACGCGCCGCCATCTTCGGATATCCTAAGAAATGTGGTTCAGTCTTGTGTAGTCTGTGTGCAGACGAGGAAACAAAGGCACAGTAATAGGAGATAGTTGACTTATATACAGAAATGTGCTTTTGTAGGGGGATCCACACACAGTCACCAGACAGGACAGAGGGGCTCATCTGCTTCTCTCTGTACCAATAGTACCAATAGTACCAATGACTTGCCACTGGGTGCCGTCCATTTACAAAACCAAGCAGAAACTCCAGCAAGCGCCAGGATCGTCTCCCAACATTGATTCAGCTGCGGGATGGGGCACCATGTCAAATCATCACACTTTCGGACCTCATCATCATGGATTTTAACGAAACTTGGCAGCTGATTTGGTCACATGAGTAACTCATGAAACTGAAATTGGGCGTGTCTGGGATCAATATTGGGGGAGATTTAGGCAAACAAAGTTTTAACTTATTTTTTTTTGGGGGGAGGGGGGCTATGACTTTGACTGGCTATATTTACCTTGTCCAGCTCTATAGATTGACCAAATTATATGCCATCCCATATGAATAATTACTATGTAATAACTGATTAAAGTAGTAAAATTCAATAACAAAAAAAAAATCTATATTTCAAAATTGATACATTTTTACTAAAGCTAGATCATAATGTCATGAACATCTCCAGAAAATGTGGCCTTTGGTTTTTAAGGTGTTGCTGAGAGATCATGATGTAAACGTAGCGTCACATGGTTTCATATCACTAATGGGCCTTTTTAATGGCAGCCAAACTGACATGGAATAGTATAACAAGCACAGGTGTAAGTAACAGCATTAGTTAAGGTTTCTGTCACGCCCGGCTCGTCCGCTCCTCGTGTGTGCCACGCCCCCTGATTACCCACGTGTACTACCCTGATCGTCTCCTGCTGTGTCCGCTTCCTTTGATTAGTCTTTGTGTATTTAAGTCCTGGTCTGACCTGTTCCCCTTGTCCGTCATTGTAGTTAGTTGTGGTTTGGTGATGGTAGTCTTGTTTCCTGTTCCAAGTCCCCGTTCCACAATAAACCCCAGCTTCGCCCCGATACCTGCCTGTTTGCCTGCTCTGAACCAGCCAACCCACACGATCACCGCTTACCTCCGCCGTGGTCGTGACAGTTACAAATATGCTACAATGGAATTTAATGGAAGCTTCATTAATGTCATTGCAGACACCTGTACTTGCCACACCACTGAAAAGGCCCACATGGCTAGTAAATATGGCTAATAAATGCCCTGCATTCATCAGAGGTGTGCAAATCAGTCCAGTGTAAGTGCACACTTATGGATTCACTTGACTTTACAAGCACCAAAGGTTACGTTGCGGCTGCATATGATGATGATTGGTGGCTAGGATGTGTAGAAGAAGCTATGCCCAGCACTGGAGAGTTGAGACTGAGCTTTTTACATCCTCATGGAACATCTCCATCCTATTCATTCCCATGCCATCCTGATAGACTTGTTACGGATAATCAGGATGTGCATTTAGTAGTTGAATCTGTGACAGCAACAGGGTGGACATACACACTTTCAAGCAAAGACACAATAGCTGCATCAAAGGCTCTGATAGACTATAAATTGAGAGCATAGCAATTGTTTATTACATTCCCACGTTCCCTTTAAACAGTACTGCTTGTATGTAACTTATGCATTTGTGGAAGTAAAATTGTACATTGGTAGCCCGGGAGGGGAGGCATATTGGGTCTGTTATGTCTTAGGCAAGAAGAGATTGTTTTGAATACTGTGTGACCTCGCTTCGCGATAGCTGCCTGCAGTAAGTTCCGCAGACCCTGAAAAAAGCTCTTTTACTGTAGGCCTAATTCTCTTTTTTTCAGTTACTTTGGCAACATTGTCATTTTATTCATTTTTAATAGTCATTTAAAACTTAGCAATTTAAATTATATTTCCAGAGCTAGTTCTGGCAATAGTAGCCGTCATAAAAAAAGATAACCCCGTACCATGCATTGATAACTAACTGCTATTCTGCTACTGCTAACAGCATTGTCAGGAATTGTGGTTTTGATACACACTTCAGATGAGTAATGATATCTCAGCAATAACTCAAAAACCAAAGACCAAATTTTCTGGACATTATGACATAAGTAATTATGGAAAACCAATGAATTCGTTCCCAGACCCAAAAATTTACACCTAAATATGTTTTTTTTTTTTTTTTTTTTGCATTTGAGCACAAAATGAACAGGATAAAACAAGAAGAGCATATACTAAACACATCTAAGCACATTTATCAAAGCAGTAATTTGTAAAGTAAGAAAATAAATCTATCCAAACAATGTGTAAAGTTAAAAACAAGCCAATGTCACCTTTTTGATAAACCCAGACACAGCACTACTACCTTGAGTCATACTAAGGGTTTGTATTTATTGTAGGAACAAAAGCAAAACATTTAAAGAAATGATAAAGAAAAATTGAGTGTACAATATGAGAAAAAAGATGCACAAATAACACTTACAGTAGTAATAAAAAAAATTGAAAAATACACTTACCTTGTCCAAGACTTAATCTGCATATTTGTCATGCCCAGCTCGTCCGATCCTCGTGTGTGCCACGCCCCCTGATTATCCACGTGTGCTTCCCTGATCTTGCCCAGCTGTGTCCGATTATTTTCGCCCAGCCTTGTCTATTTCAGTCCATGTCTTGCCTTAGTTTTCGTCCGTCGATTGATGTTAGTCGGTGTGAGTACTAGTGTTCTGTCCCGTGCTCCCCCCAGCCTTAATGTTAGTCGGTGTGAGTACTAGTGTTCTGTCCCGCTCTCCCCCCAGCCTTGATGTTAGTCGGTGTGAGTACTAGTGTTCTGTCCCGCTCTCCCCACAGCCTTAATGTTAGTCGGTGTGAGTACTAGTGTTCTGTCCCGCTCTCCCCACAGCCTTAATGTTAGTCGGTGTGAGTACTAGTGTTCTGTCCCGTGCTCCCCCCAGCCTTAATGTTAGTCGGTGTGAGTACTAGTGTTCTGTCCCGTGCTCCCCACAGCCTTAATGTTAGTCGGTGTGAGTACTAGTGTTCTGTCCCGCTCTCCCCCCAGCCTTAATGTTAGTCGGTGTGAGTACTAGTGTTCTGTCCCGTGCTCCCCACAGCCTTAATGTTAGTCGGTGTGAGTACTAGTGTTCTGTCCCGTGCTCCCCACAGCCTTGATGTTAGTCGGTGTGAGTACTAGTGTTCTGTCCCGCTCTCCCCCCAGCCTTAATGTTAGTCGGTGTGAGTACTAGTGTTCTGTCCCGTGCTCCCCACAGCCTTAATGTTAGTCGGTGTGAGTACTAGTGTTCTGTCCCGTGCTCCCCACAGCCTTAATGTTAGTCGGTGTGAGTACTAGTGTTCTGTCCCGTGCTCCCCACAGCCTTAATGTTAGTCGGTGTGAGTACTAGTGTTCTGTCCCGCTCTCCCCCCAGCCTTAATGTTAGTCGGTGTGAGTACTAGTGTTTTGTCCCGTGCTCCCCCCAGCCTTAATGTTAGTCGGTGTGAGTACTAGTGTTCTGTCCCGCTCTCCCCACAGCCTTAATGTTAGTCGGTGTGAGTACTAGTGTTCTGTCCCGTGCTCCCCCCAGCCTTAATGTTAGTCGGTGTGAGTACTAGTGTTCTGTCCCGCTCTCCCCCCAGCCTTGATGTTAGTCGGTGTGAGTACTAGTGTTCTGTCCCGCTCTCCCCACAGCCTTAATGTTAGTCGGTGTGAGTACTAGTGTTCTGTCCCGCTCTCCCCACAGCCTTAATGTTAGTCGGTGTGAGTACTAGTGTTCTGTCCCGTGCTCCCCCCAGCCTTAATGTTAGTCGGTGTGAGTACTAGTGTTCTGTCCCGTGCTCCCCACAGCCTTAATGTTAGTCGGTGTGAGTACTAGTGTTCTGTCCCGTGCTCCCCCCAGCCTTAATGTTAGTCGGTGTGAGTACTAGTGTTCTGTCCCGTGCTCCCCACAGCCTTAATGTTAGTCGGTGTGAGTACTAGTGTTCTGTCCCGCTCTCCCCACAGCCTTAATGTTAGTCGGTGTGAGTACTAGTGTTCTGTCCCGTGCTCCCCCCAGCCTTAATGTTAGTCGGTGTGAGTACTAGTGTTCTGTCCCGCTCTCCCCACAGCCTTAATGTTAGTCGGTGTGAGTACTAGTGTTCTGTCCCGCTCTCCCCCCCAGCCTTAATGTTAGTCGGTGTGAGTACTAGTGTTCTGTCCCGTGCTCCCCACAGCCTTAATGTTAGTCGGTGTGAGTACTAGTGTTCTGTCCCGTGCTCCCCCCAGCCTTAATAAATACCCGTTTTCCCCGACTTTTGTCTCCTTACCTGCTTCCTGCCCGCTTTGCTGCCCGTTCGCTTACCGCGCCTTAACCGCGGCCCCTGACAATATTCGAAGCTAGAGGATTTTTTTCCGGGGGGAGAAGAGGGGGTTATTTTTTGGAAGGAAAATTTCCTTCCATAATGACTGAAGGTTCATTGTTTATTTTTATTATTTCTCCGTATTCGTTAATTTGTTCGTAAATCACAAACTTTTAGGTTGTAACATTTGTATAACTATTGCGTAACTTTTTGGTGAGCAATGGCTACCAAAATGATATAAAGTTCAGTGTATTACCGGATATTTTCAATAAAAAAGCACTATCACCAACAAACGATTCTATCACAGCGCATGCAAGGCTGACACTGAAGCGTTACCCTTTGTTTGGGGGGCAGGGAGGTTAGTTAACTATGTCAGTGGGGGGGAACGGAAAGCCCCAAATAATCATATTGTAAGTGGACACCGTAATAGGCCTACCCTTTGTTGTCTGTATTTAAACGGCAGAAGTATTAGGAATAAAATTCATGATTTAGAGGCTTTTATCTCATCGGACTCTTATGATATTATAGGAATAACTGAAACGTGGTTGAGTGAAAAGGATGGTCAAGAATATAATATGGATGGTTACACGTTGTTCCGTAAGGATCGTATAGGAAAAAAGGGAGGTGGTGTTGCAGTATATGTAAAGGAAAACTTGCAGGCAAGGGAACTTACTGATATAAATAAAACTACGGAAGCAATATGGGTAAAATTAGATGCTAAAAACTCAAATAGCCTAATTGTCAGTGTTTGTTACAGAACACCTAATATAGCTGCTGAGGAAAGCAGATTGTTATACAGTGATATTAGGACTATGAGCAATAAAAATGATGTGGTAGTTATGGGTGATTTTAATCTACCAGGAATGTAGTGGGACATTGTCACTGGCTCTTCAGAAAATGAACTGGAGATGGTGGAATTAGTACAGGATTGTTTTTTTACTCAGTTTGTTAACACCCCTACCAGGGGAGATGCCATTCTTGATCTTGTTCTCTCTAATAACCAGGACAGGATTGGTAAATTAGACGTTTTAGAACCACTTGACAGTAGCAATCATAACATGGGCAAATTTGAGGTTAAGTTTAGTGTTCGAAGAGCTAAGTCCAAATCAAAAATATATAATGTTAGGAAGGCTGACTTTAAGTGTATGAGACTAAAACTAGAAACTGTGAACTGGATGGAGTTAAATAACAAAACTGTTGAAGAGGCCTGGGAATTTTTTAAAAGCACATTATTGCAAGTGCAAGAGGACTTCATACCTGTTTCCAGCAAGAATAAATCTAGGAAATTGAAACCTAGGTGGTTTACTAGGGAAATAAAGTATAAAGTAAGGAGGAAAAGGGCTTTGTTCCAGCAATGGAAAATAACTGATGATGACAGAATTAAGCAGGAATATCTAAGTCTACAGGCTGAGTTAAAAAATGATATTAGACGAGCTAAAAGAAATGTCGAAAGGATGGTTGCATTGGAAGCTAAGGATGACGTTAAAAGTTTCTTCCAGTATTTTAACTCTAAAAGAGCTCTAAAACCTGAAATTACTAATCTGCAGGATAGTAAGGGTCTTATAATAGTAAACGACATTGATATAGTAAATGAGTTCAATGATAGTTTTGCACGGATATTCACTGTTGAGGACCTTAGTAATTTACCAGTTATTACCTATCCAGCATTGTCTATAGCTAATATATATATAACTGAAGCAGATGTTTTGCAAATCCTAGCTAAGCTCAAAATAAATAAATCACAGGGCCCTGATGGCATCTTACCTATAGTGTTAAAAGAGATGAGGGATATTATTTGCTGACCCTTAACTTTACTGTTTCGAAAATCCTTATCTGAAGGTGTGGTACCTTCTGATTGGAAGCACGCCTTCATAACGCCTATTTTCAAAAAAGGGGATAGAAGTAATTTGTCTAACTATAGGCCAATCAGTCTAACTTGTATAACTGGTAAAGTTATGGAGGCTATAATCAAAGAGAAAATGGTAGATTACCTGGACTCCAATAACATTTTGCGGGATAGCCAGCATGGATTTAGGAGAGGTAGATCCTGTTTAACAAATCTGTTGGAGTTTTTTGAGGAAGCTACTCAGGAAGTTGATGATAAGAAGGCCTATGATGTCATCTACTTAGATTTCCAAAAGGCTTTTGATGTTGTCCCCCACAAGAGGCTCCTACTTAAACTCAAAGCGACAGGTATTTTAGGTACCGTAGCGACCTGGATTGATAACTGGTTAACAGATAGGAAACAGCGAGTAGTTATAAGAGGCACAATGTCACAGTGGGCTTGCGTTCATAGTGGGGTACCGCAGGGTTCGATTTTAGGACCACTATTGTTCCTAATTTACATAAATGATATGGATACCAATATATACAGTAAACTGGTGAAATTTGCAGATGACACCAAGGTGGGTGGTGTAGCAGATACTGAATTAGTGGCTCAGCAGCTACAGCGGGATCTTGATTTAATTAGTGACTGGGCCGATACCTGGCAGATGAAATTTAACATCGATAAATGTAAGGTACTCCATCTAGGGAGCAGAAATATAAAGTACAGGTATTTCATGGGTGCCACTGAAATAAAGGTAGCTGATCATGAGAAAGACCTTGGTGTGTATGTTGATGCTTCCATGTCCCATTCTCGCCAGTGTGGGGAAGCAATAAAAAAGGCCAATAGGATGTTGGGGTATATCTCCAGGTGTGTGGAGTTTAAGTCAAGGGAGGTAATGCTAAGATTATACAATTCCTTGGTGAGACCTCACCTAGAATATTGTGTGCAGGTTTGGTCACCATATCTTAAAAAGGACATTGTGGCCTTAGAAAAGGTGCAGCGTAGGGCCACAAAAATGATTCCTGGTCTTAGAGGAATGTCATACGAGGAACGGTTACTTGAGCTAAATCTGTTCAGTCTCAAGCAAAGGAGACTGAGGGGGGACATGATCCAGGTATATAAGATTCTAACAGGTTTGGATGCTATTCAACCAAATAGTTACTTCAGCATTAGTTTAAATACACAAACTCGTGGCCATAGGTGGAAATTAGCGGGAGAACATTTCAAGCTGGATTTAAGGAAGCACTTCTTTACGCAGCGTGTAGTCAGAGTATGGAATAGCCTTCCTGATAATGTAGTGCAAGCTGAATCCTTGGATTCCTTTAAATCAGAGCTAGATAAGATTTTAACGACTCTGAGCTATAAGTTTAGTTCTCCCCAAGCGAGCTTGATGGGCCGAATGGCCTCCTCTCATTTGTATAGTACTTATGTTCTTATGTTCTTATGTATAATGACAGACAGACAATATGTAAATCAATTTTGAAATCAGCCTATGGCTGGGCAATATTGTACAATAGTAAAGTTTTTTTCATAGGAAATGATATTGATAATTATCACAATATAATTTTATTCTACATTTTTACTTAAAATTCACATAATTGCATTTAAAAAGGCAACGTGAAAATTGAGAAACGTGGAAATTGAATTGACTGCAAACTTAAATCTAAATTTAATAAATCATATATATGATATTTGAATGATGTGTGAATGTGCCCTGCGATGGGCTGGCCCCCCATCCTGGGTTGTTCCCTGCCTCGTGCCCATTGCTTCCGGGATAGGCTCCGGACCCCCCGCAACCCAGTAGGATAAGTGATTTGGAAAATGGATGGATGGATGGATGGATATATATGATATTTGATGTATACACAGGCCTATAGAGGACTCAGACGTCAATCCCTCGCACAGGCCTATAGAGGACTCAGATGTCGGTCCCTCACACGGGCCTATAGAGGACTCAGATGTCGGCCCCTCACACAGGCCTATAGAGGACTCAGACGTCAGCCCCCCACACAGGCATATAGAGGACTCAGACGTCGGCCCCTCACACGGGCCTATAGGGGACTCAGACGTCGGTCCCCTCGCACAGGCCTATAGAGGACTCAGACGTCAGCCCCTCACACGGGCCTATAGAGGACTCAGACGTCAGCCCCTCACACGGGCCTATAAAGGACTCAGACGTCAGCCCCTCACACAGGCCTATAGAGGACTCAGACGTCAGCCCCCCACACAGGCCTATAGAGGACTCAGATGTCATTCCGCTGGATGCATTAGAGAACCAGAGCGTACCTCTGGCAGATACGTGGTGGCTGTGTGGTCAGGAGGGAGGATTGAGGCCTCCTCTCCCCAATAATTGTGGAGGCCTCTGCACTAGGGGGATGTTAGCTAGCCAGGTGGATATTGACAAACAGCCCTCTAGGTCCCACAGGTTTGTTACGAGCTGCGAAGATGATCCCAGTGTGTATATAGATGCCATATGCCAGCCGAGGGGCATTCCAGAGAAATATAAGGTGAGAAGTGAGATAGCTGCAGGGTTTGAATCAATATTAATTTGGCCTACTGTTAACAAAAATGTGGAATGGAAAAATTATTTGTACTATAATCAGCAGAGGTTTATCAACTATACTCAGGAGGCACTCGCATCTCTGGGGGAGCAGCTTCAGGCCACCAGTCTGATGGCATGACAGAACAGGGTGGCCCTGGATTGGCTCCTGGCAGAAAAAGGGGGAGTGTGTGTGCTGTTCGGGGATCAGTGCTGTACATTTATTCCCAATAATACAGCCCTGGATGTTTCATTTACTGAGGGTATGAGAAAGTTGCAGGGGTTATAGGATGAGATGGCGAGAAATTCGGGACAACATGACGGGTTGTTTGACTGGTGCTATAATATGTGGGGTAGTTGGCAGTAAGCCCTTATGAAAGCACTCTGTGTGCGTGCTGTGTTCATTCTTGCTTTGATACTAATCTTTTTTTGTGTACTTCCTCTTGTTCGCTCCCTAGTGGGAAGAGCGCTGTCTCAGCAGGCAACTATAGCTGCAATGTTTAGAGTGGTGGGAGGACCGTTTGGAGCGGCAACCTCCTGGACCAACACGGAAACGGATGGCGACATAGACACCTTGGATACGCTCCTGCCCATAGCTGAAGTTCGGCCGTACCGCCTGTGAATACTCCATGTTGGAAACGCTGCAGCCTGCCTGCCGCCCACGACACCTGGGACTTTCCTGCTCATGACAGAGTGCCTGTTATAGTAATCTACAGTGTTATCAGTTAACCTTTCAGTTATCTTTGCATTAGCCGTATATGTTTATGTAATGAGCTTGTGGTAGGTGATGTACTCCTGGTAGATTATGTATTCCTGATAATATATGCAATGTATCCTGGGGAGTTCATTGCTGTTGGTTGATTCTGAGTGTTGATAGTTTGTGAGCCATGTCAGCCATGGACCCCGAAGGGGGGCCACGCCTGTGGCGGGCTGGGAGTGGAATTTCCCTAGATCTTAGGGTTTTAGCCCTCCCTCCTAGGCTGGATGGACAGAATTGTGTGTGGGACTCTTTAGAATCCCAAAGGGGGGAAATATATGGGATATTATTTAGCACTATACAATGTAGAATATAATCATTACGGTATTATTAAAAAGCATGCCAAATACCTGTGATGTAATCATTGCAATGTAATCATTATAATGTAATCAACACAATGTAATCAATTGAGTATGTATTTGCACCTTGTATTAGCCTCAAATGTTCTGTTAGCTACTTTATGTTAGCCCTGAATGTATGAATATCCACCTTTATTAGTGTTATGCCTTATCATTATGTTGAAGGACAAATATATTATCAACCCTCTAATTAGACAATGTGCAACAGGCTCACCAAAAGTTCACGGCTGAGCATTTTTAAAAAACCAAGTGGAGATGGTCGCACCACCATTACGTTCGGCTGAGGGACCAAACAGTAAAAGAATTGATGGACAAACTTATCACCTAGGGGTGTGGATTGATGTAAAAAACAATGATTGTGAATGGTTGAAGGAATGATGATGCTTAAGTGACGAAATATTGTTAAATGATAAGAACTTGTATAAAAATAGGTATAAAACAGTACTGGACACACTTTAAGTGTCCGGCCTTGGTTGTAACTTCATTGTTGCAATAAAGACTGAATTTGGATCTACACCAGCGGCTTCTGACTTCTGATTTAGCAGGGAATGAAAAACCACAAAACTAACATTTTGCCTTTTTCCCCATCTGTAACTGTTATTATGTTATTATCATTTAGAACTGAATATCCATACTCCCTTTTAATCTCATGCATCTTTTTTATCATTCCCCAGACTTTACTAATGTCAGTTTCCCGTCCTACTGAATTACAGAAGGACCTCCAAAACTCCCTCTTTGCTCATTTAACTACCCTCCTTACGTTAGCCTGCAACTTTTTGTACTCAATCAAATTCTGAAAGTTGTGAGTACTTTTTAACATTGTAAAAGCTTTGTTCCGAGACTTAACTGCAGTATCACATTCCTTTGTTTACTATGAGATCTTTGGTTAGTCTGCTTTGCTGCCTCTAGAATTACTGCATCATGGTTAGATTTCTTTTGTCCGACATAAAGCCGGCCCTGCAAAACGTCACCTAACGTCACCAAGTCACATGGTACAAAAACCTACAAGACGATCGTGACAGATCGTGCAGCACGTGCAGAGAGCAAGTAAGATCGTGCAGCACCTTTCAGCCAGCGTAACTGTAAATGTCGCTACTATGTGCCCCTGGCTTATTTTGTAAATGTCTCGTAAATGTTCTTGTTTGTTTTGTTAATCTTAATGGTCACTGGTCAGCTATTACTTCTGTTGTAATTTAAAGCTTCAATAACAAAAATAATAAAAAAAACCTCTCAGCCGGCTGCACAAACTGAAACTGCCTCCGTGACACAACTTTGCCCTTATTGGCTGAACAATTTTAGTCACACGCATGACGTTTGTATCTCTGGAAGTTCCGATACGTTATCTGACATTTCTCCCGAAAAGCCTGTAAAGAAGTAAAGTTTCAATAAATGCTCTAATAGTACACATAAGTTAATCGTTTATTTATTGTTAGTTACTGTAATGTTGCACTGCTTTATGTATTTAATCGTCTAGTCTGTGAAGAAGGCATTCAAGTAAGAATTGCATTGTATTCTGTGCATGACAATAAAAACTTTGAATCCTTGAAATAAATGTATTTGATCTTTTTCCTGGCAGCTATCTTTTCACTGCTAGCACTTTGGATCAGGAGTCGGTTATTGTAGAAGAGGTAATGTGCATGCAGGTGATATTTGTATAGATGTATCTACACCCTTTTGGAAGTGCGGCCATCTCAGTCAGGTCTCGCACTACAAGGAGTAGAAGTTGTCTAGTTTGGCTGCTGTCAGTTTATATTACAAGTTTATATTACAGTTTATATTATTATATTACACTCCTGCAGCCGCCGGCAGATGGCGCTCCCCCTCAGCTGCAGTCAGACCTAAGTGAAGTCGAACACACCCAACGCATTCCCAATTATCAAAAAACCCACTAATTGAATGGGTCGCGTAATTAGCGCTATGAATTCTTGGAGTCTGTGCAACTTCAAGACCGCAGCTCTCGTGTTACTTATAACAAGGAAGGAATATTATTCTATATTTTTAATGGCGACCGAATGATTGATTGATATAATGTAGTGTTTCATTCTATATCCTGTTTTGATAAGATATCGACATTTCGTAAACATTCGATATACAGTTAAACCATAATTGGTCCGTCTTGTTTCTTTGTCACCCAGAAACTTCACAACTGTGTTGTGAGCGGATTTTCAGCGCTTATATGTTTTTAAACTTGTCTTAAAATTTTGTGGTACTTCTACGTTTCTGCGCTTTTGTAAATGTAGATCGTATGTTTTGTCATTTGATTAAAGCGTTTGAAGACTTTGCAGCGCGCTGACACCAATCGGCCACCGTAGCTTAGCAACCGAATCATAACAATTCTTATTCCGTTTAGAGTTTTCATTTGAACATTTAAAGCAGCTCAGACTTGCAGTTTATCAGCAAGAGAGAAGACGCGAAAGATGTCCATCGTGAAAACCACCGTGAATCTCCAGAGGATTGACTGGCTGCTGCCGAAAGGTGCAGTCAGTGTGCGGATCGCCCCGGAATACATCCCCGGTCCAGTTGGCCGAAGTAAGGATGGCAAAATGATGCCCAGACTAACTCAGCACTTAAAGAGTTAAAGTCAGAATATGCTTGACTAGTCTTCTTGAAGCTTCTGTTCTATTATCTTGTTTTAGAAGTACATGTCTAAATAATAAAGTAGTTCACCTTTAGCTTTAATATACGGGAGTCTTTTTGCATGTCTACTGCATTATATAATGAAATCAGTAAAATCTGTGGCTGTGCTGTGTTTAAACATCAGAGAAAATCATCATGAAGTGGTAAAGTAACAGCTGAATATGTCCTAATATACGGTGTTTCCCCGAAAATAAGACAGGGTCTTATATTAATTTTTGCTCCAAATGATGCGTTACTGCTTATATTAAGGTAGTATTTTCCCAAGTATAACATGCTACAGTATATTTATCGGTATTCATGAAAAAAATCCACATTTATTCAAACACAGACATCATGTCATCTTCTAACAGTATCTTTCCATGTAAACAATTTGACGGTGAATTTATTCATGAACAAAATTCTGCTGTATACTGCATATGTTTATTCAAATATAGTCGTCATGTCATGTTCTTCTGGAACATCATCGTAAATCTCCAAGTTCCAAATTCCGTCCTGAATATCTCGCAACTCAATTTCCTGTAGAACCAGTGTCCCCAATCTCTCATGTTTAGCAATAACTCTGTCCTTAAATGAGCGCCTCTTGTCCATGTAGCCTTCTCGTAGTATAACCGCATCTCATTCTAGTTACCGTACAATCCATGGGACAATAACTAGGGCTTATATTACGGGCTTCTTGAAAAATCATGTTAGGGCTTATTTGCGGGGAAACGCGGTAGTAATCAGAAAAAGCATAAATCTTAGTTTGGTACCTTGAGAGTGAATAAATAATGCAACTTATGGAAAGTGTAAGATATGTAAAGGATTTGACTTAATAGTCAGTTGTTGATGCCAGCATTTGGATTGAGTGGGCTGCTATATTTGATGCACATGAACCTTTCCAGTGTTGTTTTTCGCTGTTGTTCTGCGTATCAGGGAATCTGTGCACAAACTGGCTTGTTTTTATAGGTCAGGTTCCCCTGCTGAAACGCAGACGGCCCAAGTCAAGACCAGCGCATAAGTTTCCCAAGCGTGTGTTTCCTGTATCCAATAAAGACGGCAGAATTTTTCTTAGTGTGCAATACCGACTGCCAAGTGTGATATCTGTGATGGTTGTGATGTAGTGTTGTTGTACAGTGACATAATGTTTCATTTAAATTAAATATGCTGTCCCCTGTCTTTATAATCCCAAAGGACAAACCAGTTCCAGTGATGCTGGCCGTCGGAAGAAGTGCCGCACCAGGCCGCCGGCAGCCAGCTCCCTGACCACGTCTGCCTCTCCTGGATCTGCTGCCATCCCGGTGGCAACCAGCAGGGGTCAGCAGGGCACAGGCCGCCGTAGAAATACGGCGGGAGGCCGGTCAGGGCGAAGAAGGAGGTATGACCAACAGAAGGGGTTAGAGCCTAAGCCCAGCTCACCAACCTTCTCCTCCTCTTCATTTTTATTTCCGTCTTCAGCCCCCTCCCCTTTTGTTTCATCCCCATTTCTTTTTATGGGCTCCTCTGTTTTATCGCCACACTTACTCACACCTGTTAGCCCAGCTCCACATCCATATTCAGCTCCAGGCATGGTTCATCTGACCCCTCTGCTTCAGGCTCCAGCACAGGCTGTAGCCGCCTTATCTCACCTGGAAAAATTCTATTGGTTGTATAACTATTATGTAACAAAGTACTCTAAAATGACCTATGACGCCAAGTGCTTTACTGAGTACTGGTGTCAGGAGTTTTGGAACAGACATTTAAATGAAATTAACTTAGCGAAACAGGGGAAGAATGAGGATAATGAGGGTACTCATTCATCCAAGAGGCGTAGGATTGATGAAGATGAGTTCATCTTTCCTATTGATGCACTGGAGCAGCTAAGTACCATGCCCAGGGCTCAGGAGATGGGTGTGGAGATGGGCTATCAGTCAGATGCACATAGCTACATTTCCCTGTAGATTCAGCACATAATTACACGAGAGTTGTCATACATACTTAGGATAAGATAAAATTAGGATATGTTACCATGTAGTTCTATAACATAAGGTACTATAGGATAAGATTAAGATAGGATAAGGTTAAGATTGTATAGAATAAGATTAAGATAGTCTTAACTTGTATGCCATTTTATGTTTTACAAAGACATGATAAATTACCATAAGTTTAGGATAAGATTATATAAGATAGGATTGCATAGCATAAGATAAGAAAGATAGGATAAGATAACATAGAATAAAATTAAGATAGGATAGGTTACGGTAAGCTTAAGATTGTACAACATAGGATTAGATTAATTATAAATAAAGCAGTCCTCCTTAGAGGGGGGGTGGTGGAGGGAATATTTAAGAAATAAAAATAGGATCAGTTAACATAAGGTAAAGATAAGATTGTACAACATAGGATTAGATTAATTATAAATAAAGCAGTCCTCCTTAGAGGGGGGGTGGTGGAGGGAATATTTAAGAAATAAAAATAGGATTAATTAAGATAAGGTTAAGATAAGCTTGTATAACATAGGATTAGATTAATTGTAAATAAAGCAGTCCTCCTTAGAGGGGGGGTGGTGGAGGGAATATTTAAGAAATAAAAATAGGATTAGTTAACATAAGGTTAAGATAAGATTGTATAACATAGGATTAGATTCATTATAAATAAAGCAGTCCTCCTCAGAGGGGGGGTGGTGGAGGGAATATTTAAGAAATAAAAATAGGATTAATTAAGATAAGGTTAAGATAAGATTGTATAACATAGGATTAGATTAATTGTAAATAAAGCAGTCCTCCTTAGAGGGGGGGTGGTGGAGGGAATATTTAAGAAATAAAAATAGGATTAGTTAACATAAGGTTAAGATAAGATTGTATAACATAGGATTAGATTAATTATAAATAAAGCAGTCCTCCTTAGAGGGGGGGTGGTGGAGGGAATATTTAAGAAATAAAAATAGGATTAGTTAACATAAGGTTAAGATAAGATTGTATAACATAGGATTAGATTAATTATAAATAAAGCAGTCCTCCTTAGAGGGGGGGTGGTGGAGGGAATATTTAAGAAATAAAAATAGGATCAGTTAACATAAGGTTAAGATTAGATTGTATAACATAGGGCTACAGTGAAGAAATCAAAAATTTCAAGGCAGCATGAAGGTAACGCACAATCAGGGATGTGCAATTTCTGAGGCATGTATTCAAAAAAAGTATTTTAATTGTGTTTTATGATTCATATTTGACTTAGTTCATGAAATAAAATGTTTTTTTCTACAGACTTTGATCAGTGTTTTTGTAATTTGTAAAATACGAGAAATACTGTATGCATGGTAATGTCAGGTGTGCAAAATGTTTGTGCTAACAAAGGACACAGAGCCCCTAGAAGGGCACAGAGCCAGGCTGAGCACCGCAGCGCTATCCAGCCCATGGCTGCCGATGGTCACATTCCACCAGAACCCCCCAACACTAACTCTCCAGGGAACTTCCAAGCAGCAGAGCAGATTCCAACAACCGAGGATCAAAGGAAAAGAAAAGATACTGGCAGGAAGAAGATGATCTTGTGGCCAAAGGTTAAAAATGTAGAAGTTTGGAGAACAAATGTGTTACAAATGAAATATTATTTGAAATGTGCTACAGCTTAATCATTCTATCATACATCTATCCATCCATTTTCCAAACCGCTAATCCTACTGGGTCACGGGGGGTCCGGAGCCTATCCCGGAAGCAATGGGCACAAGGCAGGGAACAACCCAGGATGGGAGGGCCAGCCCATCGCAGGGCACACTCACACACCATTCACACCTACAGGCAATTTTTTAGCAACTCCAATTAGCCTCAGCATGTTTTTGGACTGTGGGGGGAAACCGGCGTACCCGGAGGAAACCCCATGACGACATGGGGAGAACATGCAAACTCCACACACATGTAACTCAGGCGGAGACTCGAACCTGGGTCCCAGAGGTGTGAGGCAACAGTGCTAACCACTGCACCACCATGCCGGCCCAAAAATTTAAACAAATTCATTTTAAAAAACTTTAATCTCAGAGCCAATTGCCATTTGCCCACAAATATTTCAATTATTATTGTTTATGATTATAAATGCCGAATACATTCCTGGAGCCTTCGATTTAGCATACACAGTGCCCTCTACAGGATTCTGTCGAAACAGCATCTCTCAACCTCGTTCACAAGATTTGTGTCTTTTTCACAAAACGTTTTTCTTTGTAAATCCCAAAATCTTCCTATGAATGTATGTATGAATGCTTCTCGTCTTTTTCAGTCACACGAAGCCTTTATAAATGAGCTCCCCGATTAATCTGCTTACATGAAAACATCTTAATTGCGTTAAGGCATGTAAACGTAGCCACCTAACGAAAGGTAACCACGTGACTTAGCAGACTGCATGTTCCTCATCTCCTCTGTATGGACCATAGAGCTGTGTATCGGAGAGTCTGACAACATGCTACGTTTCAAGATACAGGCATTACAATTCAATGCGCTGCTCTATTTTGCCATTCTTTTTTTAAAAAATCTTCTTTTAGAAAAACATGGCATATTATAGAGAGCACACCACCAAATGGATGAAATCTGAGTAAAAACATTTGATTTTTAACGCAATCAGAATAAAGGGGTCTGCATTTATCACTGTCCCTGTAACAATCCAGCATCGTAGCATGAGAGCTATTTCGGATTCAGCCAACGAATAACGTTGCTAGTCAGCAGCCTTGTGCAAGCTACTGAAAATTACTAATTACCAATTACTGCATATAAAAGTAATTATAATAAGGGTGGGATTCGACCGTGTGTCTGCCTGGGGGGTCGCCGGCCAGGATCGCCAGCAGTTTGGACGTGTGGTTGGTGTGGCAACGCGCTGCATCAGCGTCTGCTCCCTCTGCCTGACCTGCCCTGTATAATTACATAATCAAGGAAAATAACAGTGGGCTAAAGGTTGCATAGTGATCACATTAACATCGCGTCGATGTTGAAATACATGGTGCAAACAAAAGTAGTGGAATTACACTGACGAGTTACTACCAACACTGCTAGGCAGCTAGGTTTGCTAATGCTAACGTTAGCAGCGCACCCATATGCTACTTCCTCTCGCAAGATAAGGCAGCGTTACTGTCACTGTGTAAATACAATGAGATCTCTTTGGAGCAAGCCTGTCGATACCATGTTAAGTGTAAAACCACAAGTAAAATACCTAGAAAAATAATAGAAATATAGATGGTGCTGAACCATGGTGAACAGTGGAGTCATAACAGAGGCTGTGCGTTGTGTTCAGTCACCTTTCACTGTAAATCACACATGGGTTCACAATCTTTTGTGTCTGCTCTGAATCCCTCAGGGCTGGAGTGAAAACTCCATTCACACTAACATGGTGCCAAGGGGTATTGGGTAGTCATGATTCTATCCTTTTTGGATACAATTTGTTTTACTGATTTAAATAAGTTTTAAAAAATTTCAAAATATAAGGATAGCTCATTGTATCCAAAGGGATGTGCCAAGCTTGCAGTGTTGATGTGCTGCCACCTTCTGGGAAAATGATGAACTGATTTTCAGATTAAGAACATGTATGGTTTTCTGGTATCAGGTGAGAACCGTTCATACTGCGAACCTATGCTTATGGGTTAGGGTTAAGCTTGGGTCTAGAGCTCAGGGTACTTCCAGGCTTGGAGGCCAAGGGTAAGGTCTCTCTTTCCCCATGTAAGCATTGAATGATGATCCAGCACCAGGGCTTGGGTAAGTCACCACGAGTTGGGAGCCTCATTCCCCAGGTAAAGGATGAACGATGTCCATCCAGCCCGGGGATTCTGGTGAACCTCTCCTTACGCTGGAAGCCTCCTCCCTCAGGTAAGGGTTTAAGAATCTCGCGGTACTTCCATTGAGCCTTGGGGTTCTGGAGAAAAATCCCAGGGCCATCTAACTGTAGCAGTGTGGAATTTTGCGGGTAGGACTTGTTGATTATTTCCGGTAAGTGTGTGTGGGGACCCCTAGTGTGTGGAGGCGTCATTGGCGTTTCCCGGTCCGGTAACTCCCCTTCCGCACCGCAGTGGTCTGCCGTGGTACGCTGGCATGCTGGCTGAGGTTCACACTTATTCTGTGTCTTGGTGGGAGGTTTTGCTGTTTTAATTAGCGTTAATCCTCTGCTTGATTTAAATGGCTAATGGTAATATTTTATATTGCAGTGTTTCTCTGGTGTCTGTGTTGCAGCTCCAGTGGTTGCAAGTTATTCTGGTGACTAGGCCTATAGCTACTTGTCAGTTGCTTTACTTGATGTGTTTTAATTGTAGTTACGGTTGTTGCCAGGATTACAGTTTCAGTTGCTCGTCAGCTTCAGTTTATGCCTCTTCCAGCAGATTTGTCAGACAATAATAGTTTGAACCTGCACTGTGGCTGCTGTGTTTCCTACGTCAGTTTTTCTTTTCCATCAGTCTTGTCTTGTCCTCGGTCGGTCCGATGTCGCCCAACAACTGCTGCTTGAAGCTCCTGATCCTCGGTGGGACATCGGCGATGTGCTGGGAGCCCTGGAACGCGCTAAGGATCGTCGCACCTTTTCCTGCATTTGGAGCTGTTTCATTCCCTAGTTTTGCGACTTAACAGACTTTGGGCCGCCCTTTCTTTCTGTATGGGACTGATACAGAGGGACAGCCTGTATTCTGCTACTCATTGTTTGCACTCTTCATAGTTTTCAACACTCAGATTCTTGGTTAGATTGGGGTACTCTATTCCCCATTTTGATCAACTTCCCCGGACACCTGTCTCCTGCTTGAGTTTAGTCAGCCAGTGGCCAAAGGCTGGTTGCTGGTTTATTTTTTAAGGTTGTTGATGCTAAAGCGCTTGTCTTGTTTCTTTGTTTTATATTTTCAACAAACTGTTAATAGTACAAACACATCTCTAGCTCCATTCGGTAAATGAACTTGTGTGCTCTTAATTTAGAGTAATTTTTCCTGTGGTGAAATTCCCCAGGTGGTGTAGTCGTGTCCTTGTACTACTGACCGCTCTCTGCCACAAACACTTTACTCTAAACCTAAGCCTAATCCTAACCCTAACCATAGCCCTAAACGTCATGTCCTGCCACCTCCCTGACGTGGCTCTAATAAGCCATGCCTGCTGCTCGGTCTCGCGTCTCGTTCCATCCCTCATGTTAAACACTCCCAGCTACTTCCAGTCTGTTCCCTTGTTATTCCTGTATAAGTGCTTCCTGGCCCTGTGTTCCCCATTGATGTGGTGCCCTCCATGTTGCTCGTTCCCTAGCCTCCCATCTTGATCCCAGTAAATCCCAGTTTATTGTCTGACAACACCTGCTCCCAGAGTCGTTCATCCTGGCACCCAACAGAATGACGGAACTCGACCAGTAGATTCCCCAGGTCCCTACAGCCGATCACTGCTGCTTGTGTCAAGCATACCTAATGTCGCTGGTTCAGGCCGCAGTACAGCTTTCCCCAGAGAGAATGGCCCATCTCTGACGGATGGCATAGCCGCCCTCTCCCCGGACTCCCAAGTGGAGGGTGTGACAGCTATAGCGGAGATCCTCAGGGCCCTCTGGAATGGAGTGAGTGTGCTGAACCCCGCAGAGGTGGGGTGCTCTGGAGAAAAGGAGCCCGCCGTCTCCATGTCGTTTGCCGTAGGGCGACCTGCGTCCTCATTGTCACCTGAAGTCTGACAACATGATGCTTCTCTGGGATTTACTGTGATCCCCCTGTTCGCCAAAACATGCTCCCCAAAGCTCTCCAGCACAGAAGAACAGGCTTCACTCCTAGTTCTATGGTTGTCAGAGTGCTGGACCACAGTAGAGGTCGGACTTTGCTTCAACATGGTTTTATTGGAAGTCTGCACACAATACAGATGTTTCCTACCGTCCTTCGTTCCAATTAAATGTGGAAACGTTTTGTCAGCTGGCTGGACAAGACCCTACTGCCTCTTTTAGTAGTACACATAGTAGTGAGCAGTGGTGACGTAATGGTTAGGGACTCGTGATTGAAAGACACTGCATCTACAGCATCTGGCCCAGGAGAGCCAGCCGTTGCTGTCGTTACATCCGCACTTAAGGCTCCCGGCCCAGGGGGCCGCTCAGGCCGCACCCACAGTGTCCAACACAGGTGAGGCCTTGGTTGCCTCTAGGCTTCTCATAGAATCTGACACGGTTCCCTGGTAACCAGCCGACACCTGCCACACTGCTCCATAATGTCAGGCCAGCGTCCACCTCTCTGTCCCCTGATGCCTGGCCAGCACCCACCTCAATGTCCCCAGACTTCCAGCCGGTGCCCACCTCATCTCCTGACGGCCTACTGGTGCCCACTTTCTATCCTGACGTCCCATGGGCACATGCCTGCAGGCTGCCACCAGCCCAGAGAAGATGGATCCAGAGGATGTCCTGCTGGACTGCCCTGGGTCCTGCTACGTGGGTCCCTCCTTCATCCCAGACTCCGGTTACTCTGGTCCCAGTTTCTGGGGTGGTCACCAGTATCAACAGGAGTCCAAGAAAGCGGCAGGCAGAATGTCTGTCTCCCAGAGAGGGTTTGCCAGTCTCTGCTCTTGCCCTGTATGTCCCTTGTCATCTTCCTGTTCCTGTCCTGTTGTCTCCTTGCTGCCCTACTGCTCTGCGGTTCCTCACTTGTTCACCACTTTCAGCAACAGTATCTGCTATGTACTAGAACTGTAATCATATGTGAGTGAGTCTGTCTGCTTTGAAGGAGCAGAGATCCCAGCTCCTTACTGTAGGTACAGGGCATAGAAACGGGTAAATCCTGTAAGGTAACATTCTTACAGTCAGCATAGATTCCAACACAGTTCTGGAATATGAAGTTCATAGTCAGTCATCATTTTGTAGCATTAAAATGTAACTTTTAAATAAATCCTAACAGTATGTGTGATTGTGGGGGGTGTGGGGTCTCGGGGTGTAACCTCTGTCTCTGGGTTTGTTTCCTGTCCCTCCTGCTGTATGTGTGAAGTCTGCATGTTCTTCCAATGTGGGCTTTCTCCTCCTACTTTGGAGAACATGAAACTGCGATCAGCCGATTGGAATCTCTAAGCTGCCCTTAGTGTGAGTCTGTATGTGTGAGTTTGTGCTCTGCTATAAACTAGTATCCTGTCCATTGTGTCCCCTGCCCTGTGCCACCTGGGACAGGCTCCAGGCTGCCCAACCCCCTGTACAGGATAAGCAGCAATGCAGGACGGCTCCACACTGTTCCAAAGAAATGGCGCTCCAGCTCCCTTCAGGACTTCAGACCAGCTGCTCTCACTTCACACCTCCAGGCTTGTGGGTGTGGTTCCCACTCCTGGTTCTGCATGTACAGCTTGCATGTTCTCCCCGTGTTCCTGTGGGTTTCCTCAGTTTTCCTCATGCTGTCCAAGATCATGCAGTTTGGTGAATTAGTGTCTCTTGATTGTCCTCAGCATGTGAGTGAGTGATGGACCCTGTGATGGACTGGCATCCCATCCAGGGTGTCTCTGCCTTGTGCCCTGTGCTTCCTGTGATGTGTGTGTCCCATAACCCTGTACTGGATAAGCGGTTATTGGAATTAGTTGGTATGGGGCGCTGTTTGTAAAGGTAGCAAACATTTTTGTACTTGCCACTTTTTCAACATTTAGTGCAATTTTCTGACTTTTAGCTAGAAGTCAATGGTGTTGTGGATCATCAGGTTTTTTTGCTGTGTAAATTATGTTCGAAATTGTTTATCATATGTAAATATAAATGGTTTGTCTATATATAAATATTAAATGTAAATATAAATATAAATGTTAAATATAAAACTTAAATATAAATGTTAAATCTAAATGTTAAATCTAAATGTAGACTCTAAATGTTGAGAATGTATGCAAATTAGCCACGCCCATTTGTGTAAAATGGGCGGTACCAATGAGATCGCAGGATAGGGCTGATGCGGGACAACATGGCGAATTCCGCTCTCTTAGAGGCCATAGAATGTGCAGTTTTGGCAGGTGTTCGCGCTGCGTTACATGGTATTGCTACACAGCCGGGAGCAACATCATGTACACCTTCCACTGTGACATCGGGAAGTTTTATAGTGGGTAATATTTGTGTGAGTTTATCCATGACAGTATGGTATTGGATCAGTGGGTAACGCCTCAGTGAGGTTATCCATGTCAATATGGTATTACATCAGTGGGTAATGCTTGTGGGAGGATATCCATGTCAGTATGGTATTAGATCAGTTAGTAATGCTTCTGGGAGGTTATCCATGACAGTATGGTATTAGATCAGTGGGTAATGCTTCTGGGAGGTTATCCATGACAGTATGGTATTAGATCAGTAGGTAATGCTTGTGGGAGGTTATCCATGACATTATGGTATTAGATCAGTGGGTAACGCCTGAGTGAGGTTATAGATGTCAGTATGGTATTAGATCAGTGGGTAATGCTTCTGGGAGGTTATCCATGACAGTATGGTATTAGATCAGTGGGTAATGCTTCTGGGAGGTTATCCATGACAGTATGGTATTAGATCAGTAGGTAATGCTTGTGGGAGGTTATCCATGACATTATGGTATTAGATCAGTGGGTAACGCCTGAGTGAGGTTATAGATGTCAGTATGGTATTAGATCAGTGGGTAATGCTTGTGGGAGATTATCCATGGCAGTATGTTATTGGATCAGTGGGTAATGCTTCTGGGAGGTTATCCATGATAGTATGGTATTGAATCAGTGGGTAACACCTGAGTGAGGTTATCCATGTCAGTATGGTATTAGATCAGTGGGTAATGCTTATGGAAGGTTATCCATGACAATATGGTATTGGATCAGTGGGTAATATTTGTGTGAGTTTATCCATGACAGTATGGTATTGGATCAGTGAGTAATGCTTGTGGGAGGTTATCCATGACAGTATGGTTTTAGATCAGTGGGTAATGCTTGTGGGAGGTTATCCATGACTGTATGGTATTAGATTAGTGGGTAATGCTTGTGGGAGGTTATCCATGACAGTATGGTATTAGATCAGTGGGTAACGCTTGTGTGAGGTTATCGATGTCAGTATGGTATTAGATCAGTGGGTAATGCTTGTGGGAGGTTATCCATGTCAGAATGGTATTGGATCAGTGGGTAATGCTTGCGGGAAGTTATCCATGACTGTAGGGTATTGGATCAGTGTGTAACGCCTGAGTAAGGTTATCCATGTCAGTATGGTATTAGATCAGTGGGTAATGCTTGTGGGAGATTATCCATGACAGTATGTCATTGGATCAGTGGGTAATGCTTCTGGGAGGTTATCCATGACAGTATGGTATTGAATCAGTGGGTAACGCCTGAGTTAGGTTATCCATGTCAGTATGGTATTAGATCAGTGGGTAATGCTTGTGGGAGGTTATCCATGACAATATGGTATTGGATCAGTGGGTAATATTTGTGTGAGTTTATCCATGACAGTATGGTATTGGATCAGTGAGGTTATCCATGTCAATATGGTATCAGATTAGTGGGTAATGCTTGTGGGAGGATATCCATGTCAGTATGGTATTAGATCAGTTAGTAATGCTTCTGGGAGGTTATCCATGACAGTATGGTATTAGATCAGTGGGTAATGCTTCTGGGAGGTTATGCATGACAGTATGGTATTAGATCAGTGGGTAACGCCTGAGTGAGGTTATCGATGTCAGTATGGTATTAGATCAGTGGGTAATGCTTGTGGGAGGTTATGCATGACAGTATGGTATTGGATCAGTGGGTAATGCTTGTGGGAGGTTATCAATGTCAGTATGGTATTAGATCAGTGGGTAATGCTTGTGGGAGTTTATCCATGACAGTATAGTATTAGATCAGTGGGTAATGCTTGTGGGAGGTTATCCATGACAGTATGGTATTAGATCAGTGGGTAATGCTTGTGGGAGGTTATCCATGACAGTATGGTATTGGATCAGTGGGTAACGCCTGAGTGAGGTGATCCATGTCAGTATGGTATTAGATCAGTGGATAATGCTTGTGGGAGGTTATCCATGACAGTATGGTATTAGATCAGTGGGTAACGCCTGAGTGAGGTTATCCATGTCAGTATGGTTTTAGATCAGTGGGTAATGCTTGTGGGAGGTTATCCATGACAGTATGGTATTAAATCAGTGGGTAACAGTCGAGAGGGGTTATATATGACAGTATGGTATTAGATCAGTGGGTAATGCTCTATGGAGGTTATCCATGACAGTATGGTATTAGATCAGTGGGTAACGCTTGAAAGAGATTATCCATGACAATATGGTATTAGATCAGTGGGTAATGCTTCTGGGAGGTTATCCATGACAGTATGGTATTAGATCAGTGGGTAACTCTTGATGGAGGTTAGCCAGGACAGTATGTTGGTAGGTCAGGAGTGACGTTTGGGCCCTTCCATGTATTGACACTATTGTGCTGGAAGGGTTCGTGTCCCTCTGTGAGGTTAGCAGCTATGTTGTTGGGGGAGCTGCCCCTCTTTGGGTCTCCTAAGGCAAATTGTTCCTGGGTGAGCGGCCAGACAAAGTGTGAGTCACTAACACTAAGGATCATGTGACCCTGCCCACATTGGGGAGACCGGGACCCTTCCCTGGAGCAGGTGAGCGCCTAATTTACATGGGCCTCCTCTGCAGGGCGAGCCGTGGGGGTTGGGTGCAATGTGGATCAGGTGGCAGTGTATGCAGGGGCCTAGGCGGACCGATCATCGGCTACCAGTTCTGGTTCTAGGAACATGGAATGTAACCTCTCTGATGGGAAAGGAACCTGAGCTGGTTGGGGAGGTAGAGAGATACCGACTAAATATATGCACAGGTTGGGCTTGAGAGGGGCTGGACTCCCCTCTATTCCACTCTTGACTTGCCCCCGGTGAGAGGCACTGGGCAGGTGTGGGTCTACTTATGTGCTGATTTCACACGGCCGCCATTTTGAATGGAAAGCGAGGCAGAGGAGGGAGTCACCCCAAGTGGAAGCCTGGAAGTACAGTCACATAACAACGGCTTGGACCGTAAACTTTGAGCTGGTGCCACGTTTTACCATAAACGATGCTGAAAAATGGGCTGAGGAGGGATGTTGAATATCAAGAGCAGTTCTGTTAAAAGGATACAGCGACTGAATAGAGGGGAACATTACTGATATTAAAGGTAAGTTAAGGATTTTGACAGGCGTAGCCTAAGTGTCAATGTACTAGCTAATCAGCAAACATCAAAATATTCTTTGCAGTGTGAATAACTAACGTTAGTCATTAACAAGCTTGATTTATTTTCTGAGTTTACAATTTTCTGAGACAACAAGCACTATTATCCTGAGAAAGGCTGAAAACGCTGGATACATATTACTAAACATATATGGTACATTACAGAGTAAATCAATGGGGTATGAATATATTTTAGGTCCAAGCAGAGTGAGGTACTTCACCTCCAATGGATCATGGGTTTTCACATAGAAAATAAAAATCTTCAGCCCCACTGTGAGGAATTATAGAAGGAGGCAGCTTGGTTATATGAAACATCCTCACTACTGTAAATCCATGATTCTGCAAAAGTGTGTTTTCTAAATTTGAACTTATCTTCTAAGTGTCCCGGTTACAAGGAAATCAAGGGAAAGACAAACCTTGATCACATTCTCGTTTTTGATAAGATGTACATCCTGGTTCACAACAATATGCCACACTAGCATCAACGAATTTTGTGGAATTCATCCCATCTCAGCTTCGTTTTCATTTTTAAAATGGTGACCTCTGCGAAATAAGCTAATAGCCCCCCCCCAATTCAGTGCCAGAACGTTGGAGTTCACCCCAGTGAGCGAGAGGGTTACCTCCCTTCCCCTTCGAGTTGGGGGAGGGGGTCTGACTGTTTATGCGTATGCACCGAACACCAGCTCAGAGTACCTGGCCTGCTTGGAGACCTGGTAGGGGAGCTGGGAGGTGCCCCCCATGGGGACTGCATTGTCCTGCTGGGAGACATTAACGCTGATGTGCGTAGCGACAGTGAAACCTGGAAGGGTGTGATTGGGAGGAACGGCCTGGCCGATCTGAATCCCTGTGCTGCCCACAGTGTGTCCATAACGAACAGCATGGTGGAACATAAGTGCTCCTGTGACCGGAGCACCCTGGGCCGCAGGTCGATGGCCGATGGCCGTCTGATGGGACTGGCAATTTGCTACTTTTAATATCTGTCCTTAAATGTTTCATGTTCTTCTAATTTAATTTTTTATTGTCATATTTAGTCGTACGACTTTACTTTGTGCATTAAGAATTTTATTTCTTATCATCTTTTCTGGAAAGCACTTTGACTGACCTTCTTGTATGAAAATGTGCTATACAAATAAACTTGACTGAAACCGACATAAAATATTCATTCTCTACTCACTTCAGCTTCTCCAGTTTACAGGTGGGATCCTCCAGTACAGCAGAGAGCAGCTTCACTCCTGAGTCTCCTGGGTGATTGTAGCTCAGATCCAGCTTTCTGAGGTTTGACTTCAGAGCTGAAGTCAGAGAAGAACAGCCTCTCTGTGACTCTACAGCCTGACAGCCTATTGAAAGGAAACCACAAAATTTCAGACAAAATACAGGCAGCAGCGACCTGTCAAATCACCAGTGCTGACGTTGCCAGTGACTGGCCTGGACCCACCAGAGCAAACAGCCCTTCAGCCCCCCCCCCCCCCCACCCCCCCCCTTTCCCCCATCCCAGAGCTGCCATTCGGGGGTAATATTCTGCGCTTGGGTTTGCCTGAGTGCCTCTGTTCCTGCAGCTCCCACACACTGTTCACTGAAGCTCACCTTTTAGCGCCACTGACTGACATAAATGATCAGCTTCTAAATTAGACCATCCAGTGAGAGCGACCCACTGCATCAAACAACTGGACTCTCTCATCCCCAGTCCTCTGGACTCTCTCATCCCCAGAAGAAGAGCACTGAGGACAGAGAGGATGAGACCCTGGACTGACATCAAGATCAAATGGTGTGACATCATAGAAACCGTAAAAGGCCCACGGTGGAGCAGAGAACCACCCGTGAGGAAGTGAGGAATGCCAACAGGAGGCGGTTGGTATTAGATCAGTGGGTAATGCTGGTAGAGTAACCAGTTCTCCCCCCCACTCCTTATTTATTACATCCTTCTTCCTTTGAATTTTTGCCTGCTGTCGTGTCACAGAGACACAGAGCTTGGCCAAAACACACTGATGCTCTTTTTTGGGCAATGTAACAATTCTGCTGATATAAGACCCATACAGAGTATCAGACATATGAGTGTCCCAGTTTACCTCTGTCCCACTTAACATTCACCCAGCTCAAAAGGTCTCACAGTACATTCCATACCTGTTGGCAATATGAATACAATGAATGATTTCAATGATCAAATTCACCTTGTACTGCAAAGGAAGAACTGCAATCAACTGCATTCCCTGGCACAACAACCGCCCTGTGTACCAATCGACGTGTCTGGAGGGCTAAGAGCTGCCAGCCATCGCTGTGACCGGGTCCCTCATCCTATATGAAGCCGCTCAGTCCCCACAAGCCGTAGTGAGGAATTGTCTCTATGAAAAATTACCGTTTTCTTTCCCGAGTGCTTGCAGCTCCCTCTGTGTTGTCCTGTGTGTGTGATGCAGCTCCTGACCCCCTGCCCAGTCAGCATGATCCCCAGTCCCCATTTATCCCCAGTTATCACTTTGTGAGGCTGGAGAAGTCCTGCCATTTCCTGCAGACTTCAGTCCCAGATCACTGCTGGCCACAGTAGCCTTTCATCCTGGCAGCGATTTCCCCCCATTGTTCCCCCACCTCCTCCATTAGTTGTATCGCTGCCTTGCTGATGTTTCCTCTTTCTCTGGCTGCTGTCCATGGTTTCTTTGTACAAATGAGCCCCATCACGTTTTCAGCCTATTGGTATATTTGCAACTGATAATTTAATTTGTTATTCCATCTGTGCGTTTTCACACATTTAGATTTGGATTATATGTTATATTGTTCATGTTTACATGCATCATGTAGCAATGATTTGACTCGCATTTTGCTATTGACAAACTTGGAATCGATTTTCCTGTTATTGACAGTTTGTGCTTTTCTCACATGGAGGCTGGGAAGAGCCAACAAAGTCCTACTTAAAGTTTGTCTGTTAATTCTGGAATAACAAAGGCTTTTAGAAAACACACATAGACCACACTCATTCTTTACTTACATTGTTTATTATTTTGTTTATTATTCGCTAAGACTGATCGCCTTTGGGAAAGCCATCTGTCACGCCTCCCGGGTGTAGACCGACGGAGAGGTCCAATTAGAGTCCAAAACGGGAGACTACATAAGCGTGACACACGCAATTTGGGTTGCGAAGTATTTGCCTATGTTCTATAGCAGTACCGAGCGATTTCTTGTCCGTTGTATTCCCCTCGTTTCCTAGCGCTTTCGTCTGCCCATTGTGTGTACCTTACCCTGTTTACCTTCCTTCCCCAGACCAGCCCTCGACCCTGAACCTCCTGCCCTGCCTTCCCTACCAGTCCCAGGATCTCTCATCTCCCCTTCCCTGTGTCTTCGTGTCCCATGCCTACCCGTAGGACTGACCACCCCGGCTGCTGACCTCCTTTTCCGACCACGACCATCCTATCCGTCTCGCCCCTTGAAAGTCCGTTGCCTGAGTGATCTAATAAAGATCAATTGGTTCTGCACCTCTGGGTCTGTGCTTCCCTGCGAGAGCTCGGTTGACACCATCCCTGACTATTAACTCTGAAAGAAGGAGATGTGAACATCCCCAGCAACTACTGCTGGCCTGTCAGGCTTTAAATTATGCAAATTATAAAGATAAAGAAGTTAATTGCAAAAAACTTTATGGATGGAACAGTATTTTCTGAAATTCTGTTTGAGAGCCCTTAGCACATGAACATTTTAAAGCCTGTGGTCCACACAGATCTGTACAGTACAGTGAGAGCTGATTATAGGAGAGATTCATCTCTCATAGCTGACAGACGGCTGATGTGACACAGAATTGTGGCCATGCAGCAGATTTCTAAAATAACAGAGTATTTTATTTGATGTAATTCCACCTGAGGAAATGTGATTTTGCTTCTTCTATGGGACTGTGAATAGTCCAGCGCATGCGTTTACTCTAGTGTCCAGCAGAACAATATTACAGGTTTTCTCGGTCGCTTTGGTACATTTCTCAGATCAGAAATGAAATTCTCATAACTACTTGTGCAACCTCCACATCATCGAGTCCCTTTTGCACATCATACATGCAAAGTCTCATTCTTTTGGTCAAATTGCAAATGCTTTGGCTCAGTCGTGCGAATAATTATGTACAATCATCTGCTGATTCCTACATTTTCAATTGTTCATGACCTGCTGGTCAAAGTATATGTGACTCATCACCATGAAATGAGTCTTATGGGTGACTCTTATGGGTGGGGAATAAGACTCATTTCGTGGTGATGGGTCACATATTATACTGGTTCTCTGTTGAAAAGTCTGACCCCCCCAAAACATCTGGTGTTAGTTCATTGTATAAGTCATTACATGCAAAATGGTCGTCATAATCGCTCAAGCATGTTCTCTATACATCTGTATAACTGCGTGTGTGTATATATACAGTACTGTGCAAAAGTCTTAGGCAGTCCAAAGAAATGTTTAAAGCTGTTTATGTGGGTAGCAAGTGTATTTTGGCTTAGAACAAAAAACACAATTTAGCATTAGAACGTCTGCAAATTAAGAGTAACATAATAAAAAACTAGTAAGCCGTTCCATGATTTTGTTAAATTTTACCATTATCAATTAAATAATTAAATATATTGGTTTAAAAAGTCAGTGAGAGATTGACTAGCTGTATGAGGTGTGTTAGTGGTCAAGCAAAATAATACATGGCTGCACTGGACGATCGCTGCAAATACTAGGATGATTTTAGCAGAGGTTCTGAAATGGCGAAGCTGACACACTGACAGGCATCATATCATAGTTTTACACCAACAGGAGGATAACACTTCAATCTCCCAAATTCCTGTGAAAATGTTACTGCGACACATAGGCGAATAACTACACACTAATACAATCCAAATCCAAAACACACATGGTAAATGTGCTTTTCTACTTTTATGAGAACTGAAAGCGCTTTACAATTCATGCCTCACATTCACCCATCCACACACCGGTGGCGGAGGCTGCCATGCAAGGTGCCAACCTGCACGCCGGGAGCAATTTGGGGATCAGCGTCTTGCTGAAGGACACTGTGATGGGGTCAGGAGAAACCAGGGCTCGAACCTGCAACTCTCTGGTTGCTAAACGATAGCACTACCTCCTGCGCCACCATCTTCCCCAAATGTAAGGAGAAGGAGGTTCCTCGGAGCTCCCAGATGTGTTTGGCTGTAATAAATCTGGAATATAGCTATATGACATAGTTTTTGATAACACCAGCATTTATTTTTTAGGCAAAAATGGCAGGCAGATCAGAACTGGCCAGATTTGATGTTGCAGCTTTTATTGAAAGACAAAACAAAATTAAAAAGTGCTGAAGTTTGAATGACTGTGTGTTTATTTCAGTTATTTTATATTGGGCTCAAGGATTGGTTTCATCATACAAATACAGCACAGATAATGTTTACTTGAAATTACTGAAAAGTAAGTGATACCAGAATCAGAGGGTCAATAAGCTTTTAAGTAATAATGTGGATTGTGCTTGGGGTAGAAGCTGCATGTTGTGTTGAAGAAAAGTACAGATTTTCATTTGACAAAATATGCAAATGAAATGCAATAATAATATTAGTGACATTCATCTTTAAATTACATTAATTACATACCTAATAATACTTTGAGAAGAAATGTTTTGTCATTATTATTTTCTATTATCATTGCTTTTTACAGTAAATTATTCTTGATGCCCCCAGTCGGTAGCCCATGTATGTAAAATATGTGGGTCGGATGCCGGTTTCTTTTGCAGTTTTTCCTGCCATCTCTGCCACAGCTTCAGCTGCATTGTCTGCAGTCTCTCCTGCACTGTCTGCTCTGGCTGCAGCTCTGGCTCTTTCAACCCCCCCCCTCCTATGGCTCCTGCTGCAGCCAAACCCCCCGCAGTCACACCCACTATTCCTACTACTGCTCCTGCCCCTAATGCCCAACTGCCCCAGCATCAGCAGCTCCTGCTGCCCCTAATGCCCCAGCTCACTCTCTCTCTTGCTCTTCTCCTGATCTCAGACTCCCCTGCTTCCTCTCCTCTCTCCTCCATCTCTTCTTTTGTCGTTTTCACCTCCATTTCTGCTATTACCTGGAGTGATTTATTTCCGTAATGACTGCTGCCATTGTTTGTCACCATGTTCTCTATAGCTGTCAGCAGCTGTTTAATCTGAAGGCTGTTACTCCTGCACTCTGATTCATCCAGGTTTCCATCAGAGCTTGAAGGTCCTCCTGACCCTTGGCCTGGTTCCTGATCAGGTGTGATGATCTTTGTTCTAACAGCCAGTTCTTCATTTCCTCCAGTGTCTGAACATCCTGTGATTCCCCAGCTTCTCTCCTCTCTATCATCACTTGCTGTAGTTGTTCCATGAGATCTGCAGACTGAGCATTTTTATCTTTTCTGCTCCAGTGCTTAGAGTGAATGACATGGACTCGGCCTCCACACTTATCAACAAGTTCCTTCAGATCCTTGTTCTCCTTCACATATTCCTCAGTGGTTTGGTTTTCTTTAAGCTCATCAGCCTGTGTGAAGAGGACACCTGTGTGTTTCAGGGCTTCCTCCCCAAACCACTTCAGTACCATCTTCACTGACTCGTTCTCTTCCCCCAGGATAACATTTCCTGTGCTGCTCTTCCTAGATCCTGTGTTTCCCAAAAGCACAATTCTTACTTCAGAAGGTGCTTTGGGAGAGAAATACAATATCAGTTACCATGAATATTATACATTTGTGTCAGTTTGATTGAAGACTCATAACAATTTGCTAAAATCAAGCCTGTCAGCAGGAGGCACCGTGAATGTGGTTATAATGAACATGAACATGTCATATTGCTGTGGAAATTCTCCAGTAAGACTTTAGCATGTCTTGGGTGCAGCTACTTTATTCTGTCAGCAGATGGCAGTGCAGAGCCACACAAAGCATGAGCGCATGGGAAAGAGACTGACAGTCAGAGGTACTTATTCAACTCGTTTTATTACTGAACACAGATATTTCATCTGTCTGCTTATCCAAAGGAAAACCTCATTTCTATACATAGTTTGTTTACCTGAACACTGACAGAAAAGCTTAGATATGCAGCCACACTTAGCAATTTCACGACAGATGCTTCTGTCCAGCTCAGTGGATGTCAGTCTGGCTCAGGGGTCGGCAACCGAATTAAGAGCCACTTTTCGGAAAAGAAGCCAGAGAATTTTACTGGAAACAAACATTTATTCTAAACAGATTAGCAACTTTTTATACATACCAACGACAGAGTAAAACAATTTTCAATGTTTCATGGACTTTTTAAGAAAAACGGCATGTTTGCCCTAATTTTATTAATTATATCGTTATAAGCCTATAAATTAAGGAATGGAAATTCACTCAAAAAATGCAATATGCTGTTTATTAAGAAGATAATTCCTTCATATTTTTGCATTATGTATTCAAAAAAGTTTATAAAAACAGTTGAAAACAGTTGAATTAGAACGAGCCCATTATGTAACTGGAACCCCTCCCACATGTAAACACAGTGACACGCTACAGCGTTGGTTTGTTGTCTGAGGCTATGATACTGACCACAAACACATTCTCAAATTTCACTGCACCAGTCACAGCATATGCAGGCAGAAAAGTGACAGCAAAAACATTCAGCATTAGACTCTAAAACCGTATATAATGTCTGTGTTTATCCAGTGGACCATAAACTAAAATAAGCTTTTTATTGCCCAATTTTTATATTAGATGAGACTAAAAATTGAGAAATATCTATATGCACAAGTAATTTTTCCTGATAAGGATATCAAGACTGTCAGCATTTACACATCAGATTATGACATATCTGAGTAGCCCAGACTGTCCGGAAAACAAAGCCATACAGCATATGTGGCTGACTAATGTACATACAGTGTCCATCCATCCACATGCGGGTCATTGTTGCAGGGGAGCCTGGGCCCATCCCAGCCAACACAGGGCAGGGGTTCACCCTGGGTGTGACGTGCATCAGAAATACAAATTTAAAGTGATCGATATATTAAACAGTCTGGGACATTTAGAATGTTACTGTATATTTCCAAAATTTAATGATAAATTAAGCTTTCTTTTGCTTTGAGAAATTTAAACAGAAAGTTATAACTCTGTTCTGTTATGATTCAGTCTGAGCCTCTTTTGTCTGTGAATATACTTTGACCCATCGACTGTATAAAACATGGACACTTGTCTGCATACACACAGGTGCATCCTGCCATTCTGACACTATTCTTTGGTAAGTTTTATATTTACAGAAGACATAAAAATGACAGGGCTGAATTATTCTGTTGCCGGCCGGGGGGTTGGGTTTGATTATAACCACCACCAAGTGTTATAACAGAATCATGTCAGGACACTATGGGGCACTAAAGCATTGGGTAAGGGGAGATACAGGAAAAGGAGAGGATACAGAAGTAAAAGGCTGAGTCTGAATGCATCTGTGGTCGTGGTCTGTTGGAAATTCTAAGATTCACAGCAGAATATTTTACATGGGGTCAGAAGATCGGCAGCAGGAGCCCGTGAGTAGAAAACCAACATTAGTTTGAAGGTCAGAGGAAATACAGAGAATCTGGCAATACTAGGGCCTGCTACAGTAAGTGAGGGAGCTGGCCAGCTTACAGATGCGTTTCCAAGAGGGGAGCAAAGAAAATAACATGAGAGGTGGAGCAGATATTTTCAGTAGAACCTCCAGGAAGCTTCAATTTTGACAAACCAAGCAGCTGGACTCAGTGCTTACGATGCTTTGAGTGATTTCGAGGAGCTTCAGGAATATCTGAAAAGACTGAGGAAGACCATTCAACTCGCTGCTGTACATGACTGGGGAGAAAAGCAATGACACGCTGGTTTTGTCTGACGAACAGAAATAGTTTGCAGAGACATTTACATTTACATTTACAGTATTTGGCAGACGCCCTTAGCCAGAGCGACTTACATAAGTGCTTTAAGACGCTGCGATGAATTTTTCCGATACTAGCTCAATAAGGAAACACGCTATGAATACCATCTATCTGAACACTGTTGAGAAAGTGCAACAATAATTATTATTTTGTTGTACACATACACACACACGGAAAAGAGCTGAGTAAGAATACAGAGTACTACTTCAGGTATTTCTGAAAAAGGAAAGCTTTGAGTTGTCGCTTGAAGACAGCCAAGGTTTCTGCTGTTCGGACATCAAGGGGGAGTTCATTCCACCAACTAGGTGCCAGGACAGAGAAGAGCCGAGATGTGTGTCGTCCTTGTGCCTTGAGGGGTGGTGGGACCAGTCTAACAGTGCTGGAGGATCGGAGAGATGGGGGTGCAGTACGGGGTGTGATGAGGTCTTTTAGGTAGGATGGTGCCAGACCATTTTTGGCTTTGTATGTAAGCATCAGTGTTTTGAATTTGATGCGGGCAGCTACAGGAAGCCAGTGGAGAGAGCGCAGCAAAGGAATGATGTGGGAACTTTGGAAGGTTGAAAACAAGTCGAGCAGCTGCATTCTGAAGCAGTTGGAGGGGACAGATGGCACGCAGTGGTAAACCCGCTAGAAGCGAGTTGCAGTAGTCCAGGCGTGAGATGACGAGGGACTGGAGCTCTGCTCAAGGGCCCAGAGACATGTGGCTGTTCTGCCAAAGCCAGGCTGGATCGAGCAACCTTCCGATCTTCCGAGGCTTAGCCCACTCTGCCACATGTTAGGATCTGTGTGGACCTAACAAGACTCAATGGAAGTGTCTGCTGAAAGAGGCACATACTCCCAGCTGTGGATGACACACTTGCCAAACTGGACGGGGCAGTAGCGTTCTCCAAACGGGATGCCTGATCGGGATTCTGGCAGAAACCCTCATATAAAGACTCCCAGCCCTTGATGACCTTCATTACTCTCCTTCAGCAGGTACCGTTTTAACAGACTGCCTTATGGGATCTCCTCGGCACTCGAGCACTTCCAGCTGAGAATCTCTCAGATTGTTTCAGGCGCGCCTAGAACAATGTGCTATACTGATGACATTTTGGTAATTTGTCAAAGACCAGAGGGAGCATGACGATAGGCTATGCAAAGTTCCCCAGAAGTTTGAGAATGCAGACCTCTCTCTAAATGAACACTGTGAGGTCAGAGTGAATGAAGTGAAGTTCCTGGGACATAAAATAAGCGCTAAAGGGACTGAGGTGAATCCCGACAACATTAAAGCCGTTATCAACATGCCCAAACCTCAGAGTACTGAAGGAGTGAGACGCATCGTGGGGATGGTGAACTACATTGGCAGGTTTTCTCCCTGCCTGCCCCCAGCCAGATGGAGAATACAGACCAGTGATGTACATGTCTGTGTAGGAGTCTGACTCCCAGTGAAACCCGATACGCACTGATCAAAAGAGAGAAACTCCTGTGTCAGCAGATGCATCGTCATACAGCCTTGGAGGAGGGCTAATGCAGAGGCAGCCAGATGGAGAATACAGACCAGTGATGTACATGTCTGTGTAGGAGTCTGACTCCCAGTGAAACCCGATACACACTGATCAAAAGAGAGAAACTCCTGTGTCAGCAGATGCATCGTCATACAGCCTTGGAGGAGGGCTAATGCAGAGGCAGCCGGATGGAGAATACAGTCCAGTGATGTCTGTATTCTCCATGCAGTGATCACTTCTCCTGATACATAGAAGTAGCCAATCTGCCAACTTTCACAACCTGAACATATCACTAGTAGCCCCTGAGTTTTCCCAATGCAGCAGAGAGTCAGAGAGCTGTTAGAGCAGTCAAACAGATACTGAATAAAGATTAGGATCAGAAAGCTCTCCTGGCTTACAGAACAACTCCATTAGGACATGGAGTCTCACCAGCAGAACTGCTGATGTGGAGAAGGTTAAGGTCTACAGCTCCAGTCCCTCCTCAAACACTCAGAGCGGAGTGACCAGACCTCTAGGCCATTAGAATGAAGGACATGAAGATAAAATGAATCAAAGAAAGCTTATGGAGAAAGAGGCAGAGCAGGAGAGCAAAAAATTCAGGCAATTTACCTTTTCCCTCAGCTTATAAACCCTGATCGTGGACTCCATGCTGGGAATAAATGCTCCTTTTCTGAAGGCGTCTTTGCTGTTAACATGTCTTTGCTGTCCAGGTGTAGATGTGACTGACTATCATGTGGTCTGCTTGAGGTGTGTTTGGTTCCTTTTGGTTTGACAGTGGCAGAAATGTGGCGATCACTGCATGTTTCAGTCACTGTACCCACAGCGCAGTAAAGCTGTCCTCTTTGCTATGTTCTCCAAAGGTCTGTCTGAGGGTGTCAGTGAGGTCGGCTGCTTTGCTAAGATCAGCCTTAGGTGACTGGAGCACGTCTGGCAGAAACTTTGCTTGACCGAGCACCTTTCTGAACACTACAAGGAGCCCTACAAAACTCAAGTCAATCTGAGACTGCAGTCCTCTGGCTTCTGCAGCTCTCTGGGGATTCGGCATCATCTAAAATCTCACCTGGCAGCCTTAGTACAGCACTCAGCCTCTCCGTAAGGTTTCTACACGCAGCACGGCAGCAGGCCCATCTAGTCTCACTGAGCCTTTGCAGTTCCCCTGGGCCCCACTGAACATTTATTTCTGAACATCCAGCCATTTCTTGTGAACATATGACCCTGACATGAACACATACAGTCTTTCCAGTAAAGAGAAGAAAACATGCAGCTACAGGGACATTTTTCACACAGTCAACAATGACAAGATGCAAACAGTGTGGGCTGCAGTGAACATAAAATGCATATCTGGCAACCTCTCTAACTCCTGTTTGGACCCCAGAGCATCTGCCACTCATGACCTTCACTGCTTTGGCCACCAGCTTCTCTCTGTATTCCAGCCCAAACTTATCCAGACATAGAATAGAATAGAATAGAATAGAATAGAATAGAATAGCTACTTCATTGTCATTCAGAACATACACCGGTTAGTGCACGTCAGGGCAGAATTACATTGCATTCACTCATCATCGGCCCAATAGAGTAAATTAAAAAATAATATAAAGTGGAATTAACGTGGAATATGCATAAAAATATATTTACAGCACTATAGCAGCAAACACCAGTGTACGTCGCCGTTTCAGACATATTGCAGTAGACAATTAAAAAAACCAGCTCTTGAAAGTGACGTGTGGATGGATAGAGAGAGGCGGAGTGTGGGGGGGGGGGGGCTGCCATGAGGTATTTAGAGTTCAGGAGTCTAATGGCTTGAGGAATAGAATGAAACTCTTAGAGAATCTGACTGTCCTGGTCCTGATGCTGCAAAGCCTCTTCCCAGAGGGCAGCAGGGCGAACAGTCCGTGGTGGGGGTGGGCGGAGTCTCTGATGATGTCATGGGCTCTGCTGAGACAGTGTTTGTGCGCAATGTCCTGGATGGATGGAAGAGAAGTCCCGATGATCCTCTCTGCAGGCCTCACCACTCTCTGCAGCCATTTCCTGGCTTTCGAGCTGCCAAACCAGATGGAGATACAGCTGGTCAGCACGCTCTCTATGGTGCCTCCGTAGAAGGTGCTGAGGATGGGAGAGGAAAGCTCTCTTCATCCGGCACATGAAGTGCAAACGCTGCTGAGCCCGTTTAACCGGTGATGTTGTGTTTGGTGACCAGTCCAGACTGTCAGTTATCTGCACCCCCAGGAATCTGACGCTGCTGACCACCTCCACAGCACTGTTGTCAATGACCAGTGCTGAATGACTGGGCTGTTTCCTCCTGAAGTCCATGATCATCTCCTTGGTCTTCTCCACATTCAGGATCAGGCTGTTGTCACTGCACCATCCCACCAGTCTCTTCACCTTCTGGTCATCGCTGTTTCTAATGTGAACCACTAATCTGCTTTGGATTAAGCCTGAACACCACCTCTCACCCCCCCATCACAGACGCCCCGCCATAACACTGCTTTAATATATTACCTGCACTGAAGCCCGTTTGGAGTGAGGTGTTTCAGTGCTGCTCCGGTCTCCTCCCACAGTCCAAAGGCGTTCAGGGTTGGCTGATCGGCGTCTCTAAACTGGCCCTGTACTTGTGTGAGTGTGGCTGTGTGAGTGTGTGCGCCCTGCGGTGTGTTGGCGCCCCCCAGGGTTGGTTCCCCCCAGGGTTGGTGCCCACCCAGGGTTGGTTCCCGCCTGCGCCTGTTGTTCCTGGGATAGGCAAATCTATATTATTGTGTTATAACCTTATAAATGGTTACATCAAAGGTGTTTGGGTAGCTTGCAAACCCTACAGACTATATACAAGGCAATAAAACTGTTACATACATGTAAATGCGTGTGCAGATTTGTCTCGAATTGAAAATGTCACAGCAGCCAGGAGACCAAAGCTGGCAGCCCTGTGAACCTCTGACATATATGTAAATAAGCGGGAAACCTTTTCCTGCCACTGAATTAGCTTTCATTAGTGTGTCATTCAGGCCACACACTGGTTTCTGTTAAATTTGCTAGACAAAAAATAAAGATCAGGCTAAATAAAGATGCGACTCAGAAATGTCTGAGTGATTCGGTGTCCAAGGCCTGTGAGATACTGGCACCATATCCAAGGGGACCCATCGCGGGGACCCAGATAAACAGCTTTTGGAAATGGATTCATGCATTTCATCTAACTCAGTACAGAAAATCACCTCCAGACATCCAGACAGGACATCAAGGGCCGTGCTGCATTTAATCGTAAGCTTGTTAAGGTATAGAGGCCTTCATAAATGTTGAGTTTTGCAAGAACAATGAGGTCAATCCTCTTTGAAAGCTGCCAGCTGGGAAAGTATGTTGGATTATTGAACAAGACATACAGTAATAACTGCTTAAACAAGCTGATTTATCAGTCTGTTTTATAATAATACACTTGTCCTTAGTGAATAACCCCTCACCCTGTTGAATACAGTGATCTGATGCCCATTGCTAATGTATGGCGTGCAGCACTTGATACTCACAGGATGCTAATTCATTGCATGGAGATTTCGGTTCACTTACATTTTCTCAATATTGTGTGTGGTAAGTGCATAACCTAGGCACCTGCCCGATCTGTCTTATGTGGCATAACCAGGCCATTTACAGTGGGGAGGGGTGGCAAGGGTGCCTGGGCACCTGCCCATTCCGAAAGACGGGTGCATAACCAGACGTTTTACAGTCTGGTGGGGGTGGCAAGGCTGTCTGGGCACCTGCCCGTCCTGTCTGACGGGGGCATAACTAGACCTTTTATAGTGGGGTGGGGGTGGCAAGGCTGTCTGTGAACCTACCCGTCCTGTCTTACTGGAGAGTAACCCGGCCTTTTACAATGTGGTGGGGGGGTGGGGGGTGGGGAAGGGACCCTGCACACACCAGCCCATTCTACCTGATGGGACATAACCAGGACCTTTACAGTGGGGTGGGGGTGGCAAGGCTGACTGGGCACCCGCCTGTTCTGTTTGACGGGGGAGCAACCAGACCTATTACTGGGGGGTGGGGGTGTTAATTATTTAACAAAACAAATTTCTTTATTTATTGAAATATATTAATAATAATTTTATTTACTTTAATCCACTGAACCAGGACAGTAACAGGACATAATTATGTTTTCCAGTGTTTTCTGTGTCTGTTATGTCTCCAGTTAAATGTTTATTATACACATTGATTGAGTGTCATTGTATTAGTTATGTTCAGATGCAGTAATATAGTGAATTTAACTTAATCCAGCAGACTGTGGTTTCATTATGTTACTCAGTTATGCTTTGGGTGACGCTGAAGCAGGACATTAATAGGACAGAACAGAAAGCCTTTATTGTCACTGTACAGGGAGGAAATACAGTAAATGGACATAAATATATAAAATGTACATATACAGGGGAGAGGGAAAGCCCCCCCCCCAATCAGGATTACATTTAATTACATTTTAGTCAAAGAAAAAAACTATTAAACTATATTTTTGATGTTATTCAGCTCACTGAAGACAGTCATTTATTTTTTGTCAAACACAGTACTTTGCAAAAGTCTTAGGCAGTCCAAAGAAATGTTTAAAGCTGTTTATCTGGGTAGCAAGTGTACTTTGGCTTAGAACAAAATACACAATTTAACATTAGAACGTGTGCAAATTAAGAGTAACACAATAAAAACTAGTAATAATTTCTTCTGTTTTCTAAAAAGTTACTGATATCTAGTTGGATGGCTAGATGAACACCGCTTCAGTTCCCAAACTTCTCCTCAGGGGCACCTCAGCCGTTCCATGATTTTGTTCAATTTCACCAACAGCTCAGTTAAATAATTAAATATATCGGTTTAAAAAGTCAGTGAGAGATTGACTAGCTGTATGAGGTCTGCTAGCGGCCAAGTCAAAAAATACATGGCTGCACTGGACGGTCGCTGCAAATACTAGGATGATTTTAGCAGAGGTTCTGAAATGGCGAAGCTGACACACTTTGACAGGCATCGTATCATAGTTTTACACCAACAGGAAGATAATCTAAACATCATTTTCTTTGTCTGCCTAAGACTTTTGCACAGTTCTGTACATTTCAGAGTAAAAAGGATAATAAAGGTTAAAAAGCAGAGATTTGACCTTTTTGCCAGGAGAACCAGCAACACGTCAGAGTGACACTGAGGAGTTTATATAAACATAAAACCCTGGATAGAGGGACTCAGTGAATGAGGAGGTGAGTCTGTGCAGGGGGGTCAGTCCATCAGAGGAGACTCTGTAGAAGGACAGAGCACCAGCCCCCCAGTCCAGATACACTCCTACTCTGCGGGAGCCTGAGGGCTGTATGGGTATGAGAGTCTGTTTATTATTGTGCCGGACAGAGTAACTGTCAGTATTACAGCACAGACTCCATGACTTGTCATTGTATCCAAGCCCACAGTCATAACTCTCTCCTTTCCTCCTGATCCCTTTATAAGTGACTCCTATCCAGGCTGCATCTCCATCCCACTCAGCCTCCCAGTAACAGCGGCCAGTCAGACTCTCTCTGCAAAGAACTTGGGGGCAGCTGTCAAATCTCTCTGGATGATCAGGATATGGCTGCTCTGCCCCCCCTGTCACCTTCCTGTTCCCCCCTGACAGAGACAGGCGTCTGTTTGCTGTGTTGGGGTCCAGCGTCAGCTGGCAGGAGTCTGTAGGCAGGAGGAAGAATTATTAATCCCATCAGGCAGCCTGTACTTCATGTTTCTGTGCGATGGCGGAAGAGCCGCCAAAATGGGGCGCGAGCTAAACTAACATCTTAATTAATTTAATTAAAAAATGACAAAGCAGCGACATTCATCAGACATATTCATCACAAGCATATTTACCACAAAACGGCACCAGAGATCAATACTAAAGTCAGTGTCTTTCCTTCTAACCGCTAATTCCGGCGTATGCGGCTCGAAAATGGCCATCAATAACAGAATATTTAAGTAATATTATTACATGTTTAAAGTGATATTTAATAAACATTTGGACCTGGATTCTGATATAAACGATGATTCCGGCACAGATCGTGCATCATAAAAAACAGGAAGGTTCTTATTAATTCAGAAAAATATTGCTCTGAAAAACGGGATTATTATCTCACTAATTCGGAAAAACATAATTATTTTTTCCCAGATGAATGCAATACGCTTCCATAGAGAACCGCTTACCGCGCGCGTGACTGTAGATGCTGCGCCGTAACCGCGAGGCGTGAGCCCCGCATCTCGCGCACGCGGCCGCTCTAATCTGTAAACATGGGCGCCGAAATTTGATATTTTCTGCCGCACATCCAGTGTGTCCCGGGCGCTAATTTCTTTTAGCACCGTGGATCAGGAGAACTTTTTAATATTCATGAGTGAAGCCCTACATGATTGGCTAGCTGATTAATATGTATGAGAGGGGCACTACCTCATTGGCCAGTTAACATCGACTTGTGCTGCCTGTTTCTTCTACCTAAAGCAGGGGTGTCCAAATCCAGTCCTGGGGGGCCGGTGCCCTGTGTAGCAAAGTTCTTTCCCTGTTCCACCATAAATACTTCAGCTCAAGAGCTGTGTAGTTATTAGGACAAGGAGATGAATCAGGTGTGTTAAATGAGGGGAAACCCAAAAATGTGCAGGACTCTGGCCCTCCAGGACTGGATTTGGGCTCCCCTGGTTTAAGGGATTCAGTGACCAATCAGTAATATTCTCTGATGAATATTAAGGAGTGTTACAGAACCACCCTGTAAAAATGCAAATTCACATTTTGCACTTGAGGACAGAGTCCGGTCTCACTGCATACAGGTGCCGTCTTAGGACAATACTAACGAATCTCACACAGAAAACACATACACTCACGGCATCCGCAAAAAGAACAAATGCAAAGGATTCTTTTTTTGTGAAATTAAAGATGTATAACTAATTCAGAATATATTTAACCATCCTACACTCCCACACAAACACGAAGATAATACAAGCAGCTATAAAGCATTTGTAAATAATATTCTTTAAAACAATTATATGAATTGATAGTGTTTTTGGTGATGATTTTGATTTTTTATTTCTCGTTTAGATGTTGTCTAAAATGACATGAAACTCACCTGAACACAAACATGGAAATCCATCTACACACAGTGCAAAAAGCCACACTCATCACAACAATTTTGTGAATACAACCATAACATAGCATGGTATTATTAATAAAAAACATGCAAAGACACTTACATTTCTGTAAGCCTGGTCTGGTCCTGCACTCGCCACCGTGATCCACACTATAGGAGAAGCAGAATGACATAGTACTACTGCTGTATCCATTTATTAATTGGTGCCTCTTCTTCACATACATGCATAAGTATGTGTAGCGTGTCAGACACACACTCTGTACTCACTGCAGCTTCTCCAGTTTACACCTGGGATCCTCCAGTACAGCAGAGAGCAGCTTCACTCCTGAGTCTCCTGGGTGATTGTAGCTCAGGTCCAGCTCTCTCAGGTGTGAGGGGTTTGACCTCAGAGCTGAAGCCAGGGAAGAACAGCCTTCTTCTGTTACTCTACAGCCTGACAGTCTGCAGAAAGATGGGGAAAAAATGTACAATAAATAAGATCACCTGACCATTACAAGCATTACTTTTAAGCAAAAGTGACTCCTCTAATAAATATTTCAATAACCACGTAAAATTAACAACATCTTTTGAACATTTTATAAGAACCTATACTTCTCAGAACAAGAACCAGATCCAGTTGTTATAGAATCATTTAAAAATAATCTAGACTTACCCATATTAACCAATGAAACAGCAAATGCCCTTGATGCCAGAGGTGGAGATTTCAGGTCCAGAGAGTACAAATCCAGACCAAGATTTTGTTTCAACCAACCAGATGAATATAAAGAGTCACAGTCACAGAGACTCAACTGGTTTGTTGAAACAAAATCTTGGTCTGGATTTGTACTCCCTGGACCTTAAATCTCCACCTCTGCTTGATGCACCATTAACATCAGAAGAACTCCATAAGGTCCTCAACCAAATGCCTAACAACCAATCGCCAGACCGGATGGTTACCCTGCAGAAATCTATACACATTTTTGGGACATATTATCTCCACTCTTCAATAGACTGGTAAGAGAAATTAAACATGCATCACAAATCCCATCAAATATGAGCGCAGAGTGTCACGGGTCGTGGTGCGCGAGCGCGGCGGAGAGCGGCGATCGTGCGGAAGGAGCAGGCAGGCAAGCGGGATACGGGGAAAACGGGGTTTTAATCAAGAACAGGGATCTCACGCGAACAAACATCAGGAAACATCAATGACGGACAAAGGACTCGGGTAAGACACGGACTGAAATACACAGGACTGATTGAAAATAATCAGACACAGCTGGGTACAATCCGGGAAACACACATGGGTAGGCAGGGGGCGTGGCACACAGGAGGAGCCGACGAGCAGGGCATGACACAGAGACCATTACATTGTTATTGAAACCTGATAAAGACTAAACACAACCCTCCAGTTACCGGCCATTACAGTGTTATTGAAATCTAATAAAGACCCAACACAACCCTCCAGTTCCCTGCCATTACAGTGTTACTGAGACCTGATAAAGACCAAACACAGCCCTCCTGTTCCCGGCCATTACAGTGTTACTGAGACCTGATAAATACCCAACACAACCCTCCAGTTACTGGCCATTACAGTGTTACTGAGACCTGATAAAGACCCAACACAACCCTCCAGTTACCGGCCATTACAGTGTTACTGAGACCTGACAAAGACCCAACACAACCCTCCAGTTACCGGCCATTACAGTGTTATTGAGACCTGATAAAGACCCAACAGAACCCTCCAGTTACCGGCCATTACAGTGTTACTGAGACCTGATAAATACCCAACACAACCCTCCAGTTACCCGCCACTCTCACTAATGAATACAGACTTGAAAATCATTACAAAAGCTCTCGCCACTCAGTTACAGACAGTCATTCCTACTATAATCCATCCTGATCAGACAGATTTCATCAAGACCAGATATGCCTCGGACAACATCCATAGATTATTTAATTTAGTCAGTACTGCTCAGCATACCCATACTAAAACCATGATTACATCATTAGATGCAGAAACTGCATCTGACAGTCAGTTTGACATTCCTCTTTAATACATTGCATAGATTTGGCTTCGGAGAGTCGTTCACCCACTGGGTTAAAATACTGTCCACCTCACCCAAAGCTACAGTGTCACAGATGGGATCACATCACCTGCATTCACATTCCGACAGGGAAGACAGCTTGCATGCCAGACTAATCATACTAATAACTCAACACAAACTTAGTCTCTATGCAGATGATTTTCTTGCTGTTTTTACAAAACCCTCAATATATGAAATTTTAATTTATTAATACCTTTTCATATCCATCAAACTACACATTAAGTGGAAAACACCCATAATATTCTCACTGTGAAGATGCCTGGGATTCACCTGATCAGGATGGTCCATTTCACACTGTAAATATCCGGTACCTGGGTGTCTACATCTCCCACAGGCTGTCTGACTTGGTTACCCTCAACTACACCCCCTTACTCAAAACAATAGATGAGTCTCCCACTTCAATCAATAAAAATAAAATTACTCGTCCAGAATAATTTCAGAAAAATTCTTTCAAACTCTTAACTCATTAATGTCACATTTTTGCTGGAAAAACAAAAACACAAAATCAAACATTCCCCATTACAGAAAAGTAAATCTCAAGGTGGATTACAAGCTCATTTTTCTAAATTATTACTTAGCAAATCAACTGCAAGACTTAACTAAATGGTCACACTACAGCAGTAACAGCAGCTCATGGTTACAGCAGGAGCAGCTGTACTGTAAAAATCTCAGACATGCAGACTTACTCAAAATGTCATTAAAGAAACAAAACTGCTTTAACAACACAGTGCTGCCATTTCCACAGCACTGACAGCCCAGTGGAAAGCCATTAAAATCACTAACTGTACTCTCAGACCCTGTAAATACACGCCAATCTGGAATAATCTGGACTTCCTACTGTCATGCCCGGCTCGTCCGCTCCTCGTGTGTGCCACGCCCCCTGCTTAGCCCACGTGTACTTCCCTGATCGTCTCCTGCTGTGTCTGATTACTTTGATTAGTCCTGTTTTAAGTCCTGGTCTTACCTGTGGTCCTCGTCCGTCATTGATGTTAGTTCGTGTGAGATGTTTCCTGTTCCCGTCTGCCTTAATAAATCCCCGTTTGCCCTGCTTTCGCCTGTCTGCCTGCTTCCTGTTGGCTCGCCTGCCTGTTCGCCTTACCGGCTTCCAGCGACCCGTGACACCTACTTCACAATATCACTATTCACTATCACTCACGGGGACAGAAAGGGATTACACATCTCCACCTCCTTTTCAGTAACAGTCATTTCATGACATTCGAAGACTTAATCCATAAATACGAGTTGAGAATATGCAGTTTTTCTAATATTTACTAACTGAATCCAGCATCAAAACCAAAATGGACCTCACACATAATACACTGAATCCTCCTCAGATGAGACAACATTCTGCAACTTAAAAATAAAAAGAAACCTCTAGAATATATAATCCTCCATCTGCGACAGACACATTGATATTTGTACCAAAAATTAATTGGAATAAGGACCTTATCTTTTCCCCCAGCTCTGATTTCTGGATGGACGTCTGCAACAACATATTCACAGTGACAAATACTGGCCTTCAGTTCAGTACAAAGTAATTCACATAAAACATGTGACTCAATATAAAAAGTAGTCAGTACTGATACCTGCTCACAGTGTACAAGGGGTGTCACAGGTAATTATCTGCATGCTCTGTGGGCCTGTATACCTGCTCACAGTGTACAATGGGTGTCACAGGTAATTATCTGCAAGCTTTGTTGGCCTGTATACCTGCTCACAGTGTACAATGGGTGTCACAGGTAATTATCTGCAGGCTCTGTTGGCCTGTATACCTGCTCACAGTGTACAATGGGTGTCACAGGTAATTATCTGCAGGCTCTGTTGGCCTGTATACCTGCTCACAGTGTACAATGGATGTCACAGGTAATTATCTGCAGGCTCTGTTGGCCTGTATACCTGCTGACAGTGTTCAAAGGGTGTCACAGATAATTATCTGCATGCTCTGTGGGCCTGTATACCTGCTCACAGTGTACAATGGGTGTCACAGATAATTATCTGCATGATCTGTTGGCCTGTATACCTGCTCACAGTGTACAATGGGTGTCACAGATAATTATCTGCATGATCTGTTGGCCTGTATACCTGCTCACAGTGTACAATGGGTGTCACAGATAATTATCTGCATGCTCTGTTGGCCTGTATACCTGCTCACAGTGCACCGTGGGTGTCACAGGTAATTACTGTATGTTCTCTATAGGTGAAAGATCTGGACTGCAGACAGGCCAATTCAGCACCCGGACTCTTCTCCGACGAAGCCATGTGGTTGTAATAGCTGCAGTATGTGGTTTTGCATTGTCCTGCTGAAATACACAAGGCCTTCCCTGAAACAGACGTCCTCTGGAGGGGAGCATGTGTTGCTCTAAAACCTTTATATTCCTTTCAGCATTCATAGTTCCTTCAAAAACATGCAAGCTGCCCATACCGTATGCACTTATGCACCCCCATACCATCAGAGATGCTGGCTTTTGAACTGAACACTGATAACACACTGGAAGGTCTCCCTCCTCTTTAGCCCGGAGGACACGGCGCCCTTCATTACCAACAAGAATGTCACATTTGCACTCTGACCACAGAACACTTTCCCACTTTGAAACAGTCCATTTCAAATGAGTCTTTGCCCACAGGACACGACGGCGCTTCTGGACCATGTTCAGATATGGCTTCCTTTTTGCATGATAGAGCTTTAGCTGGCATCTGCAGATGGCACGGCGGATTGTGTTTACCGCAGGGGCGTAGATTTAGGGTGGACGGAGGGGATGTGTCCCCACCAATATCCTCCGACCATTGAAATGTCCCCACCAATAATTTAATCCACTTAAAAAAATAAACAATCGTGCTATCAACATTAACCTAGACACGCAGAAAGGGATAAATCATGTTCTCTCCTTGAGTCCTCCCGCCCCCAAAACACATGTGATCATTTTGGTTGGCTGTGCATTTCCCTGCTATCATGTGAGAGGCTGTGGCTGCGTTCAGATACAAGCAGCACCAAATGCAGTGGATTTTTTTCCACGTGCAAGAAGGTGTGTTGGGTGTGGTGACACATGTGAGGATGGCGGCAGCAAAAAAAAAGAAGCTGGACATAAGGAGCTTTTTTTCAAAGAAAAGTGTAAGTCACGTCAAGTTCGCTAGTGAATCCATCAAAGTCCATCAAAGTAACGACAGCAGTTAACGTTAATGCTAGTGGGGGGGGTTTTTACCGCTTTGACGCACATTCATTATAGCAGGGCAGGCTATAGTCTGTGAATACGGACTTAAAACTAACAGCAGACTAAACAGCTAAATGTAAAAGTATAAATATGATCCCTGTCAGTTCTCCTAATCTAATGACGACTATTTGTCAGAAATCATGCAGTCTTGTGAAAGAAATTGATATGCTACATACTAATATTGCCATGGCTAGAATTTTATTGACAGTTCACCAATAGACAATCCACTTCGCACAAATAGTTTTTAAAATGCATTCACTGACCTGGAAAACATTAATGATTTGATTCGAGATTTGCACACTAAGACTCAGAAAAAGTGAAATAAAATGATTGCTGTTTAAATGGCATGTGTTTATCCTGTTTTGTCAGGTGACAGAACCTAAACAACTGTGCTGTGTATCAGACAGTGATGGAGAGAAGGGGTCACAGGTGATGTTGAAGGATGACTTGATATTATTATACCTAGTTGTCCTGAGATTTAACATTGTTACCGATAATAGGCTGAGGCATTCTCTGTCAATGCTCATAAGGAATCCCTCAATGTTTTTTTATTAGGGGACAGAAGCAGATCAGCCATGTTGTAGTTCAGGTGAAGAGGCAAGGTCACAGGACGTGAATCTGCATGTTGATTATATATAACATATAATATGTGTGTGTGTATTATACATGTTGATTATACTAATATTTAACATTATGAGGAGTGATAGGCTGAGGATGTAAGTGATTCATTAGTGTTTTTGGCAAAAGTTTTGAACTGACATGTCTCACTTTTTTGTCACGCTATTTCATCAGGTGGCAATCCTGTCAGGTACTAGTGCAGTCAGAGGGGAAGAGTTAGGGTCAAAGGTCAGGCCTATTAAAGGCATTGTCCAGCCCCCAAAAAACTTTACTCACTATTTACTCCTTAAGTGGTTCCAAACTTTTATGATTTTCTTTATTTCGTTGAATACAAAATAAGATATTGTGAAAAAAAGCTGAAAACCGTTAAACATTCACTTCCGTAGCAGGAAAAACAAATACTATGTAAATCAATGGTTACAGGTTTTCAGCATTCTTCAAAATATCTTCTTTAGTGTTCATCAGAAGAAAAAAAACTTAAAAAGACTTGTGACAAGTGGAGGATGAATAAATGATGACAGAATTTTCATTTTTTTTGCGTGAACTGTCCCTTTAAGCACATAATCATGGTTTTAATGTAGGGATAAAAAGTATGTTATCTAAATAAAATGAGTGGTGTGTTCTCATAAAGTCACATATGTATCATCATAGTCAGTCTTACAGTATGACTAATTGTATAATGTGGTGTATTTCTAAGGAAACTGGTCCACCTGTAGTGAGCAGCAGAGAGAGTAGCAGTGAAAGTGACAACAATGAAGAACAGTGTAGTAGTGGAGATATTCTGCATGTTACAAATAAGCCAAACCAGCCTAACGCCAAATCCATCCCTGTTCAAACATTGTCCAATAGGGTCCTCCATTTTCAAGGTAGGTGGTACAAAGAATATCCATGGCTTCATTATAGCCCCACAATTAAGGGAATTCTATGATTTCACTGAGTGAAAATATATACCATACAGAAAAGTACTATGTCAAAAAAGGCAGACCCTGCATTCTGCTCAAAGGGGTTCACTAACTGGAAAAATGCTCTTGAAAGATTTGAACGCCATCAAAATACTAAATCCCATCATCATGCAGTCACAGTTAGTTGTCAAGAAGCAGTCCCAATAAATACACAACTCTCAACTGCCTGGTCAAAACAACAGGAAAATGCCAGACACTGCTTACAAATTATTGTAGGTGCAGTACAGTATCTTACTAGGCAGGGTTTGGCACTGCGTGGTCATGACAAAGACGATGGTAACCTATTTCAATATTTAAAATATAAACAACAACAACAACAACAACAAATTTATTTTTATATAGCGCATTATCACAACATTACATTGTCTCAAAGCGCTTTACAGTATCCTCACCCAAAGCCCCAGTGAGTAAGCCATAGGCGACAGTGGCAAGGAAAAACTCCCTAGAAGGAAGAAACCTTGAGAGGGACCAGACTCAAAGGGGGAGCCCATCCTCCAGGGGCCGGCAGGGATAGTCAATAAAGCCAAGGATGATGCCTGCCTTTCTGACTGGCTATGCCATTGTCATGACTATACCTCTCCACAAGTGCAAAATGAGATTTTGCAGATGTTAGGAAACAGCAGTCAGAAATATTGCACAGACTATCCAGTCTCTATCTGTCCTGCAGTTCTCAATCATTATAGATGGTACTCAAGATATCTCAGGTGCAGAGCAAGAGTCTATATGTTTAAGATATGTGGATGAGGACCTGGTTCCACATGAGGTTTTTATTGGCTTATATGAGGTCTCAGGAACTACAGGAGTGGAGATTGCCAAGATGGCTGTGGATGTGCTTTTGAGGTTGAATATTCCGATGACATGTTTAAGAGGTCAGACATATGATGGTGCTGCCAACATGTCTGGAGCATATTCAGGTGCTCAGGCAGTACTGAAGAAATATCAGCCATTGGCTTTATATGTACACTGTGGAACTCACTGCCTTAACCTAATCACACAGGCTGCATGCCAAGCTAGTCCTTTAATTCGAGATGCTTTAGAGTGGGTACATGATCTAGGGTCATTAAGCAAACAGTCTGGAAAATTCACAGCTATGTTTGCAGCTGTGGCAGCAGATTCAGATGTACCATCAGCATCACTCAGACCTCTCTATCCATCCAGGTGGACAGTAAGGGGAACTGCTATCAAAGCAGTGCTGTCTCACTATGAAAGTGTCTTGACAAGCTTAGAGGAGATGGCAGCAACTGGATCTAGCACAGGTGCCAGGGCGAATGGACTGCGTGAGAGGTTTGGAAAAGGTAAAACTGTGCTGGGGCTTCTTTCGGCATTAGAAGTTATTGAGGAGCTAGAATGTCTGAACAAGTCTCTGCAGAAACTGCAACAATCAATAGAGTGTGTTACATCAACTCTCCAGTTCAAAAGGAATGAAGAAAGATTTCAGGAGATTTTTAAGAATGCAGTGAAAATGGTGGACTCTCTTGGCATTAACCCTACTATTATCCTAGCATTTCCACCCATCTGTTATCTTGGGCGTGGCCGGTCGGGTCGGTACCGACCCGTGTCCTAAATCAGCCTCCCTCAACCCTCAAACATTTTTTTATCATCCAGTTTGTTTCCTTACCTCTTGGTTGCCTTGTTAGGCTTCCTTATCCATGAAAAGATTTTAAAATTTGGTTTTAAAATTTTTGGTGTGGCCCTCTGAAGATGAGACTTATGATGTCAATAGAACGGCCCAGTCCAAAAAAATTGGTAAAATAAACCTCAGGAGAATTATATAAATAAATCAAAGGTTTATATGTTACCTGACTATTACTGAGGGGTATTAGAACACAACTGTAATTTTTTATTTTAATAATATTACTATCAATATCAATATTATTAATATTAGTAACATCTGTGGTGTTAGGGTCGGTTTTGACCCATATATATTTACTTCAAGAAGAAGGCAAAAAAAGTTTTTTTTTTTCCAAAAGTTGAACTTTAATTCAAATCACAAAGACAAAGCCAAACAAGTAACACAAAATAAAATACAAAATAAATTACAAAATGTAGATCAAACAAACAATCAAACCAATAGAATTAGTAGTACAGTGGTAGGGTGGTAGCTCTCCAGGAGCAGGATTGGTACTGTATGTTTACACTATGTGCAAGTAGGACAGTAAGTGACATTTTTAGTGTGCTCTTTGCAAATATATTTCTTGCATTTGACACTCATTGAATTGGTTTTTCTGTCCTTGCTGCTTGGGCAGACCTGACAGCGCTTTCTTTTGTAATCCAGCGGCCTCTCTGGGTCTGGGTCTGGGTCTGGGTCTGTGGCCGGGCTGGCTGTGGCTGGGCTGGCTGTGGCAGGGCTGGCTGTGGCAGGGCTGGCTGTGGCAGGGCTGGCTGAGGCCGGGCTGGCTGTGGCAGGGCTGGTTGTGGCCGGGCTGGCTGTGGCAGGGCTGGCTGTGGCAGGGCTGGCTGTGGGAGGGCTGGCTGTGGCAGGGCTGGCTGTGGCCGGGCTGGCTGTGGCAGGGCTGGCTGTGGCAGGGCTGGCTGTGGGAGGGCTGGCTGTGGCAGGGCTGGCTGTGGCCGGGCTGGTTGTGGCAGGGCTGGCTGTGGCCGGGCTGGCTGTGGCAGGGCTGGCTGTGGCCGGGCTGGCTGTGGCAGGGCTGGCTGTGGCAGGGCTGGCTGTGGCAGGGCTGGCTGTGGCAGGGCTGGCTGAGGCCGGGCTGGCTGTGGCAGGGCTGGCTGTGGCAGGGCTGGCTGTGGCAGGGCTGGCTGTGGCAGGGCTGGCTGAGGAGGATGCTGGTGCTGAAGCTCTTCGTCTTCCTGCTGACGTGGACGGAGTGCTTGCCGTGGTCTGCAGCTGTCTGACCACAGCTGCAGCGGCTGGGTCTCGGGGGACCCGTTCCCTTTTTTCAATGTGTCCCTTTATAAGAGAATCCCCTTGTTCTTGGAGAAACATTCTTCGCCTTTGATTCTTCCCTGCATTCCACCCTTGGTGGATTTGGGTCCACAACACAGATGCGTTGTAGGCTGACACATCCAGGATATTGTAGAACAATACCACTGGCCATCTCCTGGTCATGCGCTGGCATGTATAGGTGGCAGTCAGCTTGTCCACCCCTCCTTTGTTTTTACTGTAATCCAAAATAATGATGGGCTTTTTCTCTTTTGATGATGACACAGCAGTGTCCTTGTGGAGTGTGGACATGAGAATCACACTCCGGTTTTTTTTTGGACAATATGACACAATAGTGGTTGTCACATGTAATATTGTGTCCGCGCAGTCCATTTGTCAAGTCGAGGACTACACGTCTTCCCTGGTTCCTCTCAGGGATGCCACTTTCAGGTTTTCCTGTGTAAATTTGCATGTTCCAAGCATAGCTTGTTCTTGCATCCCAGGCTGCCCAGATTTTTATCCCGTATTTGGCTGGCTTATTGGGCATGTATTGCCGGAAAGGGCATCTTCCCCGGAAAGGCACAAGACGCTCGTCTACGGTAACCTCTGGCCCTGGATTGAACATCAAAGGCAGGCGCTGCACCCATCTCTCCCAGACATCCCTTATGGGAGCAAGCTTGTCACGTCTTGCTCTCATGTCTCGGTTGTCAAAACTGAGGACTCTCGAGATCATGTGGAAGCTCTTCAGTGACATCGTGGCCCGAAAAATATTTCTGCCTGTTGCTGTGTCCCGGTGGGGCTAGCCAGCACACTCACAAGTCACCTGAAGAGTATTACAGAGCAGAGTTTTACAAATTGTTGGATTGTGTTGATGTCCAGTTTCAGGAGAGGTTTAACCAACCAGATCTAGGTGTCTTGAACAGGCTGGAAGAAATTCTTCTCACAGGAGAGGTGGATGATATTGCTGATCAGTATCCAGAACTTAACAGGGAGACTCTAAAAGTTCAGCTAGCCATGTTCAAGTCCGAATACAATTTCAAATCTAGTACAGAAGTGGCTACTATCATGAGAGGAATGCCAGTGGAGGTGAGGGGTCTATTTGATCAAATTGAAACCCTTGTCAGACGGCTTTTAGTTACCCCGGTGTCATCAGCTGAAGCTGAAAGGAGTTTCAGTTCTCTCAGGAGACTAAAAACCTGGCTCAGATCAACAATGACACAAATGAGACTGAACAATGCTGCTGCATGCCATGTCCACCAGAACAGTCTGGACAATATTGATGTCAGACAAATATGCCAGCAGTTTATTTGTTAACGAGCGGCGAAGGCATGTTTTTGGCTCCTTCATATAGGAGCAATAGGCATTGAGCTGTTGTGTGGTACCTAACAGTAGTTCATGTTTAGATGTAATCCACTTTTATATATACAGATGTTTGAGATGTTTCATTTGCACTATGGCTCAATAAAGAATAGTCTTTATTAAACTATCTTTTTGTCAGTTATTAAACATTCCTTTGACATTACACTATTCCTTAATTTAACTTAATGAATTGCATTTCGAGTGGATTAATATCAATCGAAGCATTGCTAGTATCAATGTAAAGTGATTTTGCATTTTGCAGCATATTAAAAAAACATGCATTCCGTGGACGGAGTTGGGGTGGTGGGGTTGGTGGGTGGGGCAGGGGATGGGGGGGGGGGGGTGGAGTCATAGGTCCCCACCAATGTCCAGAGCAAATCTACGACCTTGCAATCAACAATGACAAGATGCAAACAGTGTGGGCTGCAGTGAACATAAAATGCATATCTGGCAACCTCTCTAACGCCTGTTTGGACCCCAGAGCATCTGCCACTCATGACCTTCACTGCTTTGGCCACCAGCTTCTCTCTGTATTCCAACCCATACTTATCCAGACATAGAATAGAATAGAATAGCTACTTCATTGTCATTCAGAACATACACCGGTTAGTGCACATCAGAGCAAAATTACATTGCATTGACTCATCATCGGCCCAAAAGAGTGTATTAAAAAAAATATAAAGCGGAATTAACATAGAATATGCATAAAAATATATTAACAGCACTATAGCAGCAAACACCAGTGTACATTGCCGTTTCAGACATATTGCAGTAGACAATTTAAGAAAAAGCAGCTCTTGAAAGTGACATGTGGATGGATGGAGAGAGGCGGAGTGTGTGTGTGTGTGTGTGGGGGGGGGGGGGGGGGGGGGGGCTGCCATAAGGTATTGAGAGTTCAGGAGTCTAATGGCTTCAGGAATAAAACTATTGCAGAATCTGACTGTCCTGGTCCTGATGCTGCAAAGCCTCTTCCCAGAGGGCAGCAGGGCGAACAGTCCATGGTGGGGGTGGGCGGAGTCTCTGATGATGTCACAGGCTCTGCTGAGACAGTGTTTGTGCGCAATGTCCTGGATGGATGGAAGAGAAGTCCCGATGATCCTCTCTGTAGGCCTCACCACTCTCTGCAGCCATTTCCTGTCTGAGGCTTTCGAGCTGCCAAACCAGATGGAGATACAGCTGGTCAGCACGCTCTCTATGGTGCCTCGGTAGAAGGTGCTGAGGATGGGAGAGGAAAGCTCTCTTCATCCAGAGCAGGAAGTGCAAACGCTGCTGAGCCCGTTTAACCGGTGATGTTGTGTTTGGTGACCAGTCCAGACTGTCAGTTATCTGCACCCCCAGGAATCTGATGCTGCTGACCACCTCCACAGCACTGTTGTCAGTGACGAGTGCTGAATGACTGGGCTGTTTCCTCCTGAAGTCCATGATCATCTCCCTGGTCTTCTCCACATTCAGGATCAGGCTGTTGTCACTGCACCATCCCACCAGTCTCTTCACCTCCTCTCTATAGGGCAGGTAGTCACTGTTCCTAATGAAACCCACTAATCTACTTTGTATTAAGCCTGAACACCACCCCCCCCCCCCCCATCACAGACGTCCCGCCATAACACTGCTTTAATATATTACCTGCACTGAAGCCCGTTTGGAGTGAGGTGTTTCAGTGCTGCTCCGGTCTCCTCCCACAGTCCAAAGGCGTTCAGGGTTGGCTGATCGGCGTCTCTAAATTGGCTCTGTACTTGTGTGAGTGTGGCTGTGTGAGTGTGTGCAACCTGTGGTGTGTTGGTTCCCGCCCAGGGTTGGTTCCCGCCTGCGCCTGTTGTTCCTGGGATAGACAATTCTATATTATTCTATTATAAATTTATAATTAGTTACATCAGAGGCGTTTGAGTAGCTTGCAAACCCTACAGATTATTTACAAGGTAATATAACTGTTACATAAATGTAAATGCGTGTGCAGATTTGTCTCGAATTGAAAATGTCACAGCAGCCAGGAGACCAAAGCTGGCAGCCCTGTGAACCTCTGACATATATGTAAATAAGCGGGAAACCTTTTCCTGCCACTGAATTAGCTTTCATTAGTGTGTCATTCAGGCCACACACTGGTTTGTGTTAAATTTGTCAGACAAAAAATAAAGATCAGGCTAAATAAAGATGCGACTCAGAAATGCCTGAGTGATTCGGTGTCCAAGGCCTGTGAGATACTGGCACCATATCCAAGGGCTCCATCGCGGGGACCCAGATAAACAGCTTTTGGAAATGGATTCATGCATTTCATCTAACTCAGGACAGAAAATCACCTCCAGACATTCAGACAGGAAATCAAGGGCCGTGCTGCATTTAATCGTAAGCTTGTTAAGGTATAGAGGCCTTCATAAATGTCGAGTTTTGCAAGAAAGGTCAATCTTCTTTGAAAGCTGCCAGCTGGGAAAGTATGTTGGATTATTGAACAAGACATACAGTAATAACTGCTTAAACAAGCTGATTTATCAGTCTGTTTTATAATAATACACTCGTCCTTCCTGAATAACCCCTCACCCTGTTGAATACAGTGATCCGATGCCATTGCTAATGTATGGCCTGCAGCACTTGATACTCACAGGATGCTAATTCATTTCATGGAGATTTCGGTTCACTTACATTTTCTCCATATTGTGTGCGGTAAGTGCAATAACCAGAGGAAACCTGGTAATCTACTCAAACACGTCTAGGTCTGATTTACAGTGAAGGCAAGAGAAAATGTTATTTACTGATTTTCAAAGTGTTCTCTCATCGGTAACATTTATAAGCACAAATAATGTAGTATTATGCTGTTACTTATGTATTAATTAACCACAAACTAAGTCTTAGTCAGCAGCTTGATTTTGTCCGTAAATATGGCCGCTGCACACGCTGCATCTAACCGCTGCTGTCTTGGACTTTTAAAGGTCGCCTGCAGGAAACGGCAACATCACGTTCATCTAAAACGGGAAAGTGCTGAACTTCAGCGGCGCGATATCTGTTCCTGCAAAATATATGGATGATTTATGGCTGATAATATTATTTTTTTTATTATTATGAAAGAATGAAAATGACTGCTAGTTACAAACTTGCATAAAAAGAAATGTCCCTTTAAAATGGAGTAATCATGGTATTTCATATCGCGCATAGATCCGCTTTCTTATAATTTAATTCTGATCCTATTTTATTTAGTAATCTGTGTTTTGTCCCTGAAAAGTACACATTGTTTCCGGAATGATCGCTTTTCTGTGAATTGACGTGACCAGTGGATGTAAGAAATATGGCAGCAGCTTGATAGAGAGACATTATAACTGACTACAGTCACTGTATAGAATGTTAATCTGCAATAGCAAATGAATCCAATGGTGGATTGTCAATGGATGTCTGTGTATATTTTTACACGTCTTTTATTAATGATAATGCATGCAGATAAATTTAGTGGCTTTTGCCAGCCGGGCGTGGGAGGGATTCAGTATCTATCTATGTATAAATTTATCTGAGTCAGATAGATAAGTGGGGGCAGAGGAGTAAGGGTGCATGGGCACCTGCCCGTTCTGTCTGACGGAGGAGCATCCAGACCTTTTACAGTGGGGTGGGGGTGGCAAGGGTGCCTGGGCACCTTCCGGTTCTGTCCGAAGGGGGAGCAACCAGACCATTTACAGTAGGGTGAGGGTGGCAAGGCTGACTGGGCACCTGCCCAATCTGTCTGACGGGGCATAACCAGAACTTTTACAGTGGGGTGGGGGTGGCAAGGGTGTCTGGGCACCTGCCCCTTCTATCCGACGGGGGAGTAACCAGACCTTTTACAGTGGGGTGGGGGTGGCAAGGGTGTCTGGGCACCTGCCCCTTCTATCCGACGGGGGAGTAACCAGGCCTTTTGCAGTGTGGTGGGGGGGGGGGGGGGGGGTTAAGGCACCCTAGGCATCCACCCGTTCTGTCTCATGGGGCATAACCAGGCCTTTTACAATGGGGCGGGGGTGGCAAGGCTGACGGGGCACCCGCCTGTTCTGTCCGACGGGGGAGTAACCAGACCTTTTACAGTGGGGTGGGGGTGGCAAGGGTGTCTGGGTAGCTGCCCCTTGTGTCCGACGGGGGAGCAACCAGACCTATTACTGGGGGGTGGGGGTGGCAAGGCTGTTAATTATTTAACAAAACAAATTTCATTATTTATTGAAATATATTTATAATAATTTTATTTACTTTAATCCACTGAAGCAGGATTGTAACAGGACATAATTATATTTTCCAGTTTTTTTCGGTCTGTTATGTCTCTAGTTAAATGATTATCATACACATTGATTGAGTGTCATTGTGTCAGTTATGTTCAGCTGCAGTAATACAGTGAATTTAACTTAATCCAGCAGACTGTGGTTTCATTATGTTACTCAGTTATGCTTTGGGTGACGCTGAAGCAGGACATTAATAGGACAGAACAGAAAGCCTTTATTGTCATTGTACAGGGAGGAAATACAGTAAATGGACATAAATATATAATATATAAAATGTACATATACAGGAGAAGGGGATAGCCCCCCGCTCCCCCAATCAGGATTACATTTAATTACATTTTAGTCAGAGAAAAAAACTATTAAACAATATTTTTTATGTTATTCAGCTCACTGAAGACAGTCATTTATTTTTTGTTAAACACAGTACTGTGCAAAAGTCTTAGGCAGTCCAAAGAAATGTTTAAAGCTGTTTATCTGGGTAGCAAATGTACTTTGGCTTAGAACAAAATACACAATTTAACATTAGCGTGTGCAAATTAAGAATAACACAATAAAAACTAGTAATAATTTCTTCTGTTTTCTAAAAAGTTACTGATATCTAGTTGGATGGCTAGATGAACACCGCTTCAGTTCCCAAACTTCTCCTCAGGGGCACCTCAGCCGTTCCACGATTTTGTTAAATTTCACCAACAGCTCAATTAAATAATGAAATATATTGGTTAAAAAGTCAGTGAGAGATTGACTAGCTGTATGAGGTCTGCTAGTGGCCAAGTCAAAAAATACATGGCTGCACTGGACGGTCGCTGCAAATACTAGGATGATTTTAGCTGTTGGGGAAAGCGACAGGCTTTCCACCCCAACTCTGCACACACTATTAATTACGAGACAACACACTTAAAGTTTTACTTGCGCAAGGGTAACCTCACTCTCTGCAGGATGCGCTACAAAGGAATGTGTTACAAAGGGTGGTTCCCCTTGGCACCTTTATTTATAGTCAATGGGGGGCAGGGGTCTTGGAGTGAGAACAAAGAAAGGACTGTGAGAGTAAGAAGAAGTTCTGGTTTTACTCAGGTGGACAACTATTAAACACGTGCTCAGGATACGTGTAAACTAATATAATCTAGAGTATGAGGTTAAAGGAAAACAAAATAATGTATATACATATTTACACTCATTGCTGATTATACAGAAATGATAACAAATGATTAATAACAATTTCTTCAACCTAACAATCCCTCCTGTTTATCATGACAGTATGATCAGAAACATCAGTATTGTACAAATTGCAAAAGCACTTTCAGTACAACCGTCATTCAGATCACATCATCATCATTATCAAGAGGGCTAGACAAGGTTAGTAAATCCATTTGTTCTTCTGCAGTGTATAGCAGAAAAACAGAACTAAAAGTGTGTTGTATCATGGAACGGAGGCAGGGTAAAATACAAATGAAACAACAACATACAAATAATAATGTAACAAGAATGGGGAGTGAGAACTTTAGCAGTAACTGCCACCAGGACCCAGTGAGAAACCAATTCAACCATGAGGGGCCAGCATGAGGGTCTAGGGTCATGATCTTCTGAAGTTCTCGCAGACGGTCCAAGGCTGCAGTCATGTTGGGTGAGTGCACATTATCGGGAATATACGTACAGCAGGTATTATTTAAAAGCACGCACACACCACCTTGTGCAGCAGTAAGTATGTCTAAAACCATTCTATTCTGAATGACCATCTGTTTAATAGCATCTATCTCTCCATTCTGTTGCTCATTTATTATGATGGAGTTATTTATGAACAGCCCCAAAGGATAATCAATAGTTTCTAATCGTAACGTATTCTTTGCTGTTCCTACCCAGGGAAAAAGAGACATTAATACTTTCTGGTCTGTAGACCAATGTTTGAACTCCTGGGGAACATCTGAACCCCAGACACTGTCATGAGGACGGAGAGGGGCGGTAGTTATAGTGGACCGGCGCCTGTGGTTCGCTGGTGTAGACGACAGTGACACCAGGAAAGTATGGTCTGACACAAAGATTGGAGCGCACACACCATACCAGTTATAGGGCAAAATGAAATCTGCGCGGGGTCCACATAACCAAGCTACTCCTTGCACCCAGTAGGTGCCATTACTAATTCCACTTATGTTTACCGGGGCACCTTCTCCGTGTACTAGTATTTGGGCACAGTTGGTGGTGTTCCCCATATGGTGGGTGCCGTTCATTTGGTCATAACACATTGAGTGATTAAATGTTTTAGGGTCCATGTTCAGGTGGACAGATAAGCGGAAGGATATATTTGACACTTTTATAGCAAAATCGATCCAAAACTGCTACGCACATACGCCATTATCCAAACCAGCAGTATATGGATCTGTGTCATCTATTTTTATATAATCATGCTGATAGCCTACACCTGCAAAAGAGGCAGCACACTTTGCTTGTGACTTATTCATAGGTTTCCCATATATAGTTAATCCATCGGCATGAGATGGCATGTGGGTACAGACATAACAATTAGTTAAATTGTCTTTCTTTGCTGAATCATAAACATAACGGTACCAATAGTTTTGTAGGAAAGGATGGGTCTCATTTGTGGAGATAGGCCTCAGGTGGGAACCATCATGTGTCCATCTAGGTGGACGAAACACCTGCTTTGGTGTGTGCAAGAGCAGACCAACAATTCCCATAAAGAGAATTACACCGAGAGTTACCTTAGCACATCCCCACCCAATCAGAGCCATTCTAAATGGAGTGCAGATCAGCTGTTTTCTTCACCGGGTTGAGACGTCAGTATCCTATTGATTGCTGCGCCTTTGTAGCGGACTTCCACTGCTACTCCGAAGGTACAGAGGTCTCTGATACGGGCTTGATGGGCTTACAGTGACTCTTATGTGTCCAGGAAGGTCGCTCTGCTATTTTCACCGCTGTTGGTGTTGTGAGGAGGACTTGATAAGGTCCGTCCCACCGAGGCGTGCTCCAATCCTTTCGCAACAGGACCTTGACCAGGATCCAATCTCCTGGCTGCAGATTATCCTGTTGAACAGAAACAGAATTTACCGGCAGACTACTGGGGCTATGTTTTTGTTGTGATGATAATAGCTTACGCATCCAATCAGCTAACATATTTTCTCTGTCTGCTTTTCCTATATCACTCATTTCGGTTGCTAAGGGAAACGGTCTACCATACACTATTTCAAAAGGTGTCAATCCTGCAGGAGTGGGAGTTATTCTCATCCATAATTTTACTAAAGACAAACATTCTGGCCACGGCCTTTTTGTCTCTTCCATTGTCTTTCTGAGCCTTGTTTTAATGGTGCCGTTAGTTCTCTCCACTAAGCCTGCGCTCTGGGGGTGATAAGCACAATGATTTTTGATCGTAAACCCGAGTGCTTGTGAGCAGAGGGACATGGTCTGATTTACAAAATGAGTCCCATTGTCTGATCTTATAATATGAAGTATGCCATAGGTAGGGAAATAATGGCCTACCAAACATTTTGCAACAGTCATTGCATCACAGTGCTTTACAGGGTATATCTCTACCCATTTAGAGAAAGTATCTATAATAACTAGACAATACATTTTTCCTTGTGACCTAGATAATTCAATAAAAATCCATATGTACAACTTGAAACGGGTACTCAGCTGCGGGAAACTGGCCACGTTTTGGTCTCATGTTACCCTGTGCATTATGTTTGCAGCGAATTAAGCACGCTCGACAAAATTGCTTTGCGTAATCAGAAAAATTTATAGTATAAAAGTATTGCTGGATGATATGTACCATCCCTCCTGTTGAGACATGAGTATTTCCATGGCTCACTAAGGCAGCTGTTTTATATAAATTTTTTGGTAGGATGGGCTTGTCATTCATATAATAAACTTTCCCTTGCTGTATTGCTCCCTTCTTAATCCAGCTCTGTATTTCTGTTTTATGTGCATGAGTCTGTGCATCACATAATACATCACTATCTATCAACAAGACATCTGTAACATTTAAGGCAGGTTGTTTTTGTGCAGCACTTTTTGCCGTCATGTCCGCAAAACTATTTCCTTTAGCTATTGCGGAAGCATCAGTTTGGTGTGCCTTACATTTGCATATTGCAAGGCAATTTGGTAAATGCACAACATCTAACAACCTGAGTAATAAGTTCGTATGAGTTAAAGATGTCTTGAATCCTCTATTTTTCCACACTCTTGCATGGTGATGAACTGCTCCAAACACATATTGACTATCAGTGTATATAGTAAGTGACTTGTTTTTGAAAAGCTCGCATGCCCTAATTACAGCATAGAGTTCAGCCGCTTGTGCTGAACAAGCAGGGGGGAGTGCATTGGCCTCTAACACTTCAGTAGATGTAACTACAGCATATCCAACCTTGTTTTTCCCCCATGTCATTTTTTGATGCTGATCCATCTACAAAAACAACCGTTGAGTCTGGTATTGGGATCTGTAAAATATCTGCTCTGGGTTTAGTTTGTTCTTCCACAACTGCTTTGCACGAATGTGGTTCTCCATCTTCCGTTGTCGGAAGAAGGGTGCTAGGGTTGAGAGGACCACATCGCTGTATAGTAATGTTTGACTGTGAAAGCAGGAGTGAGACTAAGGTCAGATGTCTAGCATGTGTGAGGAACGGTAGCGGCGTCTGCAAAAGAACCAATGAGACCGAATGTGGCACCTTCAGGGTGAGTGGGTGACACAACACTAGTTCTGCTGATAATTTCTCTGCTTCTGCAGCAGCTGCACATGCCTGTAAACACTGCGGAAAACCAGCTGCCACTGCATCTAATCGTTTAGAATAGAATGCTAATGGCCTCTCTTTTGCGCCGAATGGCTGTGTTAATACTGCTTTCATATACTCTTGATTTGCATCAACACATAGGGTAAATGGTTGTTGATAATCTGGCAGAGCAAGTGTCACATTAGTTTGTAACATCATTTTTAGATTTGTGAATGCCAATTCTCCTTCTTTTGTCCACTGAATTTTATCTTTCAGTGCCTTGTCCTTCCCATAAATCAGGGTTTGTAAAGGTTGGACGAGTGCAGCATAATCAGGTAGCCATTCTCTGCAATAATTGCAAAGTCCTAAGAAGGACATCATTTGCTGTTTAGTCTTTGGTTTTGGTGCCTCTTGTATTGCCTGTTTTCTAGTTTCTAATAACGATCGACCTTGTTGGCAGAGTTTATGTCCAAGATATATAACTTCCTCTCTGCAATATGTCATACCCGGCTCGTCCGCTCCTCGTGTGTGCCACGCCCCCTGATTACCCACGTGTATTTCCCTGATCGTCTCCTGCTTTGTCTAGTTACTTTGATTAGTCCTGTGTATTTAAGTCCTGGTCTCCCCGGTTTCCCTTGTCCGTCATTGATGTTTCCTGCTGTCTGTTGCCGTCCAGTGTTCCCTGACCCGCTTATCCTTATTAAAACCCCGTTTTCCCGTATCCCGCTTGCCTGCCTGCTCCTTACCCACACGATCGCCGCTTATCTCCGGCGTGATCGTGACAGAATGACGGACCACAAAAAGAAGCGGAGAGGGAGGAAGAGGCTCCCACAAGAGCCGATCTCTCTCGGCGCCTGCTCGCTCTCCAGGCTTTGGCTTCCGGCGGAGGACGAGAGGGAGGTACCTGCCCTACCTCCAGCCCGGGAGCCGACCACACGCGTCCCCGATCCTGCGTGGAAGTACTGGCTCTCTAGTGAGGACGAGGACGAGGAGCCCTTCCACTACCCGGAGCCAGAAGCCTTTCTTCCACCGTCCGTTTTCACGGACATCGCGCCGCCTCCCGCAACCGCCAGGCGCCAGCGAGGGAGACGGAGGAGAACGGCGATCGCCAGTACGGAGGACCTCCCTCCGTCATTGCCGACGGACCCCGCTCCCGTGCGGCCGCCGCCGCCTGCGCAGCCGCCTTCGCTGCCGCCGCCACCCGAGGACCCCGCTCCCGTGCGGCCGCCGCCGCCTGCGCAGCCGTCTTCGCTGCCGCCGCCACCCGCGGTCCTAGCTGACCGATACTTCACCCTCCAGGGGCTTTATTGGAGGGTGATAGGAGAACCGGCCCCACAGGCCCCCCTGGAGGGGGAAAGACTCGCCACACAGCTGGGGCAGGACTTGGCCTCCTTCACTCCAGAATCCCCTTACTCAGATCTGGAGAGAATTGCTGAGGACCTCCGGAGGCTAATCAAACTCCGGAGAGCCTCGGCTGCGACTTCCGAGTCGCCGCCATTGCCGGCGGACCCCGCTCCCGTGCAGCAGCCGCCTTCGCTGCCCCCTTCGCCTGCTGCAGCTCCAGGGCAGGCGCCCCCACTGCAGCCACCTGCAGCTCCCGGGCAGGCGCCCCCACTGCAGCCACCTGCAGCTCCCGTCAGCGCTCCAGTTCCTGACCGCGCTTCTGTTCCTGACCGCGCTCCTGTTCCTGTCCTGGCGCCCCCTCTGCCTGCAGCTTCCGGGCAGGCGCCCCCACTGCAGCAGCCTGCAGCTCCCGGGCAGGCGCCCCCACTGCAGCCGCCTGCTGCAGCTCCTGTCCAGGTGCCCCCACTGCAGCAACCTGCAGCTCCCGGGCCGGCGCCCCCACAGCCTGACCCTGTTCCTGTCCTGGTGCCCCCTCTGCCTGCAGCTCCCGGGCAGGCGCCCCCACTGCAGCAACCTGCAGCTCCCGGGCCGGCGCCCCCACAGCCTGACCATGTTCCTGCAGAGGCGCCCCCTCTGCAGCCGCCTGCTGCAGCTCCCGGGCAGGCGCCCCCTCTGCAGCCGCCTGCTGCAGCTCCCGGGCAGGCGCCCCCACTGCAGCCAGCTCCAGTTCCTGACCGCGCTCCAGTTCCTGACCGCGCTCCAGTTCCTGCAGAGGCGCCCCCTCTGCAGCCGCCTGCTGCAGCTCCCGGGCAGGCGCCCCCTCTGCAGCCGCCTGCTGCAGCTCCCGGGCAGGCGCCCCCTCTGCAGCCGCCTGCTGCAGCTCCCGGGCAGGCGCCCCCTCTGCAGCCGCCTGCTGCAGCTCCCGGGCCGGCGCCCCCACTGCAGCCACCTCCTGTTCCTGACCGCGCTCTAGTGCCTGACCACGCTCCAGTTCCTGCAGAGGCGCCCCCTCTGCAGCCGCCTGCTGCAGCTCCCGGGCAGGCGCCCCCCTCTGCAGCCACCTGCTGCAGCTCCCGGGCAGGCGCCCCCCTCTGCAGCCGCCTGCTGCAGCTCCCGGGCAGGCGCCCCCACTGCAGCCAGCTCCTGTTCCTGACCGCGCTCCTGTTCCTGACCGCGCTCCTGTTCCTGACCGCGCTCCTGTTCCTGACCGTGCTCCTGTTCCTGACCGCGCTGCAGCAGCTCCCGAGGCGCCCCCTGACCGCGCTGCAGCAGCTCCCGAGGCGCCCCCTGACCGCGCTGCAGCAGCTCCCGAGGCGCCCCCTGACCGCGCTGCAGCAGCTCCCGAGGCGCCCCCTCCGCCTGCTGACCCTGTCCCGGGCCCCGCTCCTGTCCCGGGCCCAGCTCCTGTGACTTCTCTGCCCTTGCCTCGGCGTCCTCGGCCCCGACCGAGGGGCGTGATGTCCGTGTCCCGTAAGGGGCGGGGACACAGACGCAGGGCTGGGGTCCCGCCCGCCCTGCCCCCTGGCTCGCCCTGCCTCGCCTGCGCTGGGGCTCGGTTGGCGCCTGCGGGTCCTGGCCCTCCGGGTCGGCTGTCGCCTGCGGGTCCCCCTCCGATGCCTCGTCGCCCTGCCTCGCTCCCCCCCTCCGGTGCCTGGTCGGTCGCCGGGGGGCTCCCCGACGGCGGCTCCTCGGTTGCCTGCGGGGCCCCTACCTCCGACCCTCCACCGGATGTCGCCGCCTGCTGCGGCTCCCCCCTCCTCCGGGCCTTCGCCGTGGGCCCCTCCTGCTCCCTCGTCCCCTTCCCCGGTGCTCCCTCCTGCTTCCTCCCTGGCCCCTCCGCGGGTCCCTCGCCCTGCCTCCTCGGCCCCTCCGAGGTCCCCTCCGGCTCCGGCCTCCCGGCCGCCTGCGGCCCTCCGGCTGCCTCCCGTCGCCCGCTGGGGCTCCCTCGGGCTCCCCTTCCTTCCTCCTCCTTCTCTCCCTACGCCCCTGCCTTTGTCCCGCCTGTCTCTGCCCCTTCGTTTTTTGCTCCCCCTTGCTTTGTTCCTCCCGTCTCTGCTCCTCGTCCTTCTGGGTTCCCTCTGTTCACTCCTGGCCCTTTTGTTCCGCCTGTTCCCTCCGTGTCCCCGTTTCTTGTCTGTCTGTCTGCCTTTCCTGTCCTGTGTCATGTCTTGTCCTGGCTTCTGCCTCTGTGTCAGTTTTGCCTGTCTGTCTTGTTCCCTGTCCCTCGTTGATTTCTGGTTTTGTTTTTCAGGTCCTGTTTTGCCTCGTCCCGTCCGTCGCCCCCTTCCTTGGCGCGCCCGGAGAAGCGCGCCTTTGGGGGGGGGTTCTGTCATACCCGGCTCGTCCGCTCCTCGTGTGTGCCACGCCCCCTGATTACCCACGTGTATTTCCCTGATCGTCTCCTGCTTTGTCTAGTTACTTTGATTAGTCCTGTGTATTTAAGTCCTGGTCTCCCCGGTTTCCCTTGTCCGTCATTGATGTTTCCTGCTGTCTGTTGCCGTCCAGTGTTCCCTGACCCGCTTATCCTTATTAAAACCCCGTTTTCCCCGTATCCCGCTTGCCTGCCTGCTCCTTACCCACACGATCGCCGCTTATCTCCGGCGTGATCGTGACACAATACTGTAATTTTTGTTTTGATGCTTTATGTCCTGTATCATACAAATGCTGTAACACTAACAGCGTGGGTTCTTTGCAATGTTGTTTTGTATCTGAGGCAATTAATATATCATCTACATCAGTGTTTCCCAACCTTTTTTGAATTGTGTACCCCCTGAGAGATTTTCTCATACCACAAGTACCCCCTTTGTCAAATGTGTTGATGATTCAATAAAAGTAGAACGTACAACTGATTATCAAATTTAAAACATTTTATTAAATCTCCATAACTTGAACATTTAATTATTGGGCATTTTATTCTTTTCAGTTTAAATTTAACATAAATATATATGTTGCCACGAAAGTGAATGATAAATCTGAAAATAAATACTAAATTTAAAAAAAAGTAAATAAACCTCCCTTTGTTATAACAAAAGCTGAATGAGTCCCCTTTAAACAGACATTTAAACTTAGAACATCAGGAGCAAAACACTAAAATAAATAACCATATCAGTTTTACTTTGTTTTCATCATTCAACTTAGTTTAGTTTAATGAGACACCTGAGCTTGCTTATCTTTGATAAGCCCTGATAGATCTGGGGGCAGTGTGGAAACAGCTGTTACCAGGCTGTTCTCCACATCCAGTCTATTCCTCTGCTTGGTTTTGATGTGTGTCAAAGCTGAGAAGGTCACCTCACACATATAGGTAGAACCAAAAGGTAAAAGTTCAAACAGTGCATGTTTTCCCAGTTCAGGATATTCCTTCTCCACATCACACCAAAACTCAGTCAATGTCTTCTCAGCAAATGCTATTTTCAGCCCACGGTCAGATGACAAATCCATGAGATGCTCCTGCAGCCTTGCATGAAGGTTGCTGCTGCTCTCACTCACAATGAATGGGTCCCTCACCCAGTCCAGTCTTTCTGAATTTTTTTCAATGTCCTGAAAATACTGGCTAAAATACATGCTGAGTTTGGACAGATGTGCTTTCACCAGTTTGACCACTGGACCCCGGGCAACATCAGTGGTGGCAAGATGGGCATCAAGTAGTGGGAAACAGCTCACATCTCCCTCATCACATTTCCTCTCCCATAGTTCGAGCTTCTTAGTGAATCCTTTCACTCTGTCATACATTTTAAGGATGTGTGACTCCTTCCCCTGAAGTGATTGGTTGAGCTCGTTAAGTTTGGTAAACACATCAACGAGATATGCAAGGCGTGCCACCCAGTTTGCATCCTCAAACACCACAGCAAGAGGATGCAGATGCTCCTTGAGGAACATAAAAACTTCATTGCGAAGCTCATAGAGTCTCAGGAGCGTTTTTCCGCGTGAAAGCCAGCGCACGTCTGTGTGGAGCAATAGCTGTTCGTGCTCTGCGCCATTCTCATGACAGAGAGTTTCAAACAGTCTATGATTCAGTGGTCGGGATTGGATGAAGTTTATCATCTTCACAGCATCATCCATAACAGCACATAAATCAGGACAAACCCTCTTACTAGCGAGTGCTTCACGATGAATAATACAGTGCATCCATTTAATGTCGTTGTTTACCTTTTTGATGTGTCCGAACAGTCCCTTCCCGCTTCCCGTCATCGCAGCCGCACCATCAGTACAGACGTGGCTGCATGTATTCCACTGCAGATCATGTTCTTTGAAAAAGCTGTCTATAACCTGGAACATTTCTCCTCCGGTTGTCTTTCCTGGCAGCTTTTTACAAAATAAAATATGCTCATTTATGTCCGACACATCTTTGTAACGAACGAAAGCCAGGAGCTGAGCATCTCCACTCACATCTGTCATTTCATCCAGCTGCAAAGCGAACTGACCGGCTTGTTTTATTTTCTTCACCACTTGTCCAATAATATTAACTGACATATTGTTGATCCGACGGGACACAGTGTTGTTCGACAGGGGACTTTTTTTAGTGTGTCAGCTGCTTTCTTGTCAATCATAATTTCAGCCATAACACTAGCTGCAGGGAGAATGAGCTCTTCGACAATTGAGTGTGGCTTTTTTGACTTAGCCACAAGCAGGGATACGGCGTATGATGCCTCCAGTGCTTTGCTTGATACAGACGTAGCTTTCATCATTACAGTCTGACCTGACCTAAATTCCGATAACTTTCGTTTGTAAAAAGCCTCTGTTTTACCGATACTTCCCGAGTGTTTGGTGCTCTGATGTCGTTGTAAATGGGCCGGCTTCATTGCGCTATTTGCTAGGATTTCCCCGCAAAAGAAGCACTGAGGCTGTGGCAGGTCCGCAGACGTAGAAGTGAACCCGAAGAAAATATAATTGTCATTGTACTGCCTAGGTTTACGTTTGGTTTCTATTTTGCGTGTCTTGGGGTCTGCTGAACCCTCTCCTGGATCCAGAGCAACGGGACGTTTCAGCCATTTATCCATATTTGACTGTGGCTGCTTTGACCCGTCAGTGACTTTTGTCTGTCTTGTACTTTCTCTCATGCCCTCTGTCGGTAGCAAAGCGTCGTGCAGATGCACAGCCCTGCTCTAGTCTTTCCGTCATGTAGTTGTTTTTTATGTCTTTTTTTGCTCTTTTCATTGATAAAAGCTGGGTTTGTTATTCATTAAGCAACACATCCCAGATAGATTTTCTTTCTATACCAGGGCACAGCTAATGGAATGGCTGATAATATTTACCCATCATCAGGGAAATTAAATATAAAAATTTTTTCCACGTACCCCCTGTAATGTGCTCGCGTACCACTAGGGGTACGCGTACCCCCGGTTGGGAATCACTGATCTACATACAATAGCACTTGACTATGGGGCGTTATTTTACAGGAACTCATTGAGTATCTAAGAGCCATTGTATACACATGTGGATTTTGTGAAAACCCTTGAGGGAGTCTAGTGTATGTGTATTTATGTCCTTTATAAGTGAAACCAAATAAGTGTTGTGAATCAGGATGTAGTGGTACTGAGAAAAAGGCATTACTCAGATCCACTACTGAAAAATACTTCTTATCAGGGGTCAGAGAATTGAGCAAAAGGTGTGGGTTTGGCACATCTGGCACAACAAATGATTAATAACAGTTTCTTCAACCTAACATATCCTAATAATAATAGACTGTCATCTCTAAATTGCCCACAGTGTGTGAGTGAGTGCATTCCCTGCAATGGACTGGCATCCCATCCAAAAGTATACCATTGTGTCCTATGCTACCTGGGATAAGCTCCAGGCCCTCGTCTCCAGGATATGTGGTACGAGGATGGATGAATAATAATCATGTTTATTTCAATTTCAATTATTGACAAATATAAACATGTATCAAGGATAATAGCAATAAATACAGTATGCCAAAATAAATGCTAGAGGAGAATCCTGCAATTCCTGCCCCAGTCCTAGGTCTGGGGAGTTTATTCTCACTGAGATTGCATAGGATTCCTCTGGCTGCTGTTTTTCTCCCGTACACGTGAAGTGCTACTTCTTCATTGCCCACATGTGAGCCAGTATGTGAGCCCTGATCCGGGCTACCATCCCGCCCAAGGCATTTCCTCTGTATGCTGCTTCCTGCAGCCCTGCAGTGGATAAAAGGAAAGGACAATGGTTTTTTGATTTATAGCACATATATTATTATATTTTATATTGTTCAAGTATACATTACTCAGTAATAACTCAGTAACTACTCAAGTACAAATGATGAACAAATACAGTAACTGTTATGATTAAGAATGAACGAACGTGGGATCAGTATATAACTAATACTTTCTGGTTAATTAATGAATTAAGTAAGAGTGTACTACTTCAGGGGCGGCATGGTGGTGCTGTCATGCCCGGCTCGTACGATCCTCGTGTGTGCCACGCCCCCTGATTACCCACGTGTGCTTCCCTGATCTTGCCCAGCTGTGTCCACTTATTTTCGCCCAGTCTCGTCTATTTCAGTCCATGACTTGCCTTAGTTTCTGGTCCGTCATTGATGTTAGTTAGTCTTAGTGCTGTCTGCTCCGTCCCGATCCCGAATAAATCCCCGTTTTCCCCGTACTCCGCCTGCTTGCCTGCTTCCTGTCCGTTTGTCAGCCTGTGCGCACTACCCGCTTTAACCAGCGAACTCTGACAGCTGCATTGGTTAGCACTGTTGCCTCACACCTCTGGGTCCCGGGTTCGAGTCTCCGCCTGGGTCACATGTGTGTGGAGTTTGCATGTTCTCCCCATGTCGTCGTGGGGTTTCCCCCCACAGTCCAAAAACATGCTGAGGCTAACTGGAGTTGCTAAATTGCCCGTAGGTGTGTGTGTGAGAGTGAATGGTGTGTGAGTGTGCCCTGCGACGGGCTGGCCCCTCATCCTGGGTTGTTCCCTGCCTTGTGCACATTGCTTCCAGGATAGGCTCCGGACCCCCTGCGACCCAGTAGGATAAGCGGTTTGGAAAATAGATGGATGGATGTACTACGACATTATTTGTGCCCCCTCAAGTAAAGTGTTGCTCCTAACTCATCTGGTCTTTTTATATGTTGTTAAAACATACTGAATTAATCCCTGCAAGAAATTCTTTGAGGGGGTTAGAGAGAAAATGCAGGAGACTGAATCCAGGACCTCAGCTATATCTTTTTTAAGTGTTTACATGTAAACAGTCAAGACTTAACTATATGGGCTCATACTAAAATTTTAAATTCATGGCAAAGTGTTACTCCATTTTGAACAATATGAGCAGAGTATGCACAACCTTTTTATGTGAGACACAGCTATATGCACTATATATTTGTGCTTCCCCTAGACTTCCTGAGACCTTAAATAGTGTGACATTTGCAATAGCGAAAGCCTTCGTTTTAAAGATGACTTTTCATGTTTTCACTTGAAATCATGTGGAAAGATCACATCTCCACCCACAAAGCACTTTCATATTTCTTGCGAGCCTGCTCCAGTGGGCTTTTGGGCAGGCAATATTGTATATAACAGACCAATAAAGGAGGATCACTGTTTGAGGGTACTATTATAGCACTTGATTTATATTACTTATTATCCTCAGTCTTGATAGAATGGTAGACTTCATTGATAAGGACCTACAGTGGTCTGTCAGTAAACCTACAGCTTGGACCAATACTTTAATTTCAGATCAGATCAGGTCAGGTTGGGGAGATTGCACTGGAATAGGGTATTAGGGACCCTGCGAGCTGGATCAACCTCAGGGAATCATGCCACATGGTCATAGTGCTGTACCTGACACTTACAATGCAGGTAACCTGACTCATGCGGGACTCCCTGAGCAAACACTCATTTGACATGAAGTCAAACCAGTGGTACCCAAGGATTCTCCGAAGAGACACAGTACCAAAGGAGTCCAGTCTTCATTTCTGGTCACTGGATAACGTCCATGTCTAGCAGCCACACAGCAAAATAAGGAGCACCAGGAGACCTTCACCGTCTTACAAAAATATCAGGAGTGCCACAGACCCCATTCCAGCGACTACATGACCCCCATGCTCTCCCAATCCATCTACTGACATGATAGGAAGAGGCACGAGAGACATGAATGTCACTGCTGAGGTAAGTGATCCTCTCAAGGTTGACATTCTCTCTTTTTCTGAACTACATTTCACTGTAAACAGTACATCTACTGTAGATTCCCATTCATATTCCATTACTGCTTCTCCAGTACAGGGAACTGCTGTGCTGGGAGCTTACAACAGGACCCAAGGTACCCAGAGTAGTATACACACAGTCACAGTTCACACAGTCTGTTGATGGAAACTAGTGAACACAGAAAACTTGCAACATTATACTGATTTTTTGTCAGGGTCAGAACTGAACTCACAGCTCCGTAATATTGGGGCCATGGTGTTACTCACTGAGCAAAACAAGGTCATGTCTGGATGTCTGCAAAGGCCCCTATGAAGAGAAACAGAGAGGACCCTGTAACTTTGCCTGGATTAGGGTTAACAGGGTCCTGTCCAGGGGCGATTTTAGCCCATTTTTGGGGGTGCTTCAGCACGACCTGCTTTTTGGGGAAGCAAGGAATATCATTTAGAGGTCATGATGAAACAGAAGAGAGTGACAATAAAGGGAATTTCCGTGAGTGTATAAAACTTTTGGAAAAGTTTGATCAATTCTTGCAGAGGTACACACCCCCATCAAACACAACATACATCTCTTGTAGTAGTCAAAATGAGATGATTGAATGTTGTTCACAAAGGGTAACTGCAGCTATTGTTCATGAGATGACGGAATCACAGATGTATGCCATTATGGCTGATGAGGCCAGAGATGGAAAGACAGAACAGTTGGCCCTCTGTGTGAGGTATGTGTCTGTGGAAGTTAAAGAGAGCTTCCTAGCCGTGACAGAGATCCCAAAGTTTGATGCTGCCTCAATAAATGCTGCTATTGAGAATCAGCTGCAAGAAAAGGGAATTGAGCAGTTGAAATATGTGGCACAGACCTATGATGGAGCAGCTGTCATGAGCGGAACAGTTGGGGGGGTGCAATCCCATTTTCAAAAAAAGCACCCTGAAGCCATATAAGTTCATTGCTATGCACATGAGTTAAATCTCATCCTATGTCACACATGCAGAGCTGTTTCTGAAACTGTAGAGTTCTTTAACATGCTTGAAAGTCTCCATTCCTTCTTTAGTGTGTCTCTTGTAAACCATCATAAGTTCATGGACACTCAGAAGAAATTAGGATTGGAGCAAAGTGAACTTGTGCAACTGTCAAACACACGCTGGGCATGCCAGGTTCGTTCAGTAACGGCTGTGCTTAACAACTTCCATGCCATAATTGAGTGCCTCTCCACTATCAACACACCTATTGCGGTGGGATTAAAGGCAAAACTCAGTAAATTCTCCTCAGTGTATTTGCTGATTGTTTTCAAGGATCTACTGTCTGTAACCGCATGTTTACACAGATACCTACAAAAGGAGACCATAGATATTGCCCAGGCACAGACATACAAAGATGCGGTGGTTGAGACTCTGAAGCAGAAGCGCAGTGATGCCACTGCTACTGATATTCATGCAAGGACAAAGGCTTTGTGTGAGGCAAACCAGGTAGCTGTTTTGGAGCAGTCTTCTGGACGGAGGCAGAAACGAAAGAAAATGGATGGATTTGCTGTTGAGTCAACCTGTGGGGCAGGCAGTGAAGTCTGTGGCTCTTCTGTGTCAGAAGAGCTTAAAAGGAAATTGTTGTTTCCTTGTCTGGACAGAATGATCTCTGAACTTGAGAAGCGTTTTTCTGGTGTTAGTCAGGAATTGCTTAATGGGATTCAGGCGTGTAGTCCAACCTCAAACCAATTCTTGTCTGAGCCTCATTTGTCAGCCCTGGCACTGCATTAGCATATTGAACTTCAGTTAGAGGAAGTTGCAGTTGCCAAAAACTTTTTGAAGCTCCAGAGTGAGGCTGGTGCCATTCCAGATATGTTAACATTATACAAACTTCTGGATAAGAAGATCTTCCCCACACTGAAAACTGTTATTCAGGTTGCCCTAACAATCCCAGTTAGCAGCTGTAGCTGTGAGAGATCTTTCAGTGTCTTGCGTCGGCTCCATACCTGGCTGAGAAGGACCATGGGTCAAAGCAGACTCCAGCACCTGGCTGTGATGTCAGTTGAGAAAGAGATGCTTGAGAGAGTTGACCACCAAAAAGTGATAGACAGATTTGCCAGCCACAAGGTGAAGCGACATAGGTTAAAATAAAAAAACAAATCTGCAGAGTCATAGTAGTATCTGCAGTAAAGATCTTTTCATACATTGCATACATTGTACCATAGGCAAAGTTGCCTCCATCTTTATAATTTTTTTTATTAATATTTTGTACATTTGTGTATTTCACACTGTTCTATTTTTGAGGGTATTCTTTATGTATATGTATTATATTATACATACACATTAAAAGTGAATCCCTGTCCAAAAAATGCACTCCGTTTACTTTTTACTCACTATTAGCATCATTCATTACTCTCCTCCAGTAATTAAGGTTAGGATATGTATTTTTTTATTCCAATCCATTCTTCTTTTGCAGCATTTAAAAAAAAACTTTTGTTTTGACAGCTTGTCATTTTTGTCTCTATACCAGAGGTGCCCAATACATCGATCGCGATCGCGACTGGTCGATCGCAAAGAGTGAGTAGATCGCATGACATAAAAAATAGAGGAAGGATGACGCGATCAACCGCGCCAGCTGCTGCGAAACTCCAGTAAGCAACCGAGTCGCCTCCAATTTATTTCTACTAAACTTAAGAGAGGGTATAAAACTGAATGGGGGAGCAGGACCAAGTACGAAGCCAATAACCTACCACTTCCATACGGAATGAAAGGAGGAGTATTTTTTTCCCACAAGGTCATTTTCGAAGTGCGTTTGTTTCATCTGTCAGTCTACCATTGCTATTCCGAAGAAGGTAAATGTGGAGCGGCATTTTCGGACTGCTCATAAAAACTTATGAAAGCATAAGCATTAACTTCCCTCCGAAAAGCGAGCTGAGTAAGAGAAAGGTGAAGGAACTAAAATCCCAGTTCAATGCAAAAATGCTTCATTTATGCCAAAGGGAAATTAATAATAATGATAAACAATATTCAATAATAACAATAATACTAACAACAATAAATAACAACGAATATCTATAAATCTATAAATAATAATATGTTTTGCATTTTATAGTAGATCATTTTGACTTGGTCATTTATAAGTAGCTCGCAAGCTGAAAAAGTGTGGACACCCCTGCTCTACACTTTCGCGCATGGCGGAGTTGCGTCCCGATGCGCGATCACAGACACGTGCGCGCACACACAGGTGAGCACACTCCCACCAGCGGACAGAGAGCGCGCGTCAGAAAATATGTAGCGTCAGCCACCTGAAAAGCAGAGAAAAATATCTGCGTTTTTTAAAGGGTGATAAAGACGTTTCACAATGGGATTTTCTGCTTTAAACTATCACCATTTTATGCTATCAGCTATCGTTTTTAAAGCCTAACAGTTAATATATTTTCAGCTCGAGCCAAACATCCGCAATAGGCTGCCAGGAGACCATCTTGTAGCTTGCATGCGGATCTCAATAAATAGGCCTGACGTTTCTGACTTCCCATATCAAGAGGCTCTAGAAATGTTCTCTTTTTTTCCCCCCTTGTCCTGTCAGCTTTAGCAGAATCATGGTCTGAATGCTGTGCCAAACATGTTTGCTTTACCATGAGGGGCTCTATAAACTCTGTATAGGCCCCTCATGTTGATCTATTTCTTTTTATTTTAATTTAATTTATTTATTTCAGTTTCATCATGTAAAAACATTGCAGTGGGTGAGCTGGCTGTAGTGGAGGGACATATTAGGAGGGAAAAAAGAAGGAAAAGGATAAAAAAAGACAGGAAAAAGAAAAAAGGAGTGATAGATTCAGAAAGGAATAAACAAAATTATAGTGTGCAGAAAGTAACACCACTATACAAGCATATAAAATCTTAGTGTGTGCTTGGATGGGTGCGTGCAAGTATATGTACATGTGTGCTCAATTGTGTAGGCGAGATGCAGGCTAGTGTGTGTGCCCACTCACTCAGAGACAGAGTGTTGGATGCGTGTGGAGATGTATGAGACTGTATGTAGTGTAGGGGTGAGTATGACTGTTGAGAAACTAAGATGAATTTAAAATTGACGGGCGCTGCTTGTGAACAGCTCTCCTCCACATCACTCCCCCATCAAGACCCTGAATGTATATGGTCTGAGTAAAATTGGGGGGCGGCAGCAGCACAGAGGCGAGTGATACCACCAGCCTCTGAGTAGTGCCCCCGGCCCCCAAGGCCCTGTGTGTATACTGGCATGTGATGACTAAAGTGCAATTAAAACAGGGGGAGGCAGAAGGCCGCACAGCACAGTGAGTAAGGCCACGTAAATGGCCCTCCCCACCGTAGTATGCACGGCATACACCCCCCCCCCAAGGCCCTACATGTGTGCGTGGCATATTGTGAACGAGGGGGGAGAGGGGCTGGGATTCATAAGGCCAGGGGGCAGATTGCTCACCCCCTGGCAAAAGAGAGCCAGCTAACCAGCTGGCTCAGTAGGCACCCCAGCCCCCCACCGCCGAGCGGGAAGGAGCGGACCCGGGGCCCCCGGCAACCACACCCCAGGGCACTGCCAGCACCACTTGTGTATGCTTGTGTACACTTTGCTTGGCGTTGTGTACAGTTTGTGTCATTATTTATGCTGTGCATTGAGCATATGGCAACATGGAGAAAATGGGAATGTAACAGAAATGTGATGCAGAGAAAAAGTAGTGAGAAAACGTGGGAGGAGCCTTAAGTGAACTAAAACAGTGCAGGAGCCAAAGCAACATCGCAAAGTGACAACAGCAATCAACAGGGGAAAAACAAGGGACAAAAAGAAAGAGAGAAGAAAAAACTGATAAAATAATAATAATAGCAATACTAATAAATGAAGAGAGTCGACGACAATAACTAAAGCTCATTAGACCGGCAACTATTATTATATCTAGATCTATCTGCAAAGCGTCGAGATTGTTGGTGTGGATACAGATCACCTGTTGCAGATTCAGAACAGCCCGGGGGTGGAATTCTGGTGGCAATAGAGCCGTCCGCTGACTTACATTTTGTCGACCGCAATGACAGCAAGGGAGCCTCCGTCGATGATTTTTTTCCGTATAGGGAACAGGATCTTCCTTATTTCCAGGATTTCCTTGGGAAACTGGTCGTTGATGCTAAAGTTCATTCCTTTTCATTCCCGGCCGCGGCTTTTAACCAGTTCTTTTTGTTTAAAGTGCTCGAATTTGGCCACTATTGGTCTGGGTCTGCGTCCGTCGGGTCTCTTCCCTCCTAGGTGGTGAACTCGATGGAAGCTGATGGTTTTTGCTTTGCCCTCCGGGAGTTTTAGGTGAGTTTGAATGAACTCTTTCACCGTAATAATAATAATAATTATAATAAATTTTATTGTATCGCACTTTATATTTTAGAAATCTCAAAGTGCTAAAATCTGCTTTCTCCGGGATGCCTGAAATTACTAAATTGTCTTTCAAGCTGCAGGCCTGGAGGTCAATGATAGTTTCTTTAATTTTTTTATTTTCCTCTGAAAGGCATGTCATTCCATCTGTGAGGGATTTTACCGATTCCCTGAGGGTCGCATTCTCTGCAGCGTGTGATTCCACCTGCTGTTGGCTGTACTCCACTGACTCACGCAAAGCCTGGACCTCTTTATGGAGAATTTCCATTAGGGACAGACGCGCATCTAAGCTGGATAGTCGCTTATCTATAGTTATCTATTATCTATAGAATGTCCGTCACGTCGTTGGTATTAGGAGACGCCGCTTTCGGCGGATTCCTCGGGGCGGCTTCTCTTGGAGGACGAGTTGTTTTTACAGGTGGAGGAAGTCGGTGTTTTGTCTGATTTCCCCATAGCAATTCTCTCGAAAAACTCGTCCATAAAAATTTAAACTGTTCAGAATTTCACTGTGCTCCAGGGTGCTAAAGTTTTTACAGATACAACTGAAATATATTTTGATTACCTTTAAGGCTGTCTACAGATAAGTTGTTGTGGAAAGAATCCGATTGATAACCTTTTTGCTTGGCACTATATGGCCTTGCTGATGCAGACATGTTCCCAGTGCTCCCATACTAGTATCCATGATTCCTTTCATGCTATGTGGACTTAGCAACCAGCTCATACATTCTGGGCAGCAGTAACTCAGACATTACCATCTATACTGAGGTATAGGATATATTAATGCCAAAATTGGAAGCACAGAATTGTCTGAAATGTCATGGTATGGTGAAGCATTGAGTTCCCTTAACTGGTACTATGGGGCCTAACCCAGTCCCTGAAATGCAGCCCCATACCATTATCCCTCCTTCACCAAACATTACAGTTAATTGGCACAATGCAGTCAGACAGGTCATCTTCTCCTGACATCTGACAATCCAGACTCATCCATCAGACTGCCTGACAGAGAAGCATGATACATCACTTCACAGTTCATGTTTCTACTATTCCAGAGTCCAGTGGTGGCGTGCTTTACACCACTGCATCCGACACTTGGCACTGCGTTTGGTGATGTGAGGTTTGGATGCAGCTGCTCAGCCATGGAACCCCATTCCGTGAATTTCTCAGTGCACAGTTTTTGTGCATGAGTTAATGCCAGAGAAAGTTTGGAACTCTGCAGTTATTGAGTCAACAAAGCATTAGCAACTTTGCACCTTAGCACTCTGTTACATTATGTGGCCTGCCACTTTTTATTTATTTTTATTTTTTATTTTTGTTATTCCTAAAGACATTCACTTTGCAATAATACCACTGACAGTTCAATATGGAATATATAGCAGGAAAGGAATTTCAAAAACAAAGGTGGCATTCCATGATAGTACCATGCTTGAATTCACTGAGGTCTTCAGAACAACCCATATCTTCACAAATGTTTGTAAACCTGTCTGCATGGCTAAGTGCTTGATTTTATGCCCCTTTAGCAATGGGTCTCAGTGAAACACCTGAAAAGTCACTGCATTTCCCTCCACAATGATCGTCTAACTGGTGACGTTGAAGACAGAACTGAAAATTAGTTAAATCATGACTTCAAAAGTTATCCAAGGGACAAGAGATTCTGAAAAATCAGAGATGGAACTACTGGTTGGGCTGGTCATTGCCTCCTTTTTCTAAATGAAGTTTCAAACTACTTAATTAATGTATGTAAATCTGTTTTATAATGTTTAAACAAAAAGCTTTTAATGGATTTGCATCTTATATATCATACAGTGTGCTTGTGCATTTGATTCCTCCTTGATTCAGGTGAAACAGAAAATAACTGGCAAGAGAGACAGAGAGAAACTTCTGGGAAGATTTGTTGTCCAAAGTTGAACTGAGAGTCAAAACCCTTTTGGATGTCAAATTTCATCCAGGTTCATCTAAATCACCCATTACCCACTGTAATCCTTTCAATACCAACCTCTGTAGACGTCACACAGCATCACTGCCAACAAAATAAGAGGGTTATAGTTAGATATTAGATAAAGGAATTTTGTGTAAAATTTGCCAATCCGGGTTTTCAGCACCATGGACAGCAACCTACTGTTGCTTAAAGGTGCATTATTATGCTCACTTTAAGTTTAAAATTGTATTTTTAGGCTCTACTAGAATAGAGTTTGCATGCTTCAGTGTTCCAAAATCACATATCATTTCTCATTAATGCACATCTCTATTCACCCTCTGTCTAATCCCACCCCCAATGAGTCCATTGTGGTTTGATTGGTCAGCTTACCCTTCATTCCCCTGTCTTGCAGTCGGCAGACGGATCCTTGCAGGTAGACAGCCAATAAGGACTGTGTTATGAAGAGACCTCATCATGTTGTGAAAGTAAGGGCTGGAATTCCAATGAGGTGTTTTAGGCAGATGAGAGAAGAGTGGTTTCTGTGGTGAGAGTTACTCCCTTTGCTATGTACTTTGCGTCTTAAGACTTTGCAGACTGTTTACATGCACCTAAAGCCATATAACAGACTAATAGAAAGGGAAAAGCATAATAGCTCACATTTAGTGAGAGTTATACCAGTTTCCAGTACATTATTTTATATGTAAATCTCTTTTGATGTTGACCAGAAGGTATGTGATATCTTTCTCCCCTTACCCCTTATCAGATAAGTAAGAGCTGCTGTCAGCTGAGACAAGCTGGTGTGATTCATTTCAATTTAATTCAATGTTACTTCTCTCGCGCATTTTCACAACATTATATTGTCTCAAAGCACTTTACCTCATCCCTGCCCAAAGCCCCCAGAGAGCAAGCCAGTGGCAAGGAAAAACTCCCTAGGAGGAAGAAACCTTGGGAGGAACCAGACTCACAGGGGAAGCCCATCCTCCAAGTGCCGGCACAGGAAGTGATATGAGCAAAATGGCAAGGTCCCAATTCACACTGTCTGTATTTTAAGATTTGAGTCTCAAAGTGGGCAGGTGATGGCAGGCAGGTGCTGGTGCTGCTTCCGATGACAGGAGTAACTGTGGTACAGCAACTGGGCATAAAGGAGAGACGTTACAGGCTGAGAAAAAAGTGGGCTGTCCTGATTTCATGTCTTTCATCAAGATGGTCACTGATTGGTGGGCTCTGAGGGGGAGCTGTGATCTGAAAACCACAACCATCCATGCATCCATTTTCCAAGCTGCTTCTCCTACTGGGTCGCGGGGGGTCTGGAGCCTATCCCGGAAGCAATGGGCACGAGGCAGGGAACAACCCAGGATGGGGGACCAGCCCATCGCAGGGCACACTCACTCACCATTCACTCATACATGCACTCCTACGGGCAATTTAGCAACTCCAATTAGCCTCAGCATGTTTTTGGACTGTGGGGGGAAACCGGAGTACCCGGAGGAAACCCCACGACGACATGGGGAGAACATGCAAACTCCACACACATATATCACAGGTGGAGACTTGAACCCGAGTCCCAGAGGTGTTAGGCAACAGTGCTAACCACTGCACCATCATGCCACCCCCCTACTTACGATTCGTAAATTATTTATTGATTTAAAACTTTCTTTGATATAGTAAAATTGCAATTAGTGTAACAATATGGAAAAGAAGAGATCAGGAGGGGCTGAAAAGGTCAGGCTAAGAAAAAAAAGAGCGTTGGAGGAGGATGCGGCCAAATGTACCAAAATCACAGAGATTTTTTCAAAAGAATGAAAAGGACTGGGAACAGGTAAATGTTGCAGGTAAACCTGCAGCAAAATATTAAACCAATTCAAATATTAGTGCATTTCTATGGCTTATCATGACAGATCAATGTGTTCACAAATGTAATTTTAAGAAAAAATATACATATAAAAATCTAAAGCACAATCTAAGGATGCAGTAAAATGACCAATTATCCATTTTGTAGTTTCTGACCAGCAGAACCCTGTCAGTCAGTGTTCTGCCAAGAATGAGGGACTGATTAGCAGTGAGGACGCCAGGCTGGCTGAGAGGTCTGCTATTAAATATGAATTAAAGTTACTTAATATACTCATATACACACACCAGTGATAGATGGATTCCAAATGAAATTCAAATATTCAGAAGTCGATGAGATTTACAGTTTAGATTCAGAGGTATACTACACAGCGGTGTATTAGTGAAATTAAAAGACTGATAAGTCAAATGTTTTTGTACAGCATATTTCAGGGACAAACACATTGTGTTGTATATGAAAAGATATTTTGACACTTTCAATCACTCACTGACTCCGGAGCACTTGGAGGCCTTTGTGCTAATGTGCACAGAGAAGGAAATCCTTATGTTTATAGATAATGAGACAGTAATAAAGAAAGTTGCAGAGACCATTACACTACTCAGGCGGCTGTTACTGTTATAAATGTTATGTTATTGTTGTTTAAGCCATTTACAGTTAAACATCTGTATAGTAGTGCAACATGCCTCACGTGAAGAACTGCGAGATTCATTTTGATATTGTTTTATTTGAAAAGATATTTTCACACTTTCAATCACTCACTGACTGTTGTTAAGCCATTTACAGTTAGCAATGTGTATAGATAAATTTTGATATTATTTTAATTATTCATTTGACTAGTGTTTCGTTCATATTTGAAAAAGCAAATAAAACTACTGCATAATAAGAATTGAAATCGGGAGCGCGCGCCGCTCTTTTCTTCGATTCGAAGGGAGAAAAGCCGTATAGTTCCGTCAATCTAAATGTGTAACAGACATATTAAATTGCGTTTGCACATTTAGAAGCCTGGGCCAGTTTCTTAAATACGAAAGCTGCCATAAAATGCACCCTCCCGCGCTGCACGTGATGTGACATTTATGAAATTCAGTAATAATTATCTATTTCGTTAAATGCGTTGGTTGCTAACAGCCTTTAGTGATAGAATCAAAGGAGAGAATTGAAATGGATCTCCTGCCAGGTAAGCCGTCATAAAGACAAACATCTTATTTGTTTAGGTATTTCAGATCACTGCATGTAGCAGAACATTCTCTTCACTGTGGAGTAAAATAAATAACTAAATATGTATAAGTCATTGTTTACAAACTAGCAAACTAATGACGAGACATAAAAATAAATAGCCTACGTTCTCGTTCGGGGCTCATCGTCTAACGGTTTATCAGTTTTATATGGGTTAAATACAGCCTTCGTTAAGTGACAGTTATAAATGTGCAAACGCAATTTCTGTGTCTGTTGCACATTTAGATTGACGGAACTATACGGCTTTTCTCCCTTCGAATCGAAGAAAAGCGCGGTGCGCGCTCCCAATAGGGGGCGCATTTCACGTCAGGGGTGCAGAATTCAGCACAACACCTGTTCCTCCGGAGAGGTTGGAATCCAGCCGTTGGATGACTGCAGATACACTTGCCTATGATAATCTAGCTCACAAACGTGTAGTCCACACACTGTTCCACACGCCTGCTAATGACGTCATTACCTGGAGACTATGGTATTTTATAATCCAAAATCTTATAATCTAAAGTCCCTAAAATCGACCTTTGCGTCTATGAAACGGCAATTATGTCAACCGGAGGTCTTGTTTTGTCAGGCAAAACACAAATAACTGGACGTGATCACAGTTAACAAGTTTTAATAAAGTCGGCGCATAACAGTGACAGACATCTATCGCGATATCCACCTCTGCCCCATATCCTAGCAACGCTACGTTCTAGAATCTAGAACCATTACCATATATATATAGGCCGGGTAGAAAGTTTTTATCATTTGACAAACAGACGCCTTGGAAGACAGCACCTCTTTAAATTCAAAATGAGCCTCCTTAAATACATTAAGCAAAGGAAACAGTTCCAGTACAGTGTCTTGCACGAGGACGATTCAGACACTAAAAGTGGAACTAAAATGAAAATGAGCTTCCTACAAAACTTGAAGAAGCTTTTCAAGGAACGAACACAGTTCCGCAACAGTGTCTTGAATGATGACAACATAGACACTAAAAGCACAAATAAATGGAAAAGGAGCTTCCTGAAGAACTTTAGGAAGTATATTGAGCAAAGAAAGCAGTTCCAGTATAGTGTCTTGTCTGAGGATGACACAGACATGGAACATGATGACATGACTGGGGCTGGAGAAGAGATGGTAAGAAAACAACCTAAACAGTCCTTATAATGTAATGAGGCATCTGTACTCAGAGTACATCTCATTTTTAATATTAGAATCCCCTGCTGCTTTATGTTTCTGCATAGTGCCCTAATCTAACCTGTGTCTATGTCGGTCTCGACCTGAGAAGTGAAATATCAATACTTCTATTGGAGTAGCATGAAGCACTTATGTTAATCTGCCCCAGCAAGACAAGGCAGAGAAAGGCGCTGCCACTTATTTATTTGTGAGGATACAATGGAGATGGGACAGATCGATGGAGGCTTTATTGAGGACTAAAGTACAGGGTAACAGAAACAAAAAGGACGGGGGGGGGGGGGGGGGGGGGTCACAATGAATGTTTCACTACTGACCTAATCCTCAAATGACAAAGAGGACGTGTATATAAGAAAAGATAATGTCTTTGTTAAGTAAATGTCTTTTTCATATTAAATAAATGGCATTTTCATATTAAATAAATGTCAGTGTCACTGTTTATTGTCAACCAGGTTTTTTAAATATTTACCCATCCATCTTCCATAACTACATATAGACATGCAGTATAGCATTGTGTAATTATTCCTTGTTCGGTATTACAGGGGTGGGCAAAATAGTGGAAATAACATGTGACAGCCTTATTTTTGAAGTATTAGCTATATTGGTCAATTGGGTTCAAGCCTCAGGTTAACCAAGTTATATCAACACCAATCTCTGGTGGATCGAGCCAGTTTAGAGGGCAGGGTATGTGTGACTCATGGGGTTTGGACACTGTGCCTGGTACCAGAAGGTTGTTGGGTCTGCTAAGTGTCTGCTAAATGAATATTAGTAACTATATTACAATCACTGATGCAGCTACAGTGGTGGACAGTGCCGCAGTGGAGCCAGTTTTCAGCTCAGGAGTTTCATGCCCATTACCAGCCCACTTTTTTCAGGAAGGTGAGAACTGGATAAATGAAGCAATACCTCAATTCTTATTATTCAGTAGTTTTATTTGCTTTTTCAAATATGAACGAAACACTAGTCAAATGAATAAATAAAATAATATCAAAATTAATATATACAAATTTCTAACTGTAAATGGCTTAACAATAGTCAGTGAGTGATTGAAAGTGTCAAAATATCTTTTCAAATAAAACAATATCAAAATGAATCTCGCAGTTCTTCACGTGAGGCTTGTTGCACTACTATACAGATGTTTAACTGTAAATGGTTTAAACAACAATAACATAACATTTATAACAGTAACAGCCGCCTGAGTAGTGTAATGGTCTCCAGGGGCGCTGTAAAGGGGGGGTAAACGATGACGATTCTCGGGGTCCATGACTGAGAGGGGGCCCAGAGAAGCCCCCAATAAACTGTGTTGGGGGCCCTGTCAAGATTCTTTTCATGGGGCCCAAAATCCTTAGCAGCGCCCCTGATGGTCTCTGCAACTTTCTTTATTACTGTCTAATTATCTATAAACATAAGGATTTCCTTCTCTGTGCACATTAGCACAAAGGCCTCCAAGTGCTCCGGAGTCAGTGAGTGATTGAAAGTGTCAAAATATCTTTTCATATACAACACAATGTGTTTGTGCCTGAAACATGCTGTACAAAAACATTTGACTTATCAATCTTTTAATTTCACTAATACACCGCTGTGTAGTTTACCTCTGAATCTAAACTGTAAATCTCATCGACTTCTGAATATCTGAATTTCATTTGGAATCCATCTATCACTTGTGTGTGTGTATGAGTATATTAAGTAACTTTAATTCATATTTAATAGCAGACCTCTCAGCCAGCCTGGCGTCCTCACTGCTAATCAGTCCCTCATTCTTGGCAGAACACTGACTGACAGGGTTCTGCTGGTCAGAAACTACAAAATGGATAATTGGTCATTTTACTGCATCCTTAGATTGTGCTTTAGATTTTTATATGTATATTTTTTCTTAAAATTACATTTGTGAACACATTGATCTGTCATGATAAGCCATAGAAATGCACTAATATTTGAATTGGTTTAATATTTTGCTGCAGGTTTACCTGCAACATTTACCTGTTCCCAGTTCTTTTCATTCTTTTGAAAAAATCTCTGTGATTTTGGTACATTTGGCCGCATCCTCCTCCAACGCTCTTTTTTTTCTTAGCCTGACCTTTTCAGCCCCTCCTGATCTCTTCTTTTCCATATTGTTACACTAATTGCAATTTTACTAAATCAAAGAAAGTTTTAAATCAATAAATAATTTACGAATCGTAAGTAGGGGGTGGCATGGTGGTGCAGTGGTTAGCACTGTTGCCTAACACCTCTGGGACTCGGGTTCAAGTCTCCACCTGTGATATATGTGTGTGGAGTTTGCATGTTCTCCCCATGTCGTCGTGGGGTTTCCTCCGGGTACTCCGGTTTCCCCCCACAGTCCAAAAACATGCTGAGGCTAATTGGAGTTGCTAAATTGCCCGTAGGAGTGCATGTATGAGTGAATGGTGAGTGAGTGTGCCCTGCGATGGGCTGGTCCCCCATCCTGGGTTGTTCCCTGCCTCGTGCCCATTGCTTCCGGGATAGGCTCCAGACCCCCCGCGACCCAGTAGGAGAAGCAGCTTGGAAAATGGATGCATGGATGGTTGTGGTTTTCAGATCACAGCTCCCCCTCAGAGCCCACCAATCAGTGACCATCTTGATGAAAGACATGAAATCAGGACAGCCCACTTTTTTCTCAGCCTGTAACGTCTCTCCTTTATGCCCAGTTGCTGTACCACAGTTACTCCTGTCATCGGAAGCAGCACCAGCACCTGCCTGCCATCACCTGCCCACTTTGAGACTCAAGTCTTAAAATACAGACGGTGTGAATTGGGATCTTGCCGTTTTGCTCATATCACTTCCTGTTCCGGCACTTGGAGGATGGGCTTCCCCTGTGAGTCTGGTTCCTCCCAAGGTTTCTTCCTTCTAGGGAGTTTTTCCTTGCCACCGGCTTGCTCTCTTGGGGCTTTGGGCAGGGATGAGGTAAAGTGCTTTGAGACAATATAATGTGAAAATGCGCGACAGAAGTAATATTGAATTAAATTGAAATGAATCACACCAGCTTGTCTCAGCTGACAGCAGCTCTTACTTATCTGATAAGGGGTAAGGGGAGAAAGATATCACATACCTTCTGGTCAACATCAAAAGAGATTTACATATAAAATAATTTACTGGAAACTGGTATAACACTCACTAAATGTGAGCTATTATGCTTTTCCCTTTCTATTCGTGTGTTATATGGCTTCAGGTGCATGTAAACAGTCTGAAAAGTCTTAAGACGCAAAGTACATAGCAAAGGGAGTAACTCTCACCACAGAAACCACTCTTCTCTCATCTGCCTAAAACACCTCATTGGAATTCCAGCCCTTACTTTCACAACATGATGAGGTCTCTTCATAACACAGTCCTTATTGGCTGTCTACCTGCAAGGATCCGTCTGCCGACTACAAGACAGGGGAATGAAGGGTAAGCTGACCAATCAAACCACAATGGACTCATTGGGGGTGGGATTAGACAGAGGGTGAATAGAGATGTGCATTAATGAGAAATGATATGTGTTTTTGGAACACTGAAGCATGCAAACTCTATTCTAGTAGAGCCTAAAAATACAATTTTAAACTTAAAGTGAGCATAATAATGCACCTTTAAGCAACAGTAGGTTGCTGTCCATGGTGCTGAAAACCCGGATTGGCAAATTTTACACAAAATTCCTTTATCTAATATCTAACTATAACCCTCTTATTTTGTTGGCAGTGATGCTGTGTGACGTCTACAGAGGTTGGTATTGAAAGGATTACAGTGGGTAATGGGTGATTTAGATGAACCTAGATGAAACTTGACATCCAAAAGGGTTTGGACACTCAGTTCAACTTTGGACAACAAATCTTCCCAGAAGTTTCTCTCTGTCTCTCTTGCCAGTTATTTTCTGTTTCACCTGAATCAAGGAGGAATCAAATGCACAAGCACACTGTAGGATATATAAGATGCAAATCCATTAAAAAGCTTTTTGTTTAAACATTATAAAACAGATTTACATACATTAATTAAGTAGTTTGAAACTTCATTTAGAAAAAGGAGGCAATGACCAGCCCAACCAGTAGTTCCATCTCTGATTTTTCAGAATCTCTTGTCCCTTGGATAACTCTTGAAGTCATGATTTAACTAATTTTCAGTTCTGTCTTCAACGTCACCAGTTAGACGATCATTGTGGAGGGAAATGCAGTGACTTTTCAGGTGTTTCACTGAGACCCATTGCTAAAGGGGCATAAAATCAAGACCCTAGCCATGCAGACAGGTTTACAAACATTTGTGAAAATATGGGTTGTTCTGAAGACCTCAGTGAATTCAAGTATGGTACTATCATGGAATGCCACCCTTGCAATTAGACAGTTTTTGAAATTCCTTTCCTGCTATATATTCCACAGTGAACTGTCAGTGGTATTATTGCAAAGTGAATGTCTTTAGGAATAACAAAAATTGTGCTAAAAAGTGGCAGGCCACATAATGTAACAGAGTGCTAAGGTGCAAAGTTGCTAATGCTTTGTTGACTCAATAACTGCAGAGTTCCAAACTTTCTCTGGCATTAACTCCTGCACAAAAACTGTGCACTGAGAAATTTACGGAATGGGCTTCCACAGCTGAGCAGCTGCATCCAAACCTCACATCACCAAACGCAGTGCCAAGTGTCGGATGCAGTGGTGTAAAGCATGCCACCACTGGACTCTGGAATAGTAGAAATATGACCTGTGAAGTGATGTATCATGCTTCTCTGTCAGGCAGTCTGATGGATGAGTCTGGATTGTCAGATGTCAGGAGAAGATGACCTGTCTGACTGCATTGTGCCAATTAACTGAAATGTTTGGTGAAGGAGGGATAATGGTATGGGGCTGCATTTCAGGGACTGGGTTAGGCCCCTTAGTACCAGTTAAGAGAACTCTTAATGCTTCAACATACCATGGCATTTCTGACAATTCTGTGCTTCCAATTTTGGCATTAATATATCCTATAACTCAGTATAGATGGTAATGTCTGACTTACTGCTGCCCAGAATGTATGAGCTGGTTGCTAAGTCCACATAGCATGAAAGGAGTAATGGATACTAGTATGGGAGCACTGGGAACATGTCTGCATCAGCAAGGCCCACATTGGACATTTCATACTGAGTTATATGTGCTCTATAAATAACGCTATACTGAATTAATTGAAGGTTTGTAATTCAATTTCGCCGTCTTTGTTGTAGGGCACACAGGAGGATCGTACGAGCAGTGTCCTCCGTTGGGATAGCGGCATGCTGTAACAACACGAGACCACGAGAACCACGGCAGTATTGAACATGGCGGCACGCAACTGACTACAAAAAGGTTATCAATTGTATTCTTTCCACGCCAACTTATCTCTAGACAGCCTTAAAGGTAATCAAAATACATTTCAGTTGTATCCGTAAAAACTTTAGCATGCTGGAGCACAGTGAAATTCTGAACAGTTTATAAATTTTTATGGACAAGTGCTTCGAGAGAATTGCTATGGGGAAATCAGACAAAACACCGACTTCCTCCACCTGTAAAAACAACTCGTCCTCCAAGAGAAGCCGCCCCGAGGAATCCGCCGAAAGCGGCTTCTCCTAATACCAACGACGTGACGGACATTCTATAGATAATAGATAACTATAGATAAGCGACTATCCAGCTTGGATGCGCGTCTGTCCCTAATGGAAATTCTCCATAAAGAGTTCCAGGCTTTGCGTGAGTCAGTGGAGTACAGCCAACAGCAGGTGGAATCACTCGCTGCAGAGAATGCGACCCTCAGGGAATCGGTAAAATCCCTCACAGATTGACAAGCCTTTCGGAGGAAAATAAAAAAATTAAATAAACTATCATTGACCTCCAGGCCTGCAGCATGAGAGACAATTTAGTAATTTCAGGCATCCCAGAGAAAGCAGATTTTAGCACTTTGAGATTGCTAAAATATAAAGTGCATTACAAATAAAATTTATTATTATTATTATTATTATTATTATTATTATTACGGTAAAAGAGTTTATTCAAACTCACCTAAAACTCCCAGGAAGCACAGCAAAAACCATCAGCTTCCATCGAGTTCACCGCCTAGGAGGGAAGAGACCCGACGGACGCAGAGCCAGACTAATAGTGGCCAAATTCGAGCACTTTAAACAAAAAGAACTGGTTAAAAGCTGCGGCCGGGAACTAAAAGGAACGAACTTTAGCATCAATGACCAGTTTCCCAAGGAAATCCTGGAAAGAAGGAAGATCCTGTTCCCTATACGGAAAAAATTCATCGACGGAGGCTCCCGTGCTGTCATGGCGGTCGGTAAACTGCACGTCAATGGATGGCTCTACTGCGACCGGAATTCCACCCCTTGGCTGTTCTGTATCCACGCCAACAATCTCGATGTTTTGCAGATAGATAATAATAATCATCGATACTTTTATTGTCCCCGTAGGGAAATTGTCTTCACACCTCCCACAACTTGCTCTTTTTTCATAGAGGAAGTTGTCTGCAAAGGGCTGCCACCCGTAGCGGCGCCCAGGGAGCTTGAGGTTAAGGGCCTTGCTCAAGGACCCACAGGCTGAGGCTGGGTTTGAACCTGCGACTTTCTGATTACAGGCACACAGGCTTAGCCCACAGAGCCACACGCTGCTCCCCAGATTATAGCTATAGATCTAGATATAATAATAATTGCCGGTCTAATGAGCTTTAGTTATTGTCGTCGACTCTCTTCTCGTTTTTTCTTCTCTCTTTCTTTTTGTCCCTTGTTTTTCCCCTGTTGATTGCTGTTGTCACTTTGCGATGTTGCTTTGGCTCCTGCACTGTTTTAGTTCACTTAAGGCTCCTCCCACGTTTTCTCACTACTTTTTCTCTGCATCACATTTCTGCTACATTCCCATTTTCTCCATGTTGCCATATGCTCAATGCACAGCATAAATAATGACACAAAGTGTACACAACGCCAACACAAACACAAGCATACAACACAGATATATACATGTTCACTTCAGACACATACAAATAAGACAGATACAGACATGCAGGACACACACACACACAGACATTCAGGACACACACACACACACACACACCTTTAGCAATCATCAAACATCTTAACAGGTAATATAAATATGTCCACACTGAGATTGGTCACATGGAATGTATGTGGAATTGTTTCCAGGGAAAAGAGGCTAAAAATTGCTAATCGGTTAAATGACTTGAAGGCAGACATTGTCTTTTTACAAGAGACTCATATGGCCAAAACATCTGAATATATGCATACCTTCCCACAGTTCCCTCACACGTACTCAGCCTGCTACAACTCAAAACAAAGAGGAGTAACCATATTGATTAACAAAAGGATTCATTTCACCATTAGCAACACTATAATAGATGCAGAAGGTAGATTTATGATACTAAAATTATCTATTCAAAATATGGATTTCTGCATTGCTAGTGCATATGGACCAAACGTTGACGACCCCTCCTTTTTCATGCTCTCTTCACTTCACTTTCTGACCACTCGGACACCACTCTCATTATAGGAGGAGACTTTAACTTGGTGTTGAACCGAGAAATGGACAGGCTCAGCACGGCAGTGAACCAAAGGAACTGGCTATCTGTAGATATTCTTAAACAATACATGAATGATTATGGTCTTTATGATGCCTGGCGTTCACATCACCCCACTTCCAGGGATTACACCTTCTTTTCTCCAGTACATCGCTCACATTCTCGCTTAGATTATTTTTTAATTAGCAGTTCCATGATGAGGCACGTCACAGAAACTCAGATACACTCTATCCTTATCAGTGATCACTCACCGGTGTCTTTGGTTAAGGACAGTGTCACACCAACGAGCAGGAACTGGAGACTCAATACATCTTTACTTAAAGATCAAGATTTTATTAATTATTTCAAAAATGAATGGGCAATGTATCTGGATAACAATGATCTAGCAGAAGTCTCACCATGTGTTATCTGGGAAGCGGGAAAGGCAGTAATGAGAGGAAAAATAATATCTTATTGCTCACATAAAAAAAATAAAGAAAAATCACACTTAGAATTAGAACAGAAAATTAAATCATTAGAAACAGCTTATGCTTCCTCACCGCAAGAGCAGATAATTAGCAACTTGAGGAAACTAAAATTGGAATTTAATTAACTAAATTATAGGAAGACACAATTTTTGGTAGAAATATTGCGATTGGAGAACTTTGAACAAGGTAATAAATCTGGAAGATTCCTGGCTAACCAGTTAAAACTAAATAAAGAAAAATCAACAATTTGTTCTATTAAAGTCTCGAGGAGGAATATAACTCATGATCACCAACAAATTAATAAATCTTTTACAGAATTTTATGAAGCTTTATACTCCTCACAGAATAATATATCTGATGCTGACATCAACAGATTTCTTAGCAATATAAATCTGTCAAAGCTGGATGTTTACTGTTTTAGACTCTCCTCTATCAGTATCTGAATTCAATGTAGCTATACAGTATCTGCCAAGTAATAAAGCTCCAGGTCCTGATGGTTTCCCAGCAGAATTCTACAAAGTATTTTGGCCAACGCTAGCACCCGTTTTTATCAGAATGGTTACTCAAATTTAGAATGATCACTCGCTATCTCCAAACATGAACTGTGCCAATATTAGCCTGCTTCTGAAACCTGGTAAAGACCCAACGCTGACATCCAGCTACCACCCAATCTCACTCATAGACGTAGATCTTAAAATAATTAGCAAAGTCCTTGCCAAAAGATTAGAGAAAGTTAGTCCATTTCTTATACATCCTGACCAAACAGGTTTTATCATGGGTAGGCACTCAGCCAATAATACACGTAGACTACTGAATGTTATAGACTACAGCTCCATTAACAAATTAGAAACCACGGTTATATCTCTAGATGCAGAGAAAGCATTTGACAAAGTAAATTGGAAATTTCTATTTGCAGTTCTACATAAATTTGGATTTGGTTCATACTTCATAAGCTGGATTAAAACACTATACAGCTCTCCAAATGAACGTATTAGGACAAATGAACTATTTTCTACTATGAACGATTAGACAAAATTTACATATTAAAGGAATTCAAACAGAAAAAATAGACCATAAGATAAGCCTGTATGCAGATGACGTATTACTCTTTCTTAGGAACTCACCAGCTTCTTTTCTTAAGACAATATCACTTATAGATAAGTTCTCATCTATATCAGACTGCTCCGTCAACTGGAGCAAATCTATAGTTCTACCTTTGAATTGTAATTTCCACAACACAACTGGTATTCCGTTACAGTCAGGTAAATGTAGGCATACATTTTTCCACCAGCATTCTACGGTGGGGAGGGCCGTTTACGTGGCCTGACTCACTGTGCTGTGCAGCCTTCTGCCTCCCCCTGTTTTAATTGCACTTTAGTCATCACATGCCAGTATACACACAGGGCCTTGGGGGCCGGGGGCACTACTCAGAGGCTGGTGGTATCACTCGCCTCTGTGCTGCTGCCGCCCCCCAATTTTACTCAGACCATATACATTCAGGGTCTTGATGGGGGAGTGATGTGGAGGAGAGCTGTTCACAAGCAGCGCCCGTCAATTTTAAATTCATCTTAGTTTCTCAACAGTCATACTCACCCCTACACTACATACAGTCTCATACATCTCCACACGCATCCAACACTCTGTCTCTGAGTGAGTGGGCACACACACTAGCCTGCATCTCGCCTACACAATTGAGCACACATGTACATATACTTGCACGCACCCATCCAAGCACACACTAAGATTTTATATGCTTGTATAGTTGTGTTACTTTCTGCACACTATAATTTTGTTTATTCCTTTCTGAATCTATCACTCCTTTTTTCTTTTTCATGTCTTTTTTTATCCTTTTCCTTCTTTTTTCCCCTCCTAATATGTCCCTCCACTACAGCCAACTCACCCACTGCAATGTTTTTACATGATGAAACTGAAATAAATAAATTAAATTAAAATAAAAAGAAATAGATCAACATGAGGGGCCTATACAGAGTTTATAGATCCCCTCATGGTAAAGCAAGCATGTTTGGCACAGCATTCAGACCATGATTCTGCTAAAGCTGACAGGACAAGGGGGGGAAAAAAGAGAACATTTCTAGAGCCTCTTGATATGGGAAGTCAGAAACGTCAGGCCTATTTATTGAGATCGGCATGCAAGTTACAAGATGGTCTCCTGGCAGCCTATTGCGGATGTTTGGCTCGAGCTGAAAATATATTAACTGTTAGGCTTTAAAAACGATAGCTGATAGCATAAAATGGTGATAGTTTAAAGCAGAAAATTCCATTGTGAAACGTCTTTATTACCCTTTAAAAAACGCAGATATTTTTCTCTGCTTTTCAGGTGGCTGACGCTACATATTTTCTGACGCGCGCTCTGTCCGCTGGTGGGAGTGTGCTCACCTGTGTGCGCGCGCACGTGTCTGTGATCGCGCATCGAGACGGAACTCCGCCATGCGCGAAAGTGTAGAGCAGGGGTGTCCACACTTTTTCAGCTTGCGAGCTACTTATAAATGACCAAGTCAAAATGATCTACTATAAAATGCAAAACATATTATTTATAGATTTATAGATATTCGTTGTTATTTATTGTTGTTAGTATTATTGTTATTATTGAATATTGTTTATCATTATTATTAATTTCCCTTTGGCATAAATGAAGCATTTTTGCATTGAACTGGGATTTTAGTTCCTTCACCTTTCTCTTACTCAGCTCGCTTTTCGGAGGGAAGTTAATGCCGTAGTTTTTATGAGCAGTCCGAAAATGCCGCTCCACATTTACCTTCTTCGGAATAGCAATGGTAGACTGACAGATGAAACAAACGCACTTCGAATATGACTTTGTGGGGAAAAAATACTCCTCCTTTCATTCCGTATGGAAGTGGTAGGTTATTGGCTTCGTACTTGGTCCTGCTCCCCCATTCAGTTTTATACCCTCTCTTAAGTTTAGTAGAAATAAATTGGAGGCGACTCGGTTGCTTACTGGAGTTTTGCAGCAGCTGGCGCGGTTGATCGCGTCACCCTTCCTCTATTTTTTATGTCATGCGATCTACTCACTCTTTGCGATCGACCAGTAGATCGCGATCGATGTATTGGGCACCTCTGGTATAGAGACAAAAATGACAAGCTGTTGTGCAAATAAGATAAATAACAAAAGGCTATTTAATCTGTTTATTAAAAGGACAATGTATAGAGCTCTTCTATAGTAAAAGTAACCTTACAGTAAATGACTTCTGCTGTGATCTGACGCTATATAGAAAATGTAATTAAATAAGATGAACTTGACCTTCTGCGGGGGGTCACCCTAGTATAATGATAGGGGAAACACTGCTGTCTGTCTGCCATAAAATAAATAAAAGGGGGAATTGGAATTGCATATGACTATGGAGAGAATGGCTGACTATGGTGAAAAAGGTGTGGAAATTTTTACTAATTCACATAAGGGACAGCATGAAGGGTTGTTTAATTCAGCATCGGAGGAATTCATATATTTGTGTGATTATGATAATCACACTATTATAACTTGATTGTACATCTCTTGAATTAATTACAGTGTCATGTATAACACTACACTTTTTAATACATTGTTTGGCAGAACAGACTGCAAAACTGTAGTCCAGGGGCGATTCTAGGTTCAGAGCTTTGGGGGTGCTGAGCACCCAGGGAGCTGCCCAGCAAGGCAAGATACACTTTACTCGTCACAATGAGACTATTTCCCTGCCTCTTTCAGTCCCCGCATCCTTAAATGTCTCCAGTTGTCCCGAGTTCTATCTGAATGTCTCCTTTGTGCATTTAAATCCCTGTTCCTCCCTGTCCTTTTCGTCTGTTGTCTTTGTCTCCGTCATCAGTCATCAATTTACCATCTCTGTGCAAGTCTGCAGATTTCTTTATTAAATCCTAAGAGTTTCTCTGTGCCTGGGTCCTTGTCAAAAAACATGACATGACTGTTTTGTACATTTTAACAATTTAATTCCAACATTTGTGTAAGAAAAGCAAAACACTTTTTGGAAAAGTCTTTAACAGGACCATCAAATTTGATAAAGGTTTTTTTAAAAATGCTGCAAAAGACCACGACTGCAAAAGAAGAATGGATTGGAATAAAAAAAATACATATCCTAACCTTAATTACTGGAGGAGAGTAATGAATGATGCTAATAGTGAGTAAAAAGTAAACAGAGTGCATTTTTTGGACAGGGATTCACTTTTAATGTGAATGAATAATATAATACAGATACATAAAAAATACCCTCAAAAAATAGAACAGTGTGAAATACACAAATGTACAAAATATTAATAAAAAAATTATAAAGATGTTGGCAACTTTGCCTATGGTACAATGTATGCAATGTATGAAAAGATCTTTACTGCAGATACTACTATGACTCTGCAGATTTGTTTTTTTATTTTAACCTATGTCGCCTCACCTTGTGGCTGGCAAATCTGTCTGTCACTTTTTGGTGGTCAACTCTCTCAAGCATCTCCTTCTCAACTGACATCACAGCCAGGTGCTGGAGTCTGCTTTGACCCATGGTCCTTCTCAGCCAGGTATGGAGCCGACGCAAGACACTGAAAGATCTCTCACAGCTACAGCTGCTAACTGGGATTGTTAGGGCAACCTGAATAACAGTTTTCAGTGTGGGGAAGATCTTCTTATCCAGAAGTTTGTATAATGTTAACATATCTGGAATGGCACCAGCCTCACTCTGGAGCTTCAAAAAGTTTTTGGCAACTGCAACTTCCTCTAACTGAAGTTCAATATGCTAATGCAGTGCCAGGGCTGACAAATGAGGCTCAGACCAGAATTGGTTTGAGGTTGGACTACAGGCCTGAATCCCATTAAGCAATTCCTGACTAACACCAGAAAAACGCTTCTCAAGTTCAGAGATCATTCTGTCCAGACAAGGAAACAACAATTTCCTTTTAAGAAATAGAAGAGCCACAGACTTCACTGCCTGCCCCACAGGTTGATTCAACAACAAATCCATCCATTTTCTTTCGTTTCTGCCTCTGTCCAGAAGACTGCTCCAAAACAGCTATCTGGTTTGCCTCACACAAAGCCTTTGTCCTTGCATGAATATCAGTAGCAGTGGCATCACTGCACTTCTGCTTCAGAGTCTCAACCACTGCATCTTTATATGTCTGTGCCTGGGCAATATCTATGGTCTCCTTTTGTAGGTATCTGTGTAAACATGCGGTTACAGACAGTAGATCCTTGAAAACAATCAGCAAATACACTGAGGAGAATTTACTGAGTTTTGCCTTTAATCCCACCGCAATAGGTGTGTTGATAGTGGAGAGGCACTCAATTATGGCATGGAAGTTGTTAAGCACAGCCGTTACTGAACGAACCTGGCATGCCCAGCGTGTGTTTGACAGTTGCAAAAGCCAACTGTTCTGTCTTTCCATCTCTGGCCTCATCAGCCATAATGGCATACATCTGTGATTCCGTCATCTCATGAACAATAGCTGCAGTTACCTCTTGTGAACAACATTCAATCATCTCATTCTGACTACTACAAGAGATGTATGTTGTGTTTCATGGGGGTGTGTACCTCTGCAAGAATGGATCAAACTTTTCCAAAAGTTTTATGCACTCACAGAAATTCCCTTTATTGTCACTCTCTTCTGTTTCATCATGACCTCTAAATGATATTCCTTGCTTCCCCAAAAAGCAGGTCACTGCCACAATACGTTCTAGGTACTCCCTTCTTTCACTTACTTCTGCGGCACTTGCTGCCTCTATCTGTTCCACAATATTGCCTTGTGACAGACTTGCTTTGTAGCTGTTCCAACAAACTACACTGTCCTTGTGTGACTGAGTGGATTCATGTTTTTGAAACTTGCTCAGTGCCTTTTGCCAATTACTGACTCCATCGTTCACTAATGTGTCATACCTAAGACTTTTGTCAAAGACTCGACAAGCGTAGCAGAAAGCAGCATTTTTTTTGGAAGAATATTCTAACCATTTAAAGCTTTTGAACCAGTTTTCTTGGAAGGATCTTTTTTGTGTGCCAAACTGAGTGAGAGGGTACTGGGACAGTTTTACCTGTTTAGGACCAGTAGTCTTATCCCCCAAATCAAGAGCCATATCTTGAACATCTTTGGATTGCTGACTGGAACTCTGCCCTGTCTGTCCCTCCTCATCTCTTTCCCTGGTTGGTTCTTTCTGCCTCTCCTCATCTTGTTCCCTGGTCTGCTTTCTCAGAGTCTCTCCCTGTTCTTCGCCTCCTTGTGTAATGAGATTAACCAAACAGTAAATCAGATCGATAAATAGGAAAATGTAATGAAGGTGTCCTGTTTACATTTCAGAATGAAGTCTAATGATATAAGATCATGGTTCTCAAACTGTGGTACCTGGTACGTGAGCTCCCCATTGTGGTACTTGGAGGAAAGATATAAGCATCTTTTGAAAATAAAAATACTTCAAACATGTACAATTCAATCAATAAGGTACAAAACTTTGAATTAAAATACCTAAAGTATACTAAATTCATATTTCGAATATACTAAGCATTGTCTTCCCTTTTCTTCTTGTTTCAATGTCAGCCTGCTAAATTTTCACGTTCTTAGGATGCTCATTCTGACTTAATGCAACTGTGGGGGGCACGTACTGCGGCAGTCATACAGACTAGATGGTCCAAAAGTTGACCTACCTACTATTGGCTGAGGTTTTGTAGATTTGTGGCTGAACCACAGAAAAATATATCATTAATTTTATTCTGCCCAATTAATGATAATAATGTTATGTTGGAATATTGTTAAAGAGGCACAAACTGCTTCAACACAGTTTGTTTTGCAGATTCTGTATAGCAGCTTTAATATAGAGAGAACACAACTTCCAGATTGTATGAGTAAAATTAGGATCTTTTTCTGTCAGTTTAACAGTTTCTGTTTTGCCTGTCACTGACTATTCCCTGTTTGTTTTCTTACCTGGTTCTTCCTGACCTTGTACTTTCTCCTCACTATCTGCTCTTTCCTCTCTCCCTCTTTGAACTGACAATCATACACAAATAGATAGTATTCAATTAGATAAAGAAATTACATTAATATAAAAAAATGCTATTGACATCACTAATAAAAAAACTCTTCTCTCAGTGTACTTTCAATCAAAAGGCAAATAACCAAACCACGTGTGCATTTAATAAAATATATGACTATTTAAACACTGATCCAACATTATTCTTGATTGACAGATCATGATCTTCTCCTTTTATCTGAATGCCCGTCCTTTTTTTGAAAAAACTTCCTTATATCCATTATGAACCTGGCTGTCTTTCTGTGCAAAATACACACACACACACACACACACACACACACACACACACACACCAGAAGTTATAAAGTTAATGGGCATCCAGTCAGTTAGCTACCTTAGGTTTAATATTCGGAACATGAAAAAATAACCAGCTTCTCTCGTTCCATTTCAAAGAGGACTGGTGAAACGGTTGGCAATTTAAGTTTGTAGATTTAGGCTATATAAATTTCAATGGGAACAACAGGACGGTCAAAATGTTGCTGATTTTCCTACAGAGTAGGGCGGATTGTAGGGTAGCAAACATCGTCAGAAAACGTGTTTTCAACACTGCAGTTTACCTGTGAAGGTAATGTTTTTCAGCTAATAAGAGACATGGTCAGACTCCTACTACCTAACTATATAAAGAAAGAGTTACTGAAGGTTAAATGCAGCTAACATGTCCTGTTTTAAGCCAAGTACTCACACAACTGCTGCAATGGGTCTCAGCCACCATTGCTCTGGAAGGAGCGCTGGAGCCAGTCAGAGTAGCGGAGAGTGAAGCTGGAACGAACCATTTTTCGGGGCTGGGGGGCGTATCTATACTAGTTATTGAAATATTACATCTGAATGATTTTTCATATTTTAATACTGTCTCACATAAACAGCATGAACTGTCAAAAAAAGTTAGAAATCTTTAGAAATCTTTGGGGGTGCTTTTATTCATTTTGGGGGTACTGAAGCAGCCCCCAAAAATGGGCTAAAATCGCCCCTGGGCAGGACCCTGTTAACCCTAATCCAGGCAAAGTTACAGGGTCCTCTCTGTTTCTCTTCATAGGGGTCTTTGCAGACATCCAGACATGAGCTTGTTTTGCTCAGTGAGTAACACCATGGCCCCACAGTTACGGAGCTGTGAGTTCAGTTCTGACCCTGACAAAAAATCAGTATAATGTTGCAAGTTCACTAGTTTCCATCAACAGACTGTGTGAACTATGACTGTGTGTATACTACTCTGGGTACCTTGGGTCCTGTTGTAAGCTCCCAGCACAGCAGTTCCCTGTACTGGAGAAGCAGTAATGGAATATGAATGGGAATCTACAGTAGATGTACTGTTTACAGTGAAATGTAGTTCAGAAAAAGAGAGAATGTCAACCTTGAGAGGATCACTTACCTCAGCAGTGACATTCATGTCTCTCGTGCCTCTTCCTATCATGTCAGTAGATGGATTGGGAGAGCATGGGGGTCATGTAGTCGCTGGAATGGGGTCTGTGGCACTCCTGATATTTTTGTAAGACGGTGAAGGTCTCCTGGTGCTCCTTATTTTGCTGTGTGGCTGCTAGACATGGACGTTATCCAGTGACCAGAGATGAAGACTGGACTCCTTTGGTACTGTGTCTCTTCGGAGAATCCTTGGGTACCACTGGTTTGACTTCGTGTCAAATGAGTGGTTGCTCAGGGAGTCCCGCGTGAGTCAGGTTACCTGCATTGTAAGTGTCAGGTACAGCACTATGACCATGTGGCATGATTCCCTGAGGGTGATCCAGCTCGCAAGGTCCCTACTACCCTATTCCAGTGCAATCTCCCCAACCTGACCTGACCTGACCTGATCTGAAATTAAGGTAGTGGTCCAAGCTGTAGGTTTACTGACAGACCACTGTAGGTCCTTATCAATGAAGTCTACCATTCTATCAAGACTGAGGATAATAAGTAATATAATTCAAGTGCTATAATAGTACACTCAAACAGTGATCCTCCTTTATTGGTCTGTAACATACAATATTGCCTGCCCAAGAGCCCACTGCAGCAGGCTCGCAGGAAATATGAAAGAGCTTTGTGGGTGGAGATGTGATCTTTCCACATGATTTCAAGTGAAAACATGAAAAGTCATCTTTAAAACGAAGGCTTTCGCTATTGCAAATGTCACACTATTTAAGGTCTCAGGAAGTCTAGGGGAAGCACAAATATATAGTGCATATAGCTGTGTCTCACATAAAAAGGTTGTGCATACTCTGCTCATATTGTTCAAAATGGAGTAACACTTTGCCATGAATTTTTAATTTTAGTATGAGCCCATATAGTTAAGTCTCGACTGTTTACACATAAACACTTAAAAAAGATATAGCTGAGGTCCTGGATTCAGTCTCCTGCATTTTCTCTCTAACCCCCTCAAAGAAATTCTTGCAGGGATTAATTCAGTATGTTTTAACAACATATAAAAAGACCAGATGAGTTAGGAGCAACACTTTACTTGAGGGGGCACAAATAATGTCGTAGTACATCCATCCATCTATTTTCCAAACCGCTTATCCTACTGGGTCGCGGGGGGTCCGGAGCCTATCCCGGAAGCAATGTGCACAAGGCAGGGAACAACCCAGGATGAGGGGCCAGCCCGTCGCAGGGCACACTCACACACCATTCACTCTCACACACACACCTACGGGCAATTTAGCAACTCCAGTTAGCCTCAGCATGTTTTTGGACTGTGGGGGGAAACCCCACGACGACATGGGGAGAACATGCAAACTCCACACACATGTGACTCAGGCGGAGACTCGAACCCGGGTCCCAGAGGTGTGAGGCAACAGAGCTAACCAGTGCACCTGTCAGAGTTCGCTGGTTAAAGCGGGTAGTGCGCACAGGCTGACAAGTGGGCAGGAAGCAGGCAAGCAGGCAGAGTACGGGGAAAACAGGGATTTATTCGGGATCGGGACGGAGCAGACAGCACTAAGACTAACTAACATCAATGACAGACCAGAAATTAAGGCAAGTCATGGACTGAAATAGACGAGACTGGGCGAAAATAAGTGGACACAGCTGGGCAAGATCAGGGAAGCACACGTGAGTAATCAGGGGGCGTGGCACACACGAGGATCGTACGAGCCGGGCATGAGAGCACCACCTCTTACTTAATTTATTAATTAACCAGAAAGTATTAGTTATATACTGATCCCACGTTCGTTCATTCTTAATCATAACAGTTACTTTATTTGTTCATCATTTGTACTTGAGTAGTTACTGAGTTATTACTGAGTAATGTGTATTTGAACAATATAAAATATAATAATATATGTGCTATAAATCAACAAACCATTGTCCTTTCCTTTTATCCACTGCAGGGCTGCAGGAAGCAGCATACAGAGGAAATGCCTTGGGCGGGATGGTAGCCCGGATCAGGGCTCACATACTGGCTCACATGTGAGCAATGAAGAAGTAGCACTTCACGTGTACGGGAGAAAAACAGCAGCCAGAGGAATCCTATGCAATCTCAGTGAGAATAAACTCCCCAGACCCAGGACTGGGGCAGGAATTGCAGGATTCTCCTTTAGCATTTATTTTGGCATACTGTATTTATTGCTATTATCCTTGGTACATGTTTATATTTGCCAATAATTGAAATTGAAATAAACATGATTATTATTCATCCATCCTCGTACCACATATCCTGGAGACGAGGGCCTGTAGCTTATCCCAGGTAGCATAGGACACAATGGTATACTTTTGGATGGGATGCCAGTCCATTGCAGGGAATGCACTCACTCACACACTGTGGGCAATTTAGAGATGACAGTCTATTATTATTAGGATACCTATAGTTTTTAGTAGTTTTCACTATTATTATGCTTTTTGCCATGGGAGTCTATGGCAGCCCATAGAGCTGATTGGCAACTTTTTTGAAATTTGGCACATCGATAGAGGTCAGTTCCAACTATTCATACCAAATTTGGGTTCAATCCATCCATCACTCTAGCACCACCCTCAGGCCAAATTTCAAGAAATGTTTTTGCCTTATTCTCTTTCTTATCATTGTATGATTATGCTATTTACTTTCAAGTATTAGCATTACCTGGATGGACATCGACATCGTTCATCCTTTACCTGGGGAATGAGGCTCCCAACTCGTGGTGACTTACCCAAGCCCTGGTGCTGGATCATCATTAAATGCTTACATGGGGAAAGAGAGACCTTACCCTTGGCCTCCAAGCCTGGAAGTACCCTGAGCTCTAGACCCAAGCTTAACCCTAACCCATAAGCATAGGTTCGCAGCATGAACAGTTCTCACCTGATACCAGAAAACCATACATGTTCTTAATCTGAAAATCAGTTCATCATTTTCCCAGAAGGTGGCAGCACATCAACACTGCAAGCTTGGCACATCCCTTTGGATACAATGAGCTATCCTTATATTTTGAAATTTTTTTAAACTTATTTAAATCAGTAAAACAAATTGCATCCAAAAAGGATAGAATCATGACTACCCAATACCCCTTGGCACCATGTTAGTGTGAATGGAGTTTTCACTCCAGCCCTGAGGGATTCAGAGCAGACACAAAAGATTGTGAACCCATGTGTGATTTACAGTGAAAGGTGACTGAACACAACGCACAGCCTCTGTTATGACTCCACTGTTCACCATGGTTCAGCACCATCTATATTTCTATTATTTTTCTAGGTATTTTACTTGTGGTTTTACACTTAACATGGTATTGACAGGCTTGCTCCAAAAAGATCTCATTGTATTTACACAGTGACAGTAACGCTGCCTTATCTTGCGAGAGGAAGTAGCATATGGGTGCGCTGCTAACGTTAGCATTAGCAAACCTAGCTGCCTAGCAGTGTTGGTAGTAACTCGTCAGTGTAATTCCACTACTTTTGTTTGCACCATGTATTTCAACATCGACGCGATGTTACTGTGATCACTATGCAACCTTTAGCCCACTGTTATTTTCCTTGATTATGTAATTATACAGGGCAGGTCAGGCAGAGGGAGCAGACGCTGATGCAGCACATTGATGACCAACCACACGTCCAAACTGCTGGCGATCCTGGCCGGCGACCCCCCAGGCAGACACACGGTCAAATCCCACCCTTATTATAATTACTTTTATATGCAGTAATTGGTAATTAGTAATTTTCAGTAGCTTGCACAAGGCTGCTGACTAGCAACGTTATTCGTTGGCTGAATCCGAAATAGCTGTAGTGCTACGACGCTGGATTGTTACAGGGACAGTGATAAATGCAGACCCCTTTATTCTGATTGCGTTAAAAATCAAATGTTTTTACTCAGATTTCATCCATTTGGTGGTGTGCTCTCTATAATGTGCCATGTTTTTCTAAAAGAAGATTTTTTAAAAAAAGAATGGCAAAATAGAGCAGCGCATTGAATTGTAATGCCTGTATCTTGAAACGTAGCGTGTTGTCAGACTCTCCGATACACAGCTCTATGGTCCATACAGAGGAGATGAGGAACATGCAGTCTGCTAAGTCACGTGGTTACCTTTCGTTAGGTGGCTACGTTTACATGCCTTAACGCAATTAAGATGTTTTCATGTAAACAGATTAATCGGGGAGCTCATTTATAAAGGCTTCGTGTGACTGAAAAAGACGAGAAGCATTCATACATACATTTATAGGAAGATTTTGGGATTTACAAAGAAAAACGTTTTGTGAAAAAGACAAATCTTGTGAACGAGGTTGAGAGATGCTGTTTCGACAGAATCCTGTAGAGGGCACTGTGTATGCTAAATCGAAGGCTCCAGTAATGTATTCGGCATTTATAATCATAAACAATAATAATTGAAATATTTGTGGGCACATGGCAATTGGCTCTGAGATTAAAGTTATTTAAAATGAATTTGTTTAAATTTGTGGGCCGGCATGGTGGTGGAGTGGTTAGCACTGTTGCCTCACACCTCTGGGACCCAGGTTTGAGTCTCCGCCTGGGTTACATGTGTGTGGAGTTTGCATGTTCTCCCCATGTCGTCGTGGGGTTTCCTCCGGGTACGCTGGTTTCCCCCCACAGTCCAAAAACATGCTGAGGCTAATTGGAGTTGCTAAAAAATTGCCTGTAGGTGTGAATGGTGTGTGAGTGTGCCCTGCGATGGGCTGGCCCCCCATCCTGGGTTGCTCCCTGCCTTGTGCCCATTGCTTCCGGGATAGGCTCCGGACCCCCCGCGACCCAGTAGGATTAGCGGTTTGGAAAATGGATGGATGGATGTATGATAGAATGATTAAGCTGTAGCACATTTCAAATAATATTTCATTTGTAACACATTTGTTCTCCAAACTTCTACATTTTTAACCTTTGGCCACAAGATCATCTTCTTCCTGCCAGTATCTTTTCTTTCCTTTGATCCTCGGTTGTTGGAATCTGCTCTGCTGCTTGGAAGTTCCCTGGGGCTCTGTGCACTTCTAGGGGCTCTGTGTCCTTTGTTAGCACAAACATTTTGCACACCTGACATTACCATGCATACAGTATTTCTCATATTTTACAAAATACAAAAACACTGATCAAAGTCTGTAGAAAAAAACATTTTATTTCATGAACTCAAATATGAATCATAAAACACAATTAAAATACTTTTTTTGAATACATGCCTCAGAAATTGCACATCCCTGATTGTGCGTTACCTTCATGCTGCCTTGAAATTTTTGATTTCTTCACTGTAGCCCTATGTTATACAATCTAATCTTAACCTTATGTTAACTGATCCTATTTTTATTTCTTAAATATTCCCTCCACCACCCCCCCTCTGAGGAGGACTGCTTTATTTACAATTAATCTAATCCTATGTTATACAATCTAATCTTAACCTTATGTTAACTGATCCTATTTTTATTTCTTAAATATTCCCTCCACCACCCCCCCTCTAAGGAGGACTACTTTATTTATAATTAATCTAATCCTATGTTATACAATCTTATCTTTACCTTATGTTAACTGATCCTATTTTTATTTCTTAAATATTCCCTCCACCACCCCCCCTCTGAGGAGGACTGCTTTATTTACAATTAATCTAATCCTATGTTATACAATCTTATCTTAACCTTATGTTAACTGATCCTATTTTTATTTCTTAAATATTCCCTCCACCACCCCCCCTCTAAGGAGGACTGCTTTATTTACAATTAATCTAATCCTATGTTATACAATCTTATCTTTACCTTATATTAACTGATCCTATTTTTATTTCTTAAATATTCCCTCCACCACCCCCCCCTCTAAGGAGGACTGCTTTATTTATAATTAATCTAATCCTATGTTATACAATCTTATCTTTACCTTATGTTAACTGATCCTATTTTTATTTCTTAAATATTCCCTCCACCACCCCCCCTCTAAGGAGGACTACTTTATTTATAATTAATCTAATCCTATGTTATACAATCTTATCTTTACCTTATGTTAACTGATCCTATTTTTATTTCTTAAATATTCCCTCCACCACCCCCCCCCTCTAAGGAGGACTACTTTATTTATAATTAATCTAATCCTATGTTATACAATCTTATCTTTACCTTATGTTAACTGATCCTATTTTTATTTCTTAAATATTCCCTCCACCACCCCCCCTCTAAGGAGGACTACTTTATTTATAATTAATCTAATCCTATGTTATACAATCTTATCTTTACCTTATGTTAACTAATCCTATTTTTATTTCTTAAATATTCCCTCCACCACCCCCCTCTGAGGAGGACTGCTTTATTTACAATTAATCTAATCCTATGTTATACAATCTTATCTTTACCTTATGTTAACTGATCCTATTTTTATTTCTTAAATATTCCCTCCACCACCCCCCCCTCTAAGGAGGGCTGCTTTATTTATAATTAATCTAATCCTATGATATACAATCTTAATTTTATTCTATGTTATCTTATCCTATCTTTCTTATCTTATGCTATGCAATCCTATCTTATTCTTATACTATGTTATCTCATATAATCTTATCCTAAACTTATGGTAATTTATCATGTCTTTGTAAAACATAAAATGGCATACAAGTTAAGACTATCTAAACTTGTCCTATCTTAACCTTATCCTATCTTAAGCTTATCCTATAGTACCTTATGCTATAGAACTACATGGTAACATATCCTAATTTTATCTTATCCTAAGTATGTATGACAACTCTCGTGTAATTATGTGCTGAATCTACAGGGAAATGTAGCTATGTGCATCTGACTGATAGCCCATTTCCACACCCATCTCCTGAGCCCTGGGCATGGTACTTAGCTGCTCCAGTGCATCAATAGAAAAGATGAACTCATCTTCATCAATCCTACGCCTCTTGGATGAATGAGTACCCTCATTATCCTCATTCTTCCCCTGTTTCGCTAAGTTAATTTCATTTAAATGTCTGTTCCAAAACTCCTGACACCAGTACTCAGTAAAGCACTTGGCGTCATAGGTCATTTTAGAGTACTTGGTTACATAATAGTTATACAACCAATAGAATTTTTCCAGGTGAGATGAGGCGGCTACAGCCTGTGCTGGAGCCTGAAGCAGATGGGTCAGATGAACCAGGCCTGGAGCTGAATATGGATGTGGAGCTGGGCTTACAGGTGTGACTAAGTGTGGGGATAAAACAGAGGAGCCCATAAAAAGAAATGGGGATGAAACAAAAGAGGAGGGGGCTGAAGACGAAAATAAAAATGAAGAGGAGGAGAAGGTTGGTGAGCTGGGCTTAGGCTCTAACCCCTTCTGTTGGTCATACCTCCTTCTTCGCCCTGACCGGCCTCCCGCCGTATTTCTACGGCGGCCTGTGCCCTGCTGACCCCTGCTGGTTGCCACCGGGATGGCAGCAGATCCAGGAGAGGCAGACGTGGTCAGGGAGCTGGCTGCCGGCGGCCTGGTGCGGCACTTCTTCCGACGGCCAGCATCACTGGAACTGGTTTGTCCTTTGGGATTAAAAAGACAGGGGACAGCATATTTAATTTAAATGAAACATTATGTCACTGTACAACAACACTACATCACAACCATCACAGATATCACACTTGGCAGTCGGTATTGCACACTAAGAAAAATTCTGCAGTCTTTATTGGATACAGGAAACACACGCTTGGGAAACTTATGCGCTGGTCTTGACTTGGGCCGTCTGCGTTTCAGCAGGGGAACCTGACCTATAAAAACAAGCCAGTTTGTGCACAGATTCCCTGATACGCAGAACAACAGCGAAAAACAACACTGGAAAGGTTCATGTGCATCAAATATAGCAGCCCACTCAATCCAAATGCTGGCATCAACAACTGACTATTAAGTCAAATCCTTTACATATCTTACACTTTCCATACGTTGCATTATTTATTCACTCTCAAGGTACCAAACTAAGATTTATGCTTTTTCTGATTTCTACCGCGTTTCCCAGCAAATAAGCCCTAACATGATTTTTCAAGAAGCCCGTAATATAAGCCCTAGTTATTGTCCCATGGATTGTACGGTAACTAGAATGAGATGCGGTTATACTACGAGAAGGCTACATGGACAAGAGGCGCTCATTTAAGGACAGAGTTATTGCTAAACATGAGAGATTGGGGACACTGGTTCTACAGGAAATTGAGTTGCGAGATATTCAGGACGGAATTTGGAACTTGGAGATTTACGATGATGTTCCAGAAGAACATGACATTACGACTATATTTGAATAAACATATGCAGTATACAGCAGAATTTTGTTCATGAATAAATTCACCGTCAAATTGTTTACATGGAAAGATACTGTTAGAAGATGACATGATGTCTGTGTTTGAATAAATGTGGATTTTTTTCATGAATACCGGTAAATATACTGTAGCATGTTATACTTGGGAAAATACTACCTTAATATAAGCCGTAACGCGTCATTTGGAGCAAAAATTAATATAAGACCCTGTCTTATTTTCGGGGAAACACCGTATATTAGGACATATTCAGCTGTTACTTTACCACTTCATGATGATTTTCTCTGATGTTTAAACACAGCACAGCCACAGATTTTACTGATTTCATTATATAATGCAGTAGACATGCAAAAAGACTCCCGTATATTAAAGCTAAAGGTGAACTACTTTATTATTTAGACATGTACTTCTAAAACAAGATAATAGAACAGAAGATTCAAGAAGACTAGTCAAGCATATTCTGACTTTAACTCTTTAAGTGCTGAGTTAGTCTGGGCATCATTTTGCCATCCTTACCTCGGCCAACTGGACCGGGGATGTATTCCGGGGCGATCCGCACACTGACTGCACCTTTCGGCAGCAGCCAGTCAATCCTCTGGAGATTCACGGTGGTTTTCACGATGGACATCTTTCGCGTCTTCTCTCTTGCTGATAAACTGCAAGTCTGAGCTGCTTTAAATGTTCAAATGAAAACTCTAAACGGAAAAGAATTGTTATGATTCGGTTGCTAAGCTACGGTGGCCGATTGGTGTCAGCGCGCTGCAAAGTCTTCAAACGCTTTAATCAAATGACGAAACATACGATCTACATTTACAAAAGCGCAGAAACGTAGAAGTACCACAAAATTGTAAGACAAGTTTAAAAACATATAAGCGCTGAAAATCCGCTCACAACACAGTTGTAAAGTTTCTGGGTGACAAAGAAACAAGACGGACCAATTATGGTTTAATTGTATATCGAATGTTTACGAAATGTCGATATCTTATCAAAACAGGATATAGAATGAAACACTACATTATATCAATCAATCATTCGGTCGCCATTAAAAATATAGAATAATATTCCTTCCTTGTTATAATTAACACGAGAGCTGCGGTCTTGAAGTTGCACAGACTCCCAGAATTCATAGCGATAATTACGCGACCCATTCAATTAGTGGGTTTTTTGATAATTGGGAATGGGGAGGAGCCATTGGGTGCGTTCGACTTCACTTAGGTCTGACTGCAGCTGACGTGAGGGGGAGCGCCATCTGCCGGCGGCTGCAGGAGTGTAATATAATAATATAAACTGTAATATAAACTTGTAATATAAACTGACAGCAGCCAAACTAGACAACTTCTACTCCTCGTAGTGCGAGACCTGACTGAGATGGCCGCACTTCCAAAAGGGTGTAGATACATCTATACAAATATCACCTGCATGCACATTACCTCTTCTGCAATAACCAACTCCTGATCCAAAGTGCTAGCAGTGAAAAGATAGCTGCCAGGAAAAAGATCAAATACATTTATTTCAAGGATTCAAAGTTTTTATTGTCATGCACAGAATACAATGCAATTCTTACTTGAATGCCTTCTTCACAGACTAGACGATTAAACACATAAACCAGCGCAACATTACAGTAACTAACAATAAATAAATGATTAACTTATGTGTACTATTAGAGCATTTATTGAAACTTTACTTCTTTACAGGCTTTTCGGGAGAAATAGCACATAACGTATCGGAACTTCCAGAGATACAAACGTCATGCGTGTGACTAAAATTGTTCAGCCAATAAGGGCAAAGTTGTGTCACGGAGGCAGTTCCAGTTTGTGCAGCCGGCTGAGAGGTTTTTTTATTATTTTTGTTATTGAAGCTTTAAATTACAACAGAAGTAATAGCTGACCAGTGACCATTAAGATTAACAAAACAAACAAGAACATTTACGAGACATTTACAAAATAAGCCAGGGGCACATAGTAGCGACATTTACAGTTACGCCGGCTGAAAGGTGCTGCACGATCTTACTTGCTCTCTGCACGTGCTGCACGATCTGTCACGATCGTCTTGTAGGTTTTTGTACCATGTGACTTGGTGACGTTAGGTGACGTTTTGCAGGGCCGGCTTTATGTCGGACAAAATAAATCTAACCATGATGCAGTAATTCTAGAGGCAGCAAAGCAGACTAACCAAAGATCTCATAGTAAACAAAGGAATGTGATACTGCAGTTAAGTCTCAAAACAAAGCTTTTACAATGTTAAAAAGTACTCACAACTTTCAGAATTTGATTGAGTACAAAAAGTTGCAGGCTAACGTAAGGAGGGTAGTTAAATGAGCAAAGAGGGAGTTTTGGAGGTCCTTCTGTAATTCAGTAGGACGGGAAACTGACATTAGTAAAGTCTGGGGAATGATAAAAAAGATGCATGAGATTAAAAGGGAGTATGGATATTCAGTTCTAAATGATAATAACATAATAACAGTTACAGATGGGGAAAAAGGCAAAATGTTAATTTTGTGGTTTTTCATTCCCTGCTAAATCAGAAGTCAGAAGCCGCTGGTGTAGATCCAAATTCAGTCTTTATTGCAACAATTAAGTTACAACCAAGGCCGGACACTTAAAGTGTGTCCAGTACTGTTTTATACCTATTTTTATACAAGTTCTTATCATTTAACAATATCTCGTCACTTAAGCATCATCATTCCTTCAACCATTCACAATCATTGTTTTTTACATCAATCCACACCCCTAGGTGATAAGTTTGTCCATCAATTCTTTTACTGTTTGGTCCCTCAGCCGAACGTAATGGTGGTGCGACCATCTCCACTTGGTTTTTTAAAAATGCTCAGCCGTGAACTTTTGGTGAGCCTGTTGCACATTGTCTAATTAGAGGGTTGATAATATATTTGTCCTTCAACATAATGATAAAGCATAACACTAATAAAGGTGGATATTCATGCATTCAGGGCTAACATAAAGTAGCTAACAGAACATTTGAGGCTAATACAAGGTGCAAATACATACTCAATTGATTACATTGTGTTGATTACATTATAATGATTACATTGTAATGATTACATCACGGGTATTTGGCATGCTTTTTAATAATACCGTAATGATTATATTCTACATTGTATAGTGCTAAATAATATCCCATATATTTCCCCCCTTTGGGATTCTAAAGAGTCCCACACACAATTCTGTCCATCCAGCCTAGGAGGGAGGGCTAAAACCCTAAGATCTAGGGAAATTCCACTCCCAGCCCGCCACAGGCGCGGCCCCCCTTCGGGGTCCATGGCTGACATGGCTCACAAACTATCAACACTCAGAATCAACCAACAGCAATGAACTCCCCAGGATACATTGCATATATTATCAGGAATACATAATCTACCAGGAGTACATCACCTACCACAAGCTCATTACATAAATATATACGGCTAATGCAAAGATAACTGAAAGGTTAACTGATAACACTGTAGATTACTATAACAGGCACTCTGTCATGAGCAGGAAAGTCCCAGGTGTCGTGGGCGGCAGGCAGGCTGCAGCGTTTCCAACATGGAGTATTCACAGGCGGTACGGCCGAACTTCAGCTATGGGCAGGAGCGTATCCAAGGTGTCTATGTCGCCATCTGTTTCCGTGTTGGTCCAGGAGGTTGCCACTCCAAACGGTCCTCCCACCACTCTAAACATTGCAGCTATAGTCGCCTGCTGAGACAGCGCTCTTCCCACTAGGGAGCGAACAAGAGGAAGTACACAAAAAAAGATTAGTAGCAAAGCAAGAATGAACACAGCACGCACACAGAGTGCTTTCATAAAGGCTTACTGCCAACTACCCCACATATTATAGCACCAGTCAAACAACCCGTCATGTTGTCCCGAATTTCTCGCCATCTCATCCTGTAACCCCTGCAACTTTCTCATACCCTCAGTAAATGAAACATCCAGGGCTGTATTGTTGGGAATAAATGTACAGCACTGATCCCCGAACAGCACACACACTCCCCCTTTTTCTGCCAGGAGCCAATCCAGGGCCACCCTGTTCTGTCATGCCATCAGACTGGTGGCCTGAAGCTGCTCCCCCAGAGATGCGAGTGCCTCCTGAGTATAGTTGATAAACCTCTGCTGATTATAGTACAAATAATTTTTCCATTCCACATTTTTGTTAACAGTAGGCCAAATTAATATTGATTCAAACCCTGCAGCTATCTCACTTCTCACCTTATATTTCTCTGGAATGCTCCTCGGCTGGCATATGGCATCTATATACACACTGGGATCATCTTCGCAGCTCGTAACAAACCTGTGGGACCTAGAGGGCTGTTTGTCAATATCCACCTGGCTAGCTAACATCCCCCTAGTGCAGAGGCCTCCACAATTATTGGGGAGAGGAGGCCTCAATCCTCCCTCCTGACCACACAGCCACCACGTATCTGCCAGAGGTACGCTCTGGTTCTCTAATGCATCCAGCGGAATGACATCTGAGTCCTCTATAGGCCTGTGTGGGGGGCTGACGTCTGAGTCCTCTATAGGCCTGTGTGGGGGGCTGACGTCTGAGTCCTCTATAGGCCCGTGTGAGGGGCTGACGTCTGAGTCCTTTATAGGCCTGTGCGAGGGGCTGACGTCTGAGTCCTCTATAGGCCTGTGTGGGGGGCTGACGTCTGAGTCCTCTATAGGCCCGTGTGAGGGGCTGACGTCTGAGTCCTCTATAGGCCCGTGTGAGGGGCTGACGTCTGAGTCCTCTATAGGCCTGTGTGAGGGGCTGACGTCTGAGTCCTTTATAGGCCTGTGTGAGGGGCTGAAGTCTGAGTCCTCTATAGACCTGTGTGGGGGGCTGACGTCTGAGTCCTCTATAGGCCTGTGTGAGGGGCTGACGTCCGAGTCCTCTATAGGCCTGTGTGAGGGGCCGACATCTGAGTCCTCTATAGGCCTGTGTGGGGGGCCGACGTCTGAGTCCTCTATAGGCCCGTGTGAGGGACCGACATCTGAGTCCTCTATAGGCCTGTGCGAGGGATTGACGTCTGAGTCCTCTATAGGCCTGTGTATACATCAAATATCATATATATCCATCCATCCATCCATCCATTTTCCAAATCACTTATCCTACTGGGTTGCGGGGGGTCCGGAGCCTATCCCGGAAGCAATGGGCACGAGGCAGGGAACAACCCAGGATGGGGGGCCAGCCCATCGCAGGGCACATTCACACATCATTCAAATATCATATATATGATTTATTAAATTTAGATTTAAGTTTGCAGTCAATTCAATTTCCACGTTTCTCAATTTTCACGTTGCCTTTTTAAACGCAATTATGTGAATTTTAAGTAAAAATGTAGAATAAAATTATATCGTGATAATTATCAATATCATTTCCTATGAAAAAAACTTTACTATTGTACAATATTGCCCAGCCATAGGCTGATTTCAAAATTGATTTACATATTGTCTGTCTGTCATTATACATAAGAACATAAGAACATAAGAACTATACAAACGAGAGGAGGCCATTCGGCCCATCAAGCTCGCTTGGGGAGAACTAAACTTATAGCTCAGAGTCGTTAAAATCTTATCTAGCTCTGATTTAAAGGAACCCAAGGATTCAGCTTGCACTACATTATCAGGAAGGCTATTCCATACTCTGACTACACGCTGTGTAAAGAAGTGCTTCCTTAAATCCAGCTTGAAATGTTCTCCCGCTAATTTCCACCTATGGCCACGAGTTTGTGTATTTAAACTAATGCTGAAGTAACTATTTGGTTGAATAGCATCCAAACCTGTTAGAATCTTATATACCTGGATCATGTCCCCCCTCAGTCTCCTTTGCTTGAGACTGAACAGATTTAGCTCAAGTAACCGTTCCTCGTATGACATTCCTCTAAGACCAGGAATCATTTTTGTGGCCCTACGCTGCACCTTTTCTAAGGCCACAATGTCCTTTTTAAGATATGGTGACCAAACCTGCACACAATATTCTAGGTGAGGTCTCACCAAGGAATTGTATAATCTTAGCATTACCTCCCTTGACTTAAACTCCACACACCTGGAGATATACCCCAACATCCTATTGGCCTTTTTTATTGCTTCCCCACACTGGCGAGAATGGGACATGGAAGCATCAACATACACACCAAGGTCTTTCTCATGATCAGCTACCTTTATTTCAGTGACACCCATGAAATACCTGTACTTTATATTTCTGCTCCCTAGATGGAGTACCTTACATTTATCAACGTTAAATTTCATCTGCCAGGTATCGGCCCAGTCACTAATTAAATCAAGATCCCGCTGTAGCTGCTGAGCCACTAATTCAGTATCTGCTACACCACCCACCTTGGTGTCATCTGCAAATTTCACCAGTTTACTGTATATATTGGTATCCATATCATTTATGTAAATTAGGAACAATAGTGGTCCTAAAATCGAACCCTGCGGTACCCCACTATGAACGCAAGCCCACTGTGACATTGTGCCTCTTATAACTACTCGCTGTTTCCTATCTGTTAACCAGTTATCAATCCAGGTCGCTACGGTACCTAAAATACCTGTCGCTTTGAGTTTAAGTAGGAGCCTCTTGTGGGGGACAACATCAAAAGCCTTTTGGAAATCTAAGTAGATGACATCATAGGCCTTCTTATCATCAACTTCCTGAGTAGCTTCCTCAAAAAACTCCAACAGATTTGTTAAACAGGATCTACCTCTCCTAAATCCATGCTGGCTATCCCGCAAAATGTTATTGGAGTCCAGGTAATCTACCATTTTCTCTTTGATTATAGCCTCCATAACTTTACCAGTTATACAAGTTAGACTGATTGGCCTATAGTTAGACAAATTACTTCTATCCCCTTTTTTGAAAATAGGCGTTATGAAGGCGTGCTTCCAATCAGAAGGTACCACACCTTCAGATAAGGATTTTTGAAACAGTAAAGTTAAGGGTCGGCAAATAATATCCCTCATCTCTTTTAACACTATAGGTAAGATGCCATCAGGGCCCTGTGATTTATTTATTTTGAGCTTAGCTAGGCTTTGCAAAACATCTGCTTCAGTTATATATATATTAGCTATAGACAATGCTGGATAGGTAATAACTGGTAAATTACTAAGGTCCTCAACAGTGAATACCCGTGCAAAACTATCATTGAACTAATTTACTATATCAATGTCGTTTACTATTATAAGACCCTTACTATCCTGCAGATTAGTAATTTCAGGTTTTAGAGCTCTTTTAGAGTTAAAATACTGGAAGAAACTTTTAACGTCATCCTTAGCTTCCAATGCAACCATCCTTTCGACATTTCTTTTAGCTCGTCTAATATCATTTTTTAACTCAGCCTGTAGACTTAGATATTCCTGCTTAATTCTGTCATCATCAGTTATTTTCCATTGCTGGAACAAAGCCCCTTTCCTCCTTACTTTATACTTTATTTCCCTAGTAAACCACCTAGGTTTCAATTTCCTAGATTTATTCTTGCTGGAAACAGGTATGAAGTCCTCTTGCACTTGCAATAATGTGCTTTTAAAAAATTCCCAGGCCTCTTCAACAGTTTTGTTATTTAACTCCATCCAGTTCACAGTTTCTAGTTTTAGTCTCATACACTTAAAGTCAGCCTTCCTAACATTATATATTTTTGATTTGGACTTAGCTCTTCGAACACTAAACTTAACCTCAAATTTGACCATGTTATGATCGCTACTGTGAAGTGGTTCTAAAACGTCTAATTTACCAATCCTGTCCTGGTTATTAGAGAGAACAAGATCAAGAATGGCATCTCCCCTGGTAGGGGTGTTAACAAACTGAGTAAAAAAACAATCCTGTACTAATTCCACCATCTCCAGTTCATTTTCTGAAGAGCCAGTGACAATGTCCCACTGCATTCCTGGTAGATTAAAATCACCCATAACTACCACATCATTTTTATTGCTCATAGTCCTAATATCACTGTATAACAATCTGCTTTCCTCAGCAGCTATATTAGGTGTTCTGCAACAAACACCGACAATTAGGCTATTTGAGTTTTTAGCATCTAATTTTACCCATATTGCTTCCGTAGTTTTATTTATATCAGTAAGTTCCCTTGCCTGCAAGTTTTCCTTGACATATACTGCAACACCACCTCCCTTTTTTCCTATATGATCCTTACGGAACAACGTGTAACCATCCATATTATATTCTTGTCCATCCTTTTCACTCAACCACGTTTCAGTTATTCCTATAATATCATAAGAGTCCGATGAGATAAAAGCCTCTAAATCATGAATTTTATTCCTAATACTTCTGGCGTTTAAATACAGACAACAAAGGGTAGGCCTATTACGGTGCCCACTTACAATATGATTATTTGGGGCTTTCCGTTTCCCCCCACTGACATAGTTAACTAACCTCCCTGCCCCCCCAGTCCCTAGTTTAAACATTCCTCAACTACTCTACACATACGCCTCCCCAATACACTGGTTCCCCTCTGGTTCAGGTGCAACCCATCCGGCTTGAACAGGTCCCACCTGTTCCAGAAGGTCCTCCAATGCCCCATAAACCTAAACCCCTCTTTCCTACACCATCCTTTTAGCCACGCATTTAATTTCCTTATCTCAGCTAACTTAGCCTGACTTGCACGTGGCACGGGGAGTATTTCAGAGAATACCACCGTGGACGTTCTGCTTCTAAGCTTATTGGCAACTTCTATAAATTTATCCTGCAGAACAGCCCTTCTACCCTTGCCTATGTCGTTGGTGCCACCATGCACCACGACAACTGGATCCACCCCAGCTGGGGCCAAAAGCTTATCCACACGATCTGGAAGGTCTCCTACCTGGGCCCCAGGCAGGCAAGACACCGTACGGGACCCTCTATCACGCGTGCACACATAACTGTCTACTCCCCTAATAATGGAATCCCCCACTACCACAACCTCCCTCTTCCTGGGGGGAGGGGGCTCCTCAGTGCCCAAGTGCCCACCTGCCTCCCCAGTCCGTTCCGGCTCTAAAGCTGGAAGAACCTGAAACCTGTTCGACACAGTCACCTCAGGTGATGCCGCCTCTGCAACGTGTGTACGCCCTTTCCTGCGTCTACGACCTACGGTCACCCAGCTCTCTCAACCTCTCTGCTCTTCATTCTCCCCCCTCCCGGCTAGTGGCGTACACACCTTCTCCCTAAAAGGCGTATTAACTTGCTCCTCTAACTCACTGTTGCATTGGATGAGAGCTGGTTGCTCCTCAAGGCCGCGAACCTTGACCATGAGCGAGTCCACTAGCTTACATCGCTCGCAGATGAAGTCCGACTGGACACTAACGTCCAGAAGGGCAAACATGTTGCAAACGCAACACTGAGCCGGCCCCATAATTAACTAACTCACTATGACCCCGTACTCCCAGCCCAGTAAATTTATATAGCGTATTTAACTTTAAAGATTAATTAGCGTACCGTTAAATGCAATAAAGTGCCGAGTACACTAAAATAAGTTACTTGGGTTGAAACGGAACTTAATTATTATTTTTATTTAAAATTTTCAATCCAATAAATTTACTACTACTTACCAAAAGAACTTCTGCCTGAACCAAGTATGAACTAAAAACAAAACGAAATCGAAGTTGCTCTTGGGAGGTCGAAAAACCACAAAAACCTTGCAGAATTAATCAGGATAAAACATATAAAACGATAAACAATAAAAACTATACGATTAGGAAGCAATCAGTCCCGTGTACATGATCAGCCAGAAAATACTTGCATTCATCTAAACTTTTATAAACTTTAAACTGCCTTTGCTTGCTGGCCTGTGGGCTGATGGACAAACTTGAATGCCTTACAGGATAGGATAGGATGCACATTCTTTATTGTCCATTAAATCCCTCTATCAAGTGTCAATAGGCTCCAAACAACCAAATGTAATTAAAGAAAATTTAAAAAAGGGGAAAAAATACAGAAATAACCCAAAATAAAAAAATAATAAATAAATAAAGACTAACCAAAGTAACTTAACTGTCCCCCTCAGTTATCAGTCATCAGTCAGTCATCACCCTGACTAAACTGTATAATGAGCAGATGGGACTGTCAGTACATGGCTAGATCGTGTTTAATACAACAACTGGAATACTGCATACAAGGCACAAAAGCACTGTGGGGAATAGAGCATTATGGGAACAGTAGTTCTATTATTACACCTCCTCCTTTTAGCTTAAGTCAAATGTGCTGTGTACCTTTTGACATTAATTTCTATTACTGCTATCAACAACCTCCTTCTCTCTCTCTCTTCTACTGAACTTCCCTCTTTGTTCACAAGTCCATTCTGTCAGGTGGTTTTCCAGTCAACTTGACCTAGTAACAGTCCCTGTAGGCCAAAGATGACCTTTATCAGTCTATACCACATATGGTCTAGGAGTATCTGCAGGTCTGACGACTCCCAGCAGTCCCTTCTGTGCTAATCCAAACTGTCTGACCAGATGTCAGTTCTGCGAGAGGTCTGGAGCGGAGCCTGCGGTTGTAGTGTTTTGCCTGCTGAAGCCTTCTCTCCTCATCCTGCTTGCGAAAAACTTGCAGATCTGGCCATTTAGGACCCAGCTGTCCAACATCTGGCTAATCTGTCCTGTGATACCGGGCCACCATACTGACAGTGTAGCTCTGGCTCGGCATTTTGTAATTCCCTGATAGCCTTCATGCAGACGCTGAAGAACATCCGCTCTCAAGGGGGGAGGTATCACAAGTCCTTCTCCCTTCATGAGAAGGTCGTGAGCAAGGTGAAAATCCATTCTGCGCTGCCAGTATGGTTTAATGTCTGGATCTAACTTACATCTCTCTGGCCATTCTGTGAAACAGTGGTTTGTCACTTGTCTGCATACGTCGTCTTCTTCTGCGCTGTCTTTATCTCCTCCAGCCTTTTGTCTCCACGTCTTTCTCTAGCTGAAGATGCCGTTCAATCAAAATGAATATTTTACTCACTTATCTTTTGGTCTTTTATGATTCCATGTGTACCACCTCCAAATTATTTTGAAGATTTGAATTTCATTGTATCCAAATTAATTTGGAACGGCAGACAATCCAGGAAACGCTTCTCAGTTTTACAGCGCACCAAATCAGACGGTGGCCTCGCCCTCCCTGATTTTAAGCTCTAGCATTGGGCATTTCAAATTAGGGCTATGCGCACTTGGACAGACGCAGGCAGTGTAGTGTCGTGGAGAGGTATTGAATCGGCTATAGTGCATCCCCACGGACTCCAGGACTTACCTTTCCCAGGGGTAGGTCTTCGTAAATCACGACACAAACTTGGTTGTATCTTTTCATCCACCTTAGCTGCATGGTACAACGCCGAAAAAGTAATAGGTCAACAATCTCCTTTATGGAACAATTTCCACTTTCTGTCAGACTATAAAGCTTTTGTTTGTCCCCCCTGGTCATCCAAGGGGGTTTTCACATTTTCTAATACGTTTGATGCGAATGTTGTGCGCACATTCCAGGACATTCAAAAAGAATACAGTCTGCCTGGCTTCTCATTTTTCTTCGACCTCAGGCTACGATCCACAATGAAGGCCTATGCTGTGCCATGGAATTCTGTCTTAGATGATCACCCAATGTTTAGCTGGATCGATCCTGTCGAGGCATCTAAAGGCACAGTCACAAACATTTACAACAATTTACTCCTTAACGTTCATAAGCCTTTGAAGATTCTGTCAAAATGGGATTTAGAACTTTCTAGGTTAGGATTCCACCCGGTTTGGGAAACAGTGCGGTCGAATTTTTGCCTTACTTCCAAAAACCTTAGTCATGTACGTATTCACTTTAAAACTATCCATCGTTTCTATTGTAACCCTACAAACGGTATCTCATCAAACCTGCTCCCCATCCATACTGCAGCATTTGCAACACTGACACTACCAGTACGTTTCTACATGTTCTGGGACTGTCCAGTGACCCAACATTTATGGAAGCTTGTCACTCGTGTGTAATGTGATCTTACTGGACTATACTTTGACATGGAGCCTTGCTTACTATTGCTTAACGATGACTTGATGTATCAGTTCTCATTACGTGATAAAAAACTGTTAAAGGCAGGCTTTACAGCTGCTAAGAAAACCACACTACAGCGATGGATACACCCTGATACAAACCTGAAGCAATTCTGGATTGTCTCATTCCATTACATTGTCTATTTAGAGTATACCACTGCAAAGATTAACAAGGCAAAGCAATCACTGTAAATACCTGGAGGAATATGGCTGCTGCTCTTAAAGAGCTTCTTTGAATGGTCTAGTTTATATGAGTTTGCTGCCAACATGTCAAGTGTGAAAAGTTGTTCTGTGTTTCCTTTTCTTTTTTTCTTTTCTTTTTTCTCCTTTCTCTTGCTGCTTTTTTTGTCATTTATTCTTGTGGTATCTCTGTCCTGTATGTGCCTTCTGATAAATTGACGGAATGATAAAATTATAATCACAAAAAAAACAGCCTCAACTACAACATTATACATTTTTGCTGTACACAGTATCTTGTCACGGTTGATCAAAACATGATTCACCCCTGTACTCCCATAAAGTGTCCTGTAGGGCCTGGATTAGGTCCACAGCTCTAGCTAGATCAAGGGAAGGTGCTTGAAGCATGTCTGACAGATATTTGGCTTCCCCAAGAATCTTCCTAAGAACTGCTAGAATTCCAATAAAGGTAAGGTCTACTTGTGAAAGCAGGCCCCGTGCATCCACTGATCTCTCCGCACTGCTCTCTCCATCTATCTCATGTAGTACACGCAATACAGCTGGCAGTCTGTCCATGAGATTTTTACATGCATAGTACCTGCATGCCCCTCTGGTATCACTGACTTTCTGTAGCTCTCTTGGTGCATCCTGATACATGTCTTGTTGAACTGACAACCATTTCTGGTGAACATAAGACCCTGACATGTACCAAGGAAAAAAAACATGAGTTCCATGTGCGATCTTTTCAGGTATCGTGATTTTGTTGAATTGATAGATTAATTGTTGTGGCCAGCGTGCGTATATAAGATCCGGTTGTAGTTGCGTGTGGGACCACCCTGTAACCGGTGACGTGACTCTCCATGTGCCAGTATCTCCTTTTTGGGTCACCCCGTTCAACAGCAGGGCCATATTTAATCTCCTCCTTAGCTTCTGCTTCTAAATGGTCAAAAAGAAAAAATGCTTGATCAGCAGACGAACTCGCACCTCTTCCTCCCACTCCTCAAAGCTCACACCAGACCTGCCCCCAAACACTGGACACTTCCGGTCTCTAGAAATAAAAGTAAAACGTTCAGTATAGACACGAGGCTCGACCGAAACAGGTGGAGGTGCGGGGGAGGATTGGGTGGCAGTAGAGGGACCTGGAACTTCTGCTCGTTCCTGGTGCAAACGATCATTATCAGGCTGGAGCTGCCCCAACAAGTTCCTGAGCTGCTGCACTTCGTCGTCCATAATGACAATAGGACAATAAAACTAGACGGCACAAACGAAGCCCGGCAAACAAAATTTACTCAAAATAGTAGCGGCTGTCACAGGAGATCGCGGGCAGAGCGGCGATCGTGAGGGCAAGCGGGGAATCAGGAAGCAGGCAGGCAGGATTCGGGACGAACGGGGTTTATTATAGGGATATCCGGGGCAGGGAACACTGGACGGCAACAGACATCAAACGACATCAATGACGGACAAGGGAAACCGGGGAGACCAGGACTTAAATACACAGGACTAATCAAAGTAACTAGACCAAGCTGGAGACGATCAGGGAAATACACGTGGGTAATCAGGGGGCGTGGCACACACGAGGAGCGGACGAGCCGGGCATGACAGAGGCTCCTGGGAAACTAATGCTGCTGTTTTACTTTGCCTTTCAAATGACAAATTAAACACCAAAAAATAAAAAATTCAAAAAAAATCTCACCTAACCTCCCCAGGGAGCGATCAGGGAGTCACATCTGCACCATGTACTGGTGAAATCCTGCCGACTACACCCACTCCGATATAAAAGCACACAAATTCATAATCACCGCCCTGGGGACGTGAAGACCATGAACACTGCCTTTATTATTCTGCGTTCAGTTAACACTCCAAAGGAAAAACCAAACAGCAAAGCAATTACTTTAAAAATTACCCACAAATGGTACAAATCAAATCATGTTAGAATAACACTCCAATCACACAAAGAAACCCAAACCCGGCAGCTATTACCTTGGGGTGGGGGGACACACTGTCAGAAGGTACTCCACAGGGTCACCACATCACATGGCGTAGATACACACACCAGGGGGGTGGGCTAAGAAGGCAGAGCGACCACGACCATGACCTACCCCCCCCCCAAACCAGATCCTCACCACCCAACACCAAGCCTCCCCAACGGCGCCCCACGGTTTACGTACAACAAACTAAACAAAACACATAAATACTTAATACTAATTAAACAGGAAACCCGAAAACAAAATAAGCGAAACAAAAGCAGAAAACAGCAGCAATTGTAGTGGCTCAGTATCCCGCCGGCTGCCTGGCTCACGCCGGTCCGGGAACATTCCACCAAATCGCCATCCACTGACTGATTACAAGCGCTATTAAAAGGGAACCTTAAAACGGGAACAACTGCAAGTGGCTAGGTTACCAAGCCCTCGCAAACTGCAGTGATGGAGATGCCCACAACTAGGCTAATTTAGTGAAGAACCTCCCTCAAAGGTACAACGGCGAACACCCGCCTGCTTCAGATCACAAGCCCATGTTCTGAATCACTATTCTACCAACACACAGGTAGAAGATGAAGAACTCTCCTCAAAGTAGTGCTGTCAGTTGGACCTTGTAACATGAATAATCATAGTGGAGAGTTACAATTATTATTTTAATGGGAAGATGTGAGATTTTTATTGGGGGGGGGGGGGGGTCCCACCTTCAGAAACAGCCAGTGAGACTCGTTTACCTCAATCCTTCTGACCATGTGAGTCTCATTAATGAAACCGTATCTTAAGCCCAGCCGGAGCCCACCTCCCCAAGGGTACACTCTACTTTCCCAGAAAATGCCAAGATGGATTCAAATTCAACTCCCAAACCTACTGTCAGTTTTTAGAAGACACTTTCTTCAAGCAGCGGTACAGGATAAAGTCAGCATCTTTCAGGAGGACCATGATTTTTATGCAGGACAATGCTCCATCGCATGCATTGAAGTACTCCACTGCATGGCTAGCCAGTAAAGGCCTTAAGGATGACAAAATAATGACATGCCTCCTTTCCTCACCTGACATAATCCCTATTGAGAACTTGTGGGCCCTGCTTATATGGGAGATTTACAGTGAAGGAAAGCAGTACAGCTCTCTGAACAGTGTCTGGGAGGCTGTGGTTGCTGCTGCACAAAAAGTTAATCTTCAACAGAACAAGAAAATACCAGATTCCATGAATGGAAGACTTATTGCTGTTCAGCAGCCGGACTGCTTGGGGGAAGAAGCTATTGCACAGTCGTGCAGACCTGCTCCTGATGCTGCAGAATCTTCTTCCGGATGGAAGAGGGGTAGTAGACAGTTGGTGGGTGGGATGGTACCGGTCAGTCACAATGCTGGTGCCCTTACGGATGCAGCGGGAAGTGTAAGTGTCCTGCAGGCTGGGGAGGGAGCTGCCGATGATGCACTCAGCGGTCTGCACAGTCTTCTGAAGGGTCCGGACCGCTGAGCGCGTCATCAGCAGCTCTCTCTCCAGCCTGCAGGACACTCACACTTCCTGCTGCGTCCGTAAGGAGGTGGCTATATTGCTCACTAATTGATATTTCATGTGATGTTTGTTTATTATTCGCACTTTGAAAGATGATAATAAACAAGGGAGATGGGAAAATGTAGGTGTTCCATTTAGTTGCATAATAATTGTGCACACTAATAGTTGTATAATAATTCTGCACACTAATAGTTGTGTAATAATTCTGCACACTAATAGTTGTGTAATAATTCTGCACACACGTGTTTTCCCCTGATAATGTTCACACTCACATTTCCTTTGCATAACATTCAGGCTTCAGGTTCATTAACATTTTGGACTGACTGATGACACTATATTTGTTTATTATTAAAATTAATCCCAAAAACACAACTCGCCTAATAATTGTGAACACAGTGCATTACATTGTGGGAACCAAATGTCCCCCAGGATGAGATAAAAACCTTTTGCCATGTAAGGATATTTTTCACTCCCCACACCCCAGAAACATAACCTCAATTTCATAAAAAAATCTGTGAATAGAATCACAAAACTGAAAAAAAACCTAAAATCATGTATTTTGTTTGCTTACTTATGGTTAAGGTTGGGGCTGGGTAGACTGTCATTGTTGGGATTAGAGTTTTCACGATCGAAACAAATGTAGAGTCCCCACAAAGATATAATTACAAACCTCTGTGTGTGTGCGCGTGTGCGTGCGTGTTTGTGTGCGTGTGTGTGCGCATGTATGTGTGTGTGTGTGCGCGTTAGCGTGCGTGCGTCTGTGTGTGTGTGTGCGCGTGTTAGCGTGCATGTGTGCGCCTCTGTGTGTGTGTCTGTGTATACCTGGCTACAGAAGATGGATGGATGGACAGATGGAATTTGCAACCTTTCTAAAGAGTAGCAGAAGCACTTCTGACACTTGAACCCTGATGATAAGTACAATTATTTATGTAAAAGTGCATCAGTTTTGTACTTAGTGGCATTTGCCAAACATGCTTGTAAAGGTGAATTCTGCCAGAGGTCAGTGCTGTGGGTTGGCGTTTGGCTCAGTGGCTTATATCACTATGCTCCTGTGACTAAGGCCCTTAACCCCAAACGCACCGGTGACTGCCTGCGTCTGCCTTCTCAAAGAAAAAATTTAAATTGTTTGACTGTGGAATTTGAGCTTCGTGGGTCCAAACCTGCTTAGTCACACCGCCCTAAGTTTGCTGCTCAACTCGCCGCTCTCTCAATTGTAAGTCGCTTTGCAAAAAAATATCTCCAAAATAAAAGTAAATGCTCTTTTTTGCAGGAGAAAAAATGATCAACATGTGTTTTAAACGGTACAAAAGTGGGTCTGACCTTCATGCAGTTTCAACAAAACGTTGGTGAGGACAAGGGACGTCGCGATATAATGTGATCATACGATTACCTTTGCAGCAAAATAAAAGGACAGTGATAATGGTTCCCAGCAGCACAAACCAAAGACAATTGGATGAAAGCAGAGTGGAATATGGGAGTATGGTAGACGATCCTTTCATAGCATCCAGATTTCTTAATGTTTGCTAGGCTGAGTTTGTTTATATGGCGAGGAGCCCAGCACCAAGTTACACAAGAAAATAAGCTGGAGGAAAGCAGCAGGCAAAAGCCTGACCCAGACGCAGCCCCGGTGCACGCCGGTTGGCGGCTGGGGAAACTTGCCGCGCATCACTTCTACGGCGGCTGTTTCAGCTCACGGTAGGAAGCCGCCATCTAGTGGTGCGCTTTGGGAATTGCATGCAGCGATAAAGTTCCTCGAAATTGTTACAGTATCATGGACCTAAAGACTCATTGAGGTTTCACTCCAAACACAATATTGTGCAGTTTGGGGATTTGCGTTGGTGTTTTTGTGCTCATCATCACAGGTCCTGAGGGCCCATACATGCTGGTGCTGAGCTCTGTTACTGATATTCTTAAGTATTATTTTTAATAATTGTTGCACTTGGACTCGATCTTTTATACAATGTTTTGTCGCTTTTAATCTTTCCAAGCACTTTGCATACCGGGGCGACGCCCAGCACCGTACAGTGTCAATCTGCTTCCTCATTTGTATGTCGGTTTGATAAAAGCTTATAGTCAGTATAAATGTATATACAACAGTAACTATGGTAGATTTTTCTCTGGTAGGTCTCTCTGACCTTACGGCCCTGGGAGAAAAGCCCAGTGTAATATGGGCTAAAATGTAAATGTGTAGTTTTTTAGATCTTAATCTGAAAATCCGTTCTTCGTTTTCCCAGAAGGTGGCAGCACATGAACACTGCAAAACTGCAAGCTTGGCTTGTCGCTTTGTATACAATAGTGCGCTATCCGTATATTAGAAATACTACATAATTACATACATCAATCAATATCAAGAATAGATAGACACACAATATACCAAAATCTTAAAATCCCCCTTGGCTGCATGTTACGCTGTAGTTTGGTTTGTCTAAGCTCCACACTTTCCCAGAATTACCCTGGACTGCTTCCAGTACGGAAGCCCAAAGAATCAGACACGAAGCTCACATAACTTGGCAAGAGGCCCCTGAATTACCTAAAGTGGATGGAGTTTTCACCTCGGCCCATGGGGATTCAGAGCAGACACAAATGAGCGCGAACCCATGTGTGATTTACAGTAAAAGGTGACTGAACACAATACACAGCCTCTGTAGTGTCTCCACTGTCCAGCAGGGGGTGCCACATGAAAGCTGCCCAGCAGGAGTAAACAGGTTTCCGGAGATGCTGCATTGCAGTCCCACAGTCCTCTAGTCTTAAGTGCTCAAATTTTGTGGTCCCTCTATACCTTAGTCCCATAGTCCATAGTGCCCAATTCCCCTTTGCCCCACTTCCATGATCCACAAGTCCCTAGTCTCCTTGTTTCTTAGTCCCATGGTCCCTAACACTATAGCCCCTTTTCCCCTGGTTCCCTATTCCCTTAGTCCCATAGTCTCCTAGTCCTGTGGCCCCTAATCCCATAGTCCTTAGTCCCCTAGTTCCTACTCCCTATTCACCTTGTATTAAGCAGGGAGCAGGATTCTGAGGCCATCTGATATGCTTTACAATGAAGCTGTGCTAAAACCAGTATATGCATGAGGGTGTTTGCGCTGCCCTGCACTAGACTGGCTGTTCCTGTAAATCACTTATATGAAAGTGCCTGTGGAACACAGATAAAATCCACATGTCTGAGGTGGCTGGCATCTGGTCTTTCTCATGTGTCAGGCCTGCGATGCAGCATTCAAACACATGGTCTCCTTTTACAGCCAGCAGGTTACGCAAACGTACCGCTCAATCGGGGCCATGTGGACAGCTGTCTGCCATCTCTGATTGGCCGTCGAGTCCACGGACCCCAAAGGTTAAACTGGACACTGGCAAGCGTGTCTGATTCATCAGATTCCCGTCTGCTGGGTTGGGCAGCATCACATTGAGGAAGAACCTCATTGTGTTTTCAGCTACCTGGCATTAGGAGCTGATTACTTCAAGTCATTAGGACTTTTTTCATAGAGATTCTCTAGCTGAACAAGTAGAGTGTTGCATTTATGATGCATTGGTCATGGGTTCAAATCCCCCAAGAATATGCATAAAACATAACCCTTCCCACTGCTGTAAGTCACTTTGGATAAACAAGTCTGGTAAATGCAAAAGTGTTTCTACAAGTGGTACAACAGCATGCCCTACTGGTCAGATTAAAATGCTGTTTGGATATATTCCATTTCATAATGTGGCTTCTGATTATAACGTCAATGTGTAATAGGAATTGATTGGAAACGTATTCACTACTTCTTTTACAAATGTATTTATCTGGACGAATTGGTCCAATTTGTCTCACTTACCTTAGACCCCTGGGAGAAAAGCTTAGTGTCCATGGGGTTAAATGTAAATGGATATTCTATTTGATGAGTAATATAAAGTGGGTTAAGGACGACTCAGATGCAGTAGCTCTGGGAAAGACACAGGCTTTATTAAGGGAATACAGCAAACAGCACTTGGAAGAATGATGACGGAGCTGAGGAACCATGAGAGCAGGAACATTTATACACAGTAATCAGCGACGGGAGAGAGGTGTAGGAGGATACAACGATGGGATACAGCTGGGGAGGGTTAGGAGAGTTACGGAGGGCCATTAGTGACCTCTGCTGGCTCAATTGGGAGGAGACGGGATAGATCACGTAAGTACTAAGATTAGACGCATCCATCTTCCAAACACTTATCACAAGGGTATCCCAGAGCCAATTACAGGAAACGCAGGGCAAAAAGCTGGGGTCCACCATGGATAGAATGCCATTTAATCACAAGGCACACTCACAGTTATGGAGTCCGGACAATTTACAGATGCCTGTCTGAGTCGCTGCAGGAAGAAACCCATGTGGGATAAAGAGAGCAAACAAACGCCACACAGACAGCATAGGAGAAGGATGGAAACATTCAACACTGCAGCTGCAAGGCAGCCCTGTTACCCACTGAGCCGCCCCTCACTGGATTCTCATGGTTAAAACAGGACATGATGCCCAATACATTCAAAATGCACATGTGGAGGATTTCAGCCATATGGTTTTGAGTAACTTTTACACCCATGTACCATGTGTGAGATGGAGCCGGCCAGTTCCTCTTATGGTCCAATTCTGCTCATGCGTTACTAAGATTATGGTACTTAGGTCCTCCATCCATCAGATCCTCTTCTCACTGTGGTCATGCTCATCCACTCTGGACACTGTATGCTTGGTAAAAGACTCTCATCTCTGTATCCTTGGTAGCAAAACAAAAAGGGGGTTTGCTGAACTAGATGGGCTGAGACTGGAAACAAAGAGGATCGTGAGGGATCACAAATGGGAGGACTAGCAACCGGGAAGGTCACAGGCAGCAGGAAGGTCTAACATCAATGGCCGAGACAAATAGATACTTAAATGCAAAGACTAACGAGGGGCAACAAGCAACACTCATGAGTTTTTTTTTTTAATTAATTCTGTTGAAGCATGGTTAAAAATCAATGTCTGACTTTTATTAGTTAAATTTCATAGAATTTTTATTTATTATTACTTTTGTCAGATTAAAGTTATTTCTGTGACCATTGTGAGTTTTTCTTTCATTGACTGAAGGGTACCAACAATTTTGTCCACGTGTGTAGCTAATCAATACCTCAGTGACTTTTCAAAACTAGTTTCATGAATTAATTGAGCTGGTGGTGAAATTTAACAAATACATGAAATGGCCGAGGTGAACCTGAGGAGAGGTTTAGGAACCATATTGGTGTTCATCTAGCCATCCAACAAGATATCAGTAACTTTTTGGAGAACATAAGAAATTCCTTTTATTTTTTTTTGTTTTACTCATAATTTGCACATGTTCTAATATTAAAATTTGTTTTTAATACTGAGAAAATATAAATTTACTACCCAGATAAATAGCTTTAAACATTTCCTATGACTCCCTAAGACTTTTGCACAGTACTGTATATATCTCAGGATTCCTAATGAAACAGGATTTATGTGTTTTTTTTCTGGTAATTGGTAATCACCTACACTACTTCATTGATGATCAGGTGCCTTTCTGTTGTTGTTGTACTAACGTGACTTATTAAGATTTTATGTTATTTATGTTTACTTAGTTAATATATGATTAATTTGATTATGTTATTATCTCAGGACCGCTGTAGGTTTTGAGTTAATAAACTGTCTGCCGTCTGCCGCCCCCTGCTGGCCAAAGCGTCGCCGCTGCGATATCAGGCTGCTGCGCTCAGTGAGCAGAGAGCGCGGATTAAGTCTGTTACTCAGTTACGTTCTGGGCAGCGCGGAACCGGGACATTAATGGGATAGAATAGGAAGCCTTTATTGTCAGTGTACAGGTAGCAAATACAATATATAGACAGAAATATAAAATATACATATAGAGGGGAGGGGAAAAGCTCCCCCCACTCATCAGGCTTAGATTTCATTACATTTTATTTTTTTCAGAATCAGAATTCACTCCATTGGTACAACTGCATGTACTATGAATTTGTTTAGGCAGTTTTGGTGCATTTACAGACAACATAGAACATAAGTCAGAGAAAAACAGTCATTCTACATGTTTGTTCAGCTTACAGAACCCAATTATTAACATACGTCACACTTCAGACAGAGTAAAAAGGGTTATACTGGTTATAAAGCAGAGATTTTACCTTTTTGCCACGGAGAAGCAGCGACATGTGAGACTCTGATACGGTAAAAATGATTCCTCCAGCACACAGTGAGCTATCCCAGCATGCACAGCGACACGGGGGAGTTTGGATAAACCCCAAACCCTGGACAGAGAGGTTCAGTGAATGAGGAGGTGAAGCTGTACAGGGGGGTCAGTCCATCAGAGGAGACTCTGTAGAAGGACAGAGCACCAGCCCCCCAGTCCAGATACACTCCTACTCTGTGGGAGCCTGAGGGCTCTATGGGTATGAGAGTCTGTTTATTATTGTGCCAGACAGAGTAACTGTTAGTATTACAGTACAGACACCATGACTTGTCATTGAATCCAAGCCCACAGTCACTCCCTCCTTCCCTCCTGATCCCTTTATAAGTCACTCCTATCCAGGCTCCATTTCCATCCCACTCAGCCTCCCAGTAACAGCGGCCAGTCAGACTCTCTCTGCACAGAACTTGGCTCCAGCTGTCAAATCTCTCTGGATGATCAGGATATGGCTGCTCTGCCCCCCCATGTCACCTTCCTGTCCCCCCCTGACAGAGACAGGAATCTGTGTGCTGTGTTGGGGTCCAACGTCAGCTGGCAGGAGTCTGTAGGCAAGAGGAAGAGCCATTGATCCCATGACGAAGCCCAGCATCTCCATCATTATCACTGTCACACCTCACACACTCACTCACACAGAACTCGCTCCAATACACACATTTTATTCCCAATATACTCATGTAGCCGCCCGAGTCTGCGGCGCTCCGGCTGCCGCCTGCGCTGTGAGACACGCCGCGCTGAGAGACTCGCTGGGGCCGAACTGCACTTTAGCCTGCGCTCTATTATTCTGTACGATACATAAAATATAAAAAGTCAAATATGTGAATTACCTCAGGAAATGTTGGTCGCCCGCGCGACGCCGGCGGGAAGACGCGCCGAAATGACGCGCATGTTAAACTAATAGGCTTAATTATAGGTAAATAAAATTACAAACAGCATTCATCAAACATATTAACCATAAAATTACACAACAAAGATTACCACTAAAAGTGAGTTTGTCTTTAGGTCACAATATGAACTTTTAATCCACTTTGGACACACACCTCTCTCCAGCAGCGCGCCGACGCGACGCTCCCAACGCGGACGCATCTAGGCTGGTTCTCCGCAAAGCGCAGCACTCGCGTATTACACCGCGTATGCGTACATGGAAACGTTCATATTTCTCTGGTCAAGCTGTGTACTTTACACATGCGCACGTGCCCTATTTAAGTATTATTAGTAGTAATTCTGATATTCCCTGCACACGTACCACAGCCGCGAGGTCTGTGTATGTTTCCCTACGTTTTACAAATTCAGAGCGGCAGTTCACGGGGCTGCCAACTTTGATCAACTGGCTGGCGTGAGATTTTCAATTTGGGACAAGTCTGCACACATATGCATACGCATTTAAATGTATGCAACAGTTCTTTTACCTTGAAAATTGGCTGTAGGGTTTGCAAACTACCCCAATCCTCATCAAAATCATCTATGTTGGCGTTTAAAGACAAATTTGTAGTGCGGCAGGCGGTCGTCCGCGGAGGAGTAAAATGCATCATAAAAGTCTATACAAACACGTCCGCTTATACGTGCGCGGAGAGGTACCAGTCTGGCCGCCACGTTTTCTGTGTTGATTCCGGCTTCGTCTGCGCACTTACATGAGGATAACAAGACGCATGCGCGACGTGCAGTGCCACCAGAAATTGGCGTGGCAGTATGGTCACGTTTTGTCACGGAACATTGTCTTTACTAACGGTACAGATCGTATTAAAGTAGTATCTGATTTTTTTAAGAATGAGTGTCCAGAAGAGCTGTATATTTTCACAGATAAGAAAAAAATATTCCGAACACTATTGTGTCCTTCTTTGTACAGCGTCTTCAAAATTTAATGGCAGTATAAGTTTCTAAGAAAGCAGTGTCATGCGTATAAGGTACAATGAAATTCTAACCTGAAATTCTTACTTACCTACTTTCATAAGCAGCATTATTTTTCATACAGTTCCATCCATCCATCGATTTTTCTGCCACTTATCTAATATCCATCCATCCATCCATTTTCCAAACCACTTATCCTACTGGGTCACGGTGGGTCCAGAGCCTATCCCAGAAGCAATGGGCACGAGGCAGGGAACAACCCAGGATGGGGGGCCAGCCCATCGCAGGGCACACTCACACACCAGTCACTCACACACCAGTCACTCACTCATGCACACCTACTGAATGGGCAATTTAGTAACTCCAATTAGCCCCACCATGTCTTTGGACTGGGGGGGAAACCGGAGTACCCAGAGGAAACCCCACGACGACATGGGGAGAACATGCAAACTCCACACACATGTAACCCAGGCGGAGACTCGAACCCGGGTCCCAGCGGTGTGAGGCAACAGTGCTAACCACTGCACCACCATGCCATCCTTAATTTTTAATTAAGAATTAAAAATGAGTATATTGGGTCCTAATTTGGTACTAAACACCTGTTTTGTTTTATAGAGAGTCCACCCCACAGCCTGCCAGACACATTCAGTAAACTGATTATGCTATTAATGATCGTATTGTGCTAATTTTGCTCAGTAAGCAATGTGCAAAATTAACTAATGTGCAAAGCTAATTAATGTCTATCATTATTTGAGATTGTTATGTTTATTACTTATTGCTGCTCACAATGATCTGCCTGATATTTTGACCAAGCAATGGACACAAATAAAATAGTGAGTTTAATATTGATTCTACAACAGCTATTAATAAAAGTGAGTTTGTCTTTAGATCACTATATGAACGTCTTTTAATCCACTTTGGACACACACCTCTCTCCAGCAGCGCGCCAATGCGACGCTCCCAACGTAGATGCATCTAGGCTGGTATATAATGTAGTATATATTATATATAATCTCTCAGGTTATATATAATATATAATCTCTGGGTCTGCCCCCAGGCCTCCTCCTGGTTGGACATGCCTTGAAACACCTCCCCAGGGCGCCGTCCAAGAGGTATCCTAGAACCATCAACTGACTCCTTTCAATGCGGAGAAGCAGCGACTCTACTTTGAGCCCGGATGTCTGAGCTCCTCACCCTCTCTAAGGCTGAGCCCAGACACCCTGCTGAGGAAACTCATTTCTGCTGCTTATACAGTATTCACAATCTCATTTATCCGGTCATCACCCAGAGCTCATAACCATAAGTGAGGGTAGGAACGTAGATCAACTGGTAAATTAAAAGCTTCACCTTCCAGCTCAGTTCCCTCTTTTTCCAAATTGCTGCACCGTGAACAAACCCCCGAGATCAAAGCCAAATTTATTGTCATCTGCACCATATATAAGTATAGAGAGAGATGAAATGGCGAAGCTCAGGGCCCACAGTGTAAGCATAAACTTAGTCCAATATAGAGAACAAGACAAGACAATGTGCAAAGGACTTACAGGACAGTGCAACTGAGGAAGAGGAGTAGATTATGCAATATACAGTAATGTGCAATACTGGACAATGTGCAATATTGTTAGAACTATATTAAATATATGATGTATTTCTGCAGTCAGTTAGACCTGAATTCACCATCATGTACGCTGTAACAGCCTGAGTTCACAGTGTAAACAGTGTATGATAATAGTAGTAACAGCAGTAACACGTCTAACATTTCTAACAGCTGAAAATAGGAATAGAAGCAGAATAATGGGGCAGACAGAGAATAATGGGGATTCTTATTATTGCCCCCATGTCAGAGTGACAAAGTGTTAAGTGCAGTGCAGTGCTTAAGGGTCAGTCTGTGGCCTTTAGTTGTGGGTTACGGGGGGGTTGAGGCAGTGAGGAGGCAGAGTGAGGGATCCTGGGAGGCAGCATGGTGTTGAGGAGCCTGACAGCCTGGGGGTAAAAACTGCCACACAGCCTGGCAGACCCGGCTCTGATGCTGCAGTATCTTCTCTCAGGTGGCTGGAGTGTGGAATGACCATGTGAGGGATGTGATGGGTCCTGCACAATGCTGCAGGCCTTGCGGACACTGCGTTTACAAAAAGCGGCTTGTAGGGAAGGGAGAGGCATCCCATAATGTTCTCTGCTGTTTTCACTGCTCTCTGCAGGAATTTGCGGTCAGATTTGTTGCAGCTGCCACACCAGATGGTAATGCAGTTAGTCAGAACACTGCCGATGGTGCCTCTATAGAACATGGTGAGGATGGGAGGGGAAGGTTTGCTTATTTCAGCCACCTCAGGAAGTTTAGTCTTTGCTGGGCTTTCTTGAATAAGGAGCTGGTGTTATTTGTCCATGTAAATTCCTCAGTTATGTCCACACCGAGGAACTTGGTTCTCCTTACAATCTCCACAGCAGTACCGTTGATGCTGAGTGGGGTGTGGGCAGGACGTGTCCTTCTGAAGTCCACAATCATCTCTTTTGCCTTGTCAGCGTTGACAGATAGATTATAGTCTCTGCACCTTGTAGACAGACTTTCCACCTCTTCTCTGTATGCTGATTCATCTTCTCTATTTATCAGTCCCACCACAGTTGTATCATCCACAAACTTGATGATGATGGTGTTGGACGTGTTGCAGCCCATACTGGGGCGTCTCTGTCAGGAAATCCAAGATCCAGCTGCAGAGAGTGGTGTTCAAGCTTAACCCCCTCAGTTTTTGAGGGACATGTTGAAGGTAGAGCTGAAGTCTATGAATAACATCCTGACATCTGTGACTCTCTTACCCAGATGTGTCAGGGAAAGGTGACGGGCAGAGGCTACGGTGTCCTCAGTAGACCTGTTGGACCGGTATGCAGATCAGAGAGGGTCTAGAGAGGTGGGAAGATTGGTCTTTATGTATTACTGCCATGACCAGCCTTTCCAAGCACTTCATGATGATTGACATGAGTGCTACTGGGCAGTAGTCATTCAGGCCTGTCACTGATGGCTTCTACAGCACTGGGATGATGGCGATTAATTTGAAGCATGCTGGGACAGACCACTGGCTTAAAGAGGTGCATTCTGTGAGGACCCCAGCCATGTGGTCAGTGCATTCTCTCAGCACTCAGCTAAGTATGTTGTCAGCTCCTGCTGCCTTGCGTGGGTTGACTCTGGATAGAGTACTTCTCACATCAGCTGTGGTCAGACAAAGTAGCTTCTCACTTGGGGGGTGGGGGGGGGGTGTCGGCTTATTCTGTACAAAACAGTTGTTTAGCTCATCTGGAAGGGAGACATCACCGCCATTGATGTGTAGGATGGGCTCGTAGATCGTGATTGGCTGAATTCCCTGCCATATACGGCGTGTGTCTTTGGTGCATTTAAAGTGTACATTGATCGTCTGTGCATGTGCCTGATTGGCTATCCTCATAGCTCGGGACAGGTTGTCTGTGGGCGTCCTGAGGGCAGCCTTGTCTTTAGATCTGAAAGCTGCATTTCTGATTCTTAGCTATGTGAGCACTTCCCTCATCACCCAGGGCCTTTGGTCGGCTCTCGTGGTCATCGATCACAGAGTTTATATACTCCTCCAGGTTGATGGCGTCACAATTTATAGCAGCCTCCTTAAAAATGTCCCAGTCAGTAGATCCAAAGCAGCCTTGGAGAGCTGAGACGGCACCAGCTGGCCACACTCTTACTGACTGGTTTGTTGTGCTTCAGCAGGGATTTATACACAGGAACCATGATCATAGTGACATGGTCTGAGTAGCCGAGGTGGGGGGGGGGGGCCTTGTAGGCCTCACAAACGTTTGTGTAAACATTGTCCAGACAGATTCTCCCTCTAGCTGGGATGTTCATATATTGGAAGAATTTGGGGAAAACTGGCTTCAGATTTGCCTGATTGAAGTCTCCAGCAATGATGAAAAAAGCAATTTTTTTAATTTTAATTTTTTTTTTTTTTTTTAAGCAATTTATTGCTGCACACATCTCAGTTAAACCAACTGGGACGTCACAAAGTTCACGATCCACATCAGTTATTCCCGTGATGTTTGAGAAGAAATCAAAAATTTTGGATCAAGACTCCTGACATACAAATTATTAAAGAACTCAGTGCAGAATTTGGCTATTTTCTTGATGTCATCTGCAGCATTTCCATAAATCCTCACCCGCATAATGCAGTTGTTCCTGACTTGCTGACTTTCCAGCCTAAAGAAATAGGCTGAGTTCTGCTCACCTTGTTCAAGCCATTTTTGCCACAATCTAACAAAGGCTCCTTCTGCCTTATGTTTATATATAATCATACAATTTATTCTGTAAGGCACCTCCTACATTATTTTCTGTATCAGTAAGACGACTGACTGGTTTGCAGGTTAAAGCAGTAAATCTCATTTATAATTTTGTTTTCTTCATCTCTTCCGATTCGAGCCAAGTCACTACTAAACCTTCTGACAAATTTTGCTACATCATATTATTATTGCAATACTTTTTTCTGTATTGGGTCTGTTCCAGTGTAAGTCAGTTAATTATTCTATATTTAAAATAGCTACTTTTTTTCTCAAGATTGAACTGTTTAATATCCAGTTTGAAGATATTTTATATGCAGTAGACGATGACAAAGATTGCATGTTCTCCCCAAGATGGTTTTCTCGCACTGCCCCCCGGTGGACATGACCTTCAATCCTCCAGATAGATGTAAACTACGCACGCAAGTGTAGTCGTGTCGTGTGAAGTCATGGCCCTAAAGCACAGACTTAGGAGATGTTCAGTGTCACAGCCAGTTTGGGTAAGACTGCAGGTGCCGTCTTAGGACAATATTAAAGAATCTGAAAAAAGTACACTCAGCGAATACACAAAAAGAGCAAACGTGAAGGAAGGACTTCAGGGGGAACAAAGTGCATCAAAGCCCACAGCTACTCTCTCTCTCATCTGACTCCAGTTGTGTGTCACCTACACACTGGGTCAGACAATGTGTTTTATACATTAAACTGATCTTTACTGAATATCAAGCCTTTGGTTGGAAAATCTTTATTAATGACTGATTGTATTATCAGGATAAACCTTGATTTTTATGCGTTAAACTGAAATGGGGTCAAATGAAAACTATGCAGCAGCCCTGATCAAACCAGCTACTCCTACTTGCCCTTTATCAGTGAGACTAGAGCACTTAGGGAAGGAGGTGGAGCAGCCGCCTTATTTAATGGGTTTGAATTATTTTTACAAGTCAGGCACTACTTTCTGTCAGAAGGGTAATTATGAATCTGAATGAACAGAAATTACATGTGGAGTTCCTCAAGGGTCCGTTATTGGCAGTGGGCAGTGGTGGCTTAATGGTTGTTGGATTGAATCCCCGACCAGCAAGGCACCGCTGAGGGACCCTAAGCAAAACACTGCTCTCTGGGCGCTGAATTAGCTGCCCCTTGCTATGTCACAATGTCACATATGGGTTAAATGCAGAGGACACATTTCGGTGTTGTGCACTGTGTGCTGTGGTGTGTCAACACTGACCATCAATTAGAATTATAATCCTCACTGAGCCTCTTTGTTCAACATCTACATGCTTCCATTTGCTCAGATTACGGAACATTATAAAATCTCTGGAACACTTAAGGCCATGTTGTTAGTAATTAAATAAAAATTCACAACAAATAATAATCCATTGTTATGCATTATAATCATGGCTTTAAATATTTATCAAAAGGCATAACACATTATAGGCATGCTTATTATGCATAATGAATGTATGTAGCTTTCATCTTTAGTGCCCTATAAATACCTTCATAATGCATTATAATGATCGGTATAAGCATTAAGGATGCTTTGTATTGCATTATGAAGGTATCTATAGTGCCTTATAGCTGAGTGTGTCATAAAGCATTCATAAAGCGTTATAATGGTGGATATAATGTGTTATGCTTTTTTATAAATATTTATAGCTGTGTTTATAATGCTTTATGAGTGCAGTATAATTAAGCAATAACATATAAGAAGCTACTCCGGTATATCATGGCTGTGATTCGGTCAAAGGTAGAAGGCTATAGGCCACCACAAAAAAAAAAAAAGTTCTCATAACATCAGTGCAAGTGGGAGGGGCCATCGTGTCCAAACCATCCGCATACCTGGATAATTCAGTCAATCACCAATATAGTTTTGTCTAATATTTCCGGTGCCAGCAGTAAAACAAGTAGCCAGCTTATTATCGGAGTAACTTTGCATTGTAAATGAAAACCATGCCACAGGTCTGATAAATAAAATATTATGGCACTTGAGTGGCGAAGAGATCATGAGGCAGATTGCAAAGTTCAGTTATTGGCATCTTTAATAGTGCGACTGTTAAAAGGACAGTTGGCAGCTTATAAAACTTATTCTGGAACAGAAAAGAACAAATCCCACAAAATGGAATACATATGAACCTTTACTCTCACTGTCACCTATGTTCATTTTCTAAACTGGTGGAAACACAGGCAGGTTCTGAAAAGGCATCAAGTGACAACCAGCCCAGCACCGGCTCCATGTTGGTGAAAATGAGGCATCAGTACAGTGTTCCCAGGTCCAGCCCAAGGTCTGCTTAAGATCCATCCAACGGAAGCTGAAACCAGCCCAATAAGAGAGAGAGAGAAGGATTTCTCTCTAAACCAGATACGGAAAAGCTTGTTCATGTGTTTATTTCCAGCAGGCTAGACTATTGAAATGGTGTCTTTGCAGGTCTTGGTAATAAATCAGTCAGACAGCTGCAGCTCATCCAGGATGCTGCCACCAGAGTCCTCACTAACACCAAGGAAGTGGAGCATATCACACAGCTCCTTAATCACTGCACTGGCTTCCTGAGCATCACAGGATTGGTTTAAATATTATTACTTGTCTACAAGGTACTAAATGGCACTAACTTCCTTGAACCTTGTGAAGCATCCAGACCCCTGAAAGTTTACTCAGTGTCCCAGAATGAAGACCAAACAGGCTAAAGCAGCTTTTAGTCTCTATGCTCCCTGTCTGTGGAACAAGCTTCCTGAAGACCTGAGGTCTGCTAACACTGTCAGCTCATTATAATCAGGGCTTAAAATGTTTTTGTTGCTGCTTTGTTTCAATAAATTAAATTAGCAGGAGTTTAGTCATACGCTGCCTCTACAATCTCACTTCTTTTTAGTTAACTGTTTATTTGTGTTTTGGGCTTTTAGACTTTTTAAAATTGTTTTTTAAATTGACAATGAACGTGTTTGTAAGTCCCACACCAAAGTTCCGAAGTATCGAAAAAGTACCACAGCTGCAATGATGCTTTTGGTACTGGAACTTCTGGTACTGGTACTCGACTGGAAGTTAATGGAAAAGGGAAAGAACCAAAAGTACCGAACCTGGTGCAGTGGAAAAGCACCCTGAATAAACTTGCCTTACTTAGCAATTGGATTTAAAGTCCACTGAGATAAAAAGCTCATGTAAATGTGAAAGACCCGGAGGCAGCGGGAGAGAGAAAGAGAAGCTCCACTAGCAGTAGAAAATGAAACACAGTAAAACACAGTAAAACACACTCCACCTCATACAGGGAGAGAGAAGCGTGTGTGTGAACAGACTCACAGTGTAAGAATTCTGCTCTGGTCCTGGGCACTAATACTGGTAGGACGGTGTCTTTGGTAACTAGAAGGAGACAGAGAGAAACAGCGATGTGAGTAAAAGGAATTTACTTGTGGGAGATGGACTTCACTCACTGTGGAGATAACAGCAGTGGGGTATTATCATTATGAGGGACAATAAAAAATAAAATTGCATTTTAACAAACTGCAAATCATGGTAAGTTACACATAATACAGATTTTTGGTTTCTATAATGTAGAAGAAACATGTTTCATGTGATCTGGGTTTTGCAGCCAGTAGAATGTGAAGCTCTTTCACCAGTTATCACAAAGATTTAAACTTATTGTAAACAAACTGACTTGGTCACACAAATGTGAGGCTGACTGTACTGCATACTCTCTCTGCACGGTTTACATCGGGGGGGGAATTATACCCGCAAAGTCCAGTGTGTACGCAGGTCTTTGGGGTAACCTTTAGGTCAGCTGTTCAACCACAGGTGTGAGACCCTTCAGCCAATCAGTCCTCTAATTAGTAATCCAGCAAAAGCAGCCCTTTCTGGGTAAGACTGGCCAGCCCTGGTCTATATTAACATGAACAGACTAGAAAATGTATTAACCTGGTGATGGATCTCTGCCATTTTCATTCTGCAAAAATTCTCCAGTTGATCTTTCAGTTCAGAAACCGCCTTCCTCAAATTCCCAAAATCAGATCTGGGACTGACAGAGATTCTGGGTCCAAATCCAGCTTCAGGAGTGACAGGAAGAGCCTGGCGCCTCTACAGACAAACAGTCTGATTAAACAGCTTCATCAATACAAATGTGTATTGCAATCTAATTAACAGAACCATTAACATCTGACAAATGACAGACTAGTTGAAATACAAATGACAATATGCATTCATTTGAATACTCTGGTTTTCTTATTGCCAAAGTAGCTGTTCTGTTACCTGGAGGAAATGGATGTGATCTTCTGTGTGTGAAAGCTGCTCCAGCTCAGAGTGTCTCCTCTTCAGTTCATCGATCTCCTGCTTCAGTCTGTCCATGTCTCCTTCAGCCTGACTCACTGCAGCCTTCTCCTGATCTCTGATCAGCTTTGTCACCTCAGAGCGTCTTCTCTCAATGGAGCGGATCATCTCAGTGAAGATCCTCTCGCTGTCCTCCACTGCTGACTGTGCTGAGCTCTGTTGGTGACACAGGGAGCAGAGGACAGTAAATTACAATTGGCCCCTTTTGAGACTCCAGAGAGCCTCATTGTACAAAAGAGATGTGAGCTGACAGGAGGTATAAAAACAGCACAGGGCTGAGGTTTGGAGCGTCACCATGCTGGACGCCTCAGGTGCTGAAACCCAGCCAGCACTGATTGGAAATGATCCCTCATTAAGCTCATACACTGTCAGCTGCAGGGATTTGGCAGAGACTGGTGGCTGTATGGGGCAGGTTGGTTGTCACCATTAGGTCTCAGTTTAATAGGTGACTTTTTTAGTGTTTATTTGCATTATGCTGGGTTATGAAGTTTCATTTTTCTCAAATAGGCCTTTTATGGTATTTTTTTAAATAAATAAACTACTGCTGCTGCAACACTTGGTTAAACTCTGTAATCCAGCAACTTTATCCCACTGACCCAGAATAAACCACAGCAGCATTAATTTGATTAATCCGCGCAAGTCTGTAAATCTACAATCTGTTGAATCTGAGAGAAGATTCATTATGATCACAAGCCAGCTGTTATCTTCTCCTCAGGTTCATACTCACAGTGATTGAGGCCACAGCCTCTCTCAGCTCCTGCAGCTCCTTCTCTCTCATCTGAATTCTCTGCTGAAATTCCCTCTGTATTTCACCCATTTGTTTCTACAGATAGGAAACAAGATGACAAAACAAGTTTGTTTCATTAGCTGAGATTACATTCATTTATCATCCTGTCCAGGGTGGACCCCAGCCTTGGGCCCTATGCTGCCTGGGAAAAGCTCCAGGCACTCCCCCTGACCCTGACCGGGATTACCGGATAGGAGATGGATGGATGGATGGATGGATGTTCATTAATGATTTATTGACTGTAGGTAGGATTCAATGGACATAGACCCTTTGGTCCTGTTTCCACCTGGTATTAACATGCGTCCTGGGTGATCCAATCACAAGTGGACAGCGCTAATTACCCAGGACGCATTGGAGATACATTGAGATCCGATCACTCAACCCACATTGGGAGTTGGTCTGGGCTGCATATGGCCACATTCTTATAGCAATGTGAAGGCGAATGTGTCCTGGGCTGCACTGCAGGACCGGCTACTCAACTGACGTCCTATTAGATTGATGTCAGATCACATGTCAGTTGATAATGGGCCACTGTGTATAAACTGCACTGTGAACAACAATAATGCATCTTTTCTCCTGCGACACTGAAACCTCTGAATCTGCTGGGAAGTTGGTTTAATATTGGACTGTTGTGACCCATTCATATGGAAACTGTGTCAAAGTCTGCATCGTTGATGTTCCACGCAAATTCAGAAAGGAAAATGTGTAAAATGGGATTCATTAAAGATTCTTCAGAATTTGAACATATCATATATTTAATGTGCATGTTGGGGCGCAGCCTGGTGCAGGCAGGGAAACAAGGTGAGGATCCACTTAAAAGCTCCAAGACAAAGGGAATTAAGGAGACTGAACCAAACTGGAAAGACAGACAATAAAGGAACAATAAGGGGTCAAAACTCACCAGGGAAAAAGTAGCTAAGAAAATGACACGTAGACTAACAGAGGGAATGGGGCAGCTAGTGATGTTAAGCTTGACAATAAAAAAGCGATTCACTACATTCTGAAGCACAGCTTCAGTTTCCTTCGTTCCACCCTGAACACGTGACCATGGTCATCTGAAGCTTCATTCTGCACTCAACCATGTGACTGCTTTGGAAACTGAAAATGTGGCACAATCCTCATTACCGGTTTCAAACCTGTTGTACAGCACATATTTCGGCGTACACACACAGCGCAGCGTAAGTTTTAATCATCATAATAATTTAATAATAATTCATTTTCAATAATTAATTTAATAATAATTATTATTATTATTATTAGTCATTATTGTGTCCAAGGTTCAGTTTAATTGTATGAATACATAATATCAGATTTGGGTGAGGGTATTACCCAATAATCTGTATAATTTTCCCAGTATAGAGACCAAGAAACAAATGATTGATGAGGCTTTGGTCAATATGCACAACCCTTCACCATAGTGGATAACGCAGGATTTAGGGAGGTTGTGGGGATCCTGGATCCAACCTACATTCTCCCATCCAGGCAAACATGAAAGGGTTTGGTGACAGAAACATTTAAGATAGAAAAAGAGACAAAGGAAGAGGTGAGAAAGGCCAAAGCAGTAAGACTAACATCTGACATGTGGACATTCATACATATGGAAGCTTATTTAGCAGTCAAATGCCATTTTATAAATGATAAGACTGAGCTGTCGACCTTATTATTGGGAGCAGGAAAATTCCCAAAGTCTCATTCTGCAGAAAACATGGCTGCAGTCGAGGCAGCCTGATGGAGGAGTGGGGAATACAGAATAAAGTCCGATGGCTCACACTGACGCTGCACAAAATGTGATTGCCTGTGTCAGACACACAACCTGCATTGTACATGCACTGAATTTGGCTGTGAAGAAGAACATAGAACAGACACAAGGACCTGAGGATATCAGATCCAAGGTAAGACAGATTCTGTGTGACCTACTTCAGAACCAGTACAACTGCTAGAGAAAGGCTTTGTCAAATCCAGCAGCAGATGGGCAGACCCACTCTGAGAATGATTACAGAAGTGGAAACCAGCTGGAATATCACCTATTCAATGCTGCGATGATCACATGATCAAGGAGAGCCAGTTGTAGCTGCATTGGTCACTCTGAAGACAGAGCTCACATAGCATAATGACACTGGCCACACTGCTGGGTCCAAGATATAAAACTGCAGGTTTCTGTTCTAATGCTCAGGCTGCTGTACCGAACTAACAAAGAAGCAGATGTGACATATAAGACAATTAACCAATAACAACAGTGCAGGGAAAACAGGCAACAAGTGCAGTAACTTATATTAATGAACACAAGACTAGGAAAACTCCCACAAACACTGAAAGTAAGAAACACACACAAGGAATTCAATACTTAGAAAGTACAGAAACATGTGGAACATAATAAAACAAGGCACAAGCTTCACAAGCAGAACAGAGAACTAACAAACACTGGGAAGAATAGAAAAGCAATAATTAAATGAAAGAGGTGTGGTTGGTTCCTGACCTGCCTCAAACCCTTAACCAGCTGGTCCCAGCCTCTGTGTCACACACTCATCCCATTGAGTCAAATGCAGCCATGTGGGGAAAAGGAAGAACACACTAGGGCCAAAGATGATGAGAAGACAAAGGGGATGGACAGCGATGGCTGCTGGCCACACGGGGAAGAGACACAAGGACAGGCACTGAGACGAAGCTTCATTATTTATGTCAAAGCTGCTCCACGCGTTATTAATATTAGTGAAATGTGCCGGTAAAAATGACATGAAGGTAAAATTAAAGCATGTAGGTAAGAATGTGTGTTCAGTAGCCAAGCAAATGAAGGCGTGAATAGAAACATATAATAACAGTGTAATTGTTTATATAGTTTTATATTGGGCTGTCCGGGGGCTTGAATTCCTGGTTAGATATTCAGTCCCACTCCAGCCCTGACTACTTTTACTTCATTTGTTCCAAGTCAGACATAATTCAGCATATCAGACAAAACAATTAATTAATAAATTTTCATAAATTTTGAGCTTCACTGGTTATCATTGAAAGCCAAAATATTATCCTATGGCAACCAACACAATGCTTTAAAGGCTGAACCCTTTAACCTTGAATAGAAAAGTATTAATCTACGTACATCTTAGTACCGAAAGACCTTTTTTAACATGTACATTTGTACTGTGTTGATGTAGGTAAGGTAAGGTAAGGTAAGGTAAGGTAAGGTACGGAGGTAAGGAGCACACACTGAGTACAGTGCCTTACCGCACCCACCACACGACGAACCACCTCAGGGATGAGAACCTGAGTGCAGCCGTGCAGTGGGTGACACCTCAGCACCACACCAGTCCCAATGGAACAGTGTGAGTTTTATCCGGTGGCTGCAGTGCCAATCCTGCAAAACACCTCCTGATGCAGTATAAATATGCATGTGGATAATGTGAAAAGTTAAACTTTATTGTGAAAATATTATTTTATAATAATAATTGTCTAATGAAAATCGCGACATTATTACGAAACAATAAATTGTAAAATTTAAAAATTATACATAGAAGACAAGTGTTATTATGAAATATAATTTTATGAAATTCATGAAATTTTATGAAATTATTTAAAAATAAAAGGATACATTATTGAAATATTTATCATTTTATTTATATTTTTTGATATACTTATTTTATTTTGAGTGTCATGGCGTCCCGTACAAACATCTTCGGCGGCACGGCCTTACTGTACTGTGGCTCTAGTGAGTTATTCTGTACTATGAAGGGTTACTGGCTTGTCGGATGTAAGGTGTAACCGGTGATCGCTAGGGATGACGTCATCCGCGGATCCCGTATCCGGCGGTATGTATGAGACGCTGATTAGGTAAATGGGGGCGGTTCATGATGGCGTCTTAATTGGGATCAGCGTGGATAAAAGCGGTGGGAAGCCGCTAGTGGGGGAGGTTCGATTGCTGCCGCGATACTTCTGCGAGCGACGGAAATGGTGGTGAGCGGTTGGTTCCGTGTCCCGGCTGCGGCATAAGGTAATGAGTAATAGGGGTTGGACGGGGTGGCTGAGTGCATTTCTGTTCTCTTCCGGGTATGTAAGGGCTGTTGATCTTCTTCCTAGGCTGGGTTCGGGGTGACAAGTGTGTCCGGGTCCATGCTGATGCTCAGGAGCTGGTCACTGCTGTTTTGCCTGGTTTTGATTTCGTTTTGTAAGATTATGTGCGTTGTACCGGCATTGTTGTGAATAAGGGGGGGGGGGCGTGGTTATCGGGGCTAACTGGGTGCTGGCTGGTATAGTAGGAGGTCTGGAGGGTAGTTTAGTCTCTTCCCCATTTACAGCGGAGAGCCAGTGAATGTGGTGCTGGAGTTTGGGGGTTGGAGGTTGTATTCTTGCACTGCATGGAGTGAATGTGGGGTGAGTGAGAAGTATTAACTCCAGGATGTGGTTTGCTGTGATTTTGATATTAACTCCCACTTGGATGTGTGTGCCCTTGGGGGGTATGTGTGTGGTGTCTCCCCTTCCTTCTTTTTCTTCTTCCAGGTAAGCACCTTCCCTGGCTGGCTAAGGGGTTAAGGCGTGATTATAGTATTGGACCACCAGCACCTGAGTTTTGCTCTCAACCCCGTTTGTGTGTTTTAGTGGTGTCATATGCTGGTAATTGTTTACTGACTGGGAGGGTTCAGTTTTAAATTATTGTTAATAAATTGTTTTAATTCTGGGATAAGTCCTGAGGGGCAGGGCCTCTGGTGGCGTAGTCGGGGTTACGTAACCTTGCAGCCCAAGGTTACAATCTGGCGTAGTCGGCAGGATTCTGCATCTTCTTACCAGAGACAAGTATTCCAGTTTTTGGTTTGTTATTAGTGGATTGATTTGAGATTGGTAGGCAAAACAGCAGTGGCCCATCGAGGGACATTACCTGTACCAGCTGGGGCTGGAATTGTGTTATATCCTGCAGTGTGGGGAGGAGCCATGTCTGAAGAGGTTCAAGGACAGCTGCAGGCCGAGAATGAACATCTTCGGCGGGAGCATACCACCGTACAGCCAAGCACCAGCGGGTCATCGGCGAGGACTGACGGGCTTTTGTTTAACACTGGGATGGAACGGTTGTATATTCCCAGGGAGCGGAGGTGCCCGGTGTTTCGGGGAACTTTTGGGATGGGGGTGGATGAATGGTTGGAGGAGGTAAAGGCTAGCGTGAGGGCCCGACACCTGAATGGATTGGAGGAAGCTTATTTTATGTATGATCATCTAGATGGGGAGGCTAAGGCTGAAATTCGGTATCGGAGTAGGGCTGAAAGGGAGGACCCTGCTGTGATCGCTGCCATTTTGAAGGACTTGTATGGTTGTGCTAAGTCCTATGTTGAGTTACAGGAGGGTTTCTTTTCACGTAAACAACATGAGGGGGAATCATTGCAGGAATATTCTCATGCTCTTTGTTCATTGATGGATAAAGTGTTACAACGTGCTCCTGATTCTGTCCCTAATTCAGATATGTTGTTGCGTGATCAGTTTGTGGAGTATGTGTATGATCCAGCTCTGCGTAGGGAGTTGAAGCGTTTTGTCCGCCAGGCCCCCCAGTTGTCCATGCTTGATGTTCGGGCCGAAGCCATCCGATGGGAGCGGGAGGGGAGGCCCAGTGAATGTGGGAGGGGTAGGAGTCATTCTGTGCCCTCACTGTGTGCTATGCATTACACTCGACCCCCACCTAAGGTTGAGTCTTTACCTCCTGCACCTACTGGTGTAGAGTTAGCAGAGCTAAAGAGAATGTTGCTAAAACACCAGGAGCAATTGAATTTCCTGACCAAAAGTGTTTCGGCCCTATCAGGTTCGCAGCAGCCGAGGGGCCCGAGTCGCTCCAGTACTGTTATTTGTCGTAGGTGTCAGCAGCCGGGCCACTATGCACGGGAGTGTGATAATGAACGGGTTGAGTTGTCAGGTTTCCGGGGTTCTGCTGGCCAGGCCGGTGTTGCGTCCCAGCCTCCGGAAAACTAGGCCCCTCCAATGTGCTGAGCCACTCATTGGAAGGGGGCAACATTGGCTCCTGTCGGCCTACCCCGGTAAGTCAGGCCATCTCCTCATTGGTAGGCCAGTGCCCTACAGTAACTGTTAAAGTAGGGGGGGTAGGGGTGAAGTGTTTGTTAGATACAGGGTCAATGGTGTCAACACTACCGGAGAGTCTCTTCCGGGAGCATATGCAGGGCCAATTGAAGGAGTGTAATTGGTTGCATTTACAGGCGGCAAATGGTCTTGAAATACCTTATGTGGGCTATGTTGAGTTGGCAGTTGAGGTTTTGGGTAAACATCTACCAAAGAGGGGCTGGTTGGTGGTTAGGGATCCTCCCGGGTCAGGTGGCTCTAGTACACCAGGGGTGCTGGGGATGAATGTGATCAGGGAATGTTATACTGAATTATTTGTCCAGCATGGTTCAGCCCTCTTTGATGGTTCCACCATTGGCCTAGAGGCTCAACGGTGGAAGGAGGCGTTCCAGTTTTGCCAGCAAGCTCCTGTTAATGATCCTCCCTCCAGGGGATTGGTAAAAGTAAGAGGACGAAAGGCTATTTATATACCTGGGGGAACAGTTAAATTTGTGGCAGCAACCTGTGCCGAAAAGCTGGGTGGGGCTTTAGGGGAAGTTGTATTTGAGCCCACTAGTGCCGCTCGGCAGCTTCCAAGTAGTTTGTTGCCCCTTCCGGCTTTCCTCAGAGTAACCAAGGGGACTGTGTATGTTCCCATTTTGAATGTCAACAAAACTATGGCGACTCTTTATCCGCGCTGTCCAGTGGGTATAGTGACACAGGCTCAAGTAGTAAGTCTGCCTCCCGGGGTGACAGAGAAGGTGGGGCCGGTAGATCAGCCCCTTGGGGAGGGGAGTACCTTGGGTGGGGTAACCCTTTCTGTGAATGCCCATATGGGTGCTTACCATTCAGTGTTGGAGCAAATTCAGGGACTTGACCTGTCAGTATTGCCCTCAGTAGAGCAGGAACGTGTTAGGGGTGTGTTGAGGCAATATGCTGGAGTGTTTTCGTCATCGGAGGGTGACTTGGGATGTACTACGCTCCTGTCACATGATATTCCCCTTATGGATGATAAGCCGGTCAGACAAAGGTTTAGACGTATCCCCCCGTCGGATTATGAGGCTGTGAGGGCTCATATTCATCAATTGTTAGATAGTCAAGTTATTCGGGAAAGTTGCAGCCCCTTTGCCTCTCCCATTGTGCTGGTGAAAAAGAAGGATGGCCGCTTGAGGATGTGTGTGGATTATCGGCAGTTGAACAGCAAAACCCGTAGGGATGCATTTCCCCTGCCTCGCATCGAGGAGACATTAGACTCTCTATCCGGGGCTCAGTGGTTTTCCACTATTGACTTGTCGAGTGGATACCATCAAATCCCTGTAACCGAGAGTGATCGTCCGAAGACAGCTTTTTGTACCCCCTTTGGGCTGTTCGAGTTTAATAGAATGCCCTTTGGGTTGTGTAATGCGCCTAGTACATTCCAGCGATTGATGGAACGGATTTTTGGGGATCAGAATGGGCAGTCTTTATGGTTGTACTTGGATGATATTATCATCTTTTCCTCTGATGCAGGTGAACATCTGAAGCGTCTGGAGTTGGTGTTGGGACGACTACAGAGGGAGGGAGTGAAGGCTAATCTGGAGAAGTGTTGCTTTTTTGGGAAGGAGGTGCGCTACCTTGGCCATCGGATCTCCCGGGATGGCGTCTCTACCGACCCGGAGAAGGTGTCTGCAGTAGCAAATTGGCCTAGGCCGAGGAACATCCAGGAATTGCGGTCTTTCCTGGGTTTCGCCAGTTATTATCGCCGTTTTGTAGAGGGATTTGCCAGACTGGCGGGCCCCCTACATCGCCTGGTAGCAGAACAAGGGGGGGGTAGGGGTCGTAGGGGCCAGAAATTGAGGTTGGCGGAGGTGTGGCCAGACGGATGCGAGGAGAGCTTTCAGCAGCTGAAGGTACGACTGATTAATGCTCCGACTCTGGCTTTTGCAAACTTTTCTCTGCCTTTCATTTTGGAGGTGGATGCTAGTCATCATGGACTAGGGGCTGTGCTTTCACAGGAGCAGGAGGGAAAGGTGCGTCCTGTGGCCTATGCTAGCCGGAGCCTCAATCCAGCTGAGAGGAAGTACAGTTCTATGAAGCTGGAATTTTTGGGGTTGAAGTGGGCAATGACCGACAAATTCCGGGAATATTTATGGGGCCAGCAGTGTGTAGTGTGGACCGATAATAATCCTTTAAGCCATCTGAGCACTGCCAAGTTGGGGGCCACTGAACAGAGGTGGGTGGCTGAGCTGGCAGCGTTTAATTTTTCGGTTCGCTATAGGCCTGGCAGGACGAATAGAAATGCTGATGCGCTGTCGCGGCAACAACTAGAGCTCAATTCTGAGAGTTTGGTATCCCTGTTCCCGGAAGGTGTGTTGCCATCCCCTCTACAGGAGGCCATTTCGGGAAGGGTGCCACCGGTGACGCAATCAGCTATGACAGTGCTCCCGCAGCGTTCCTCGGCTGAGTTGAGGAAGCTTCAGGAGATGGATCCTACCATTAGTGCTGTTCTTCCTTTTTGGGAGGCGGGACGTAAGCCGAGTCAAGCAGAACGAGAGGGTTTGTTGCCTGCCGCACGACTGTTGTTGCGGGAGTGGGACCGCCTCACAGTGGCAGATGGTCTCCTGCACCGTAGGGTCTTTAGGCCGGATGGGGGAGAGGGGTGGTTGCAATTCCTACTCCCGGCATCTTTAATGAGAGAGGTGTTATACCAGTTGCATGATGCCCAGGGACATCAGGGCAACGAGCGGACAGCGGCTTTGGTCCGCCAGAGGTGTTTTTGGCCAGGGATGGCCAAGGACATTAGGGAATGGTGTGAGCAGTGTGAGCGTTGTATGCTCGCTAAGTCTTCTCAGACACAGGGACGAGCGCCGATGGGCCATTTGCTAGCAAATAGGCCAAATGAAGTGTTAGCCATAGACTTCTCATTTTTGGAGCCCTCTAGGGATGGGTTGGAACAAGTGTTGGTATTAACTGATGTATTTTCCAAGTTCACGCAGGTTATACCCACTCGGGACCAGCGAGCTTCTACGGTGGCTGGTGTTCTCCTCAGGGAATGGTTCTATCGTTTTGGAGTTCCAGCAAGGCTCCATTCTGATCAGGGTCGGTGTTTTGAGAGTGCGATTGTTCATCAGTTGTGTGATCTGTATAACATCCAGAAGACTCGCACTACCCCTTATCATCCACAAGGGAATGGTCAGTGCGAGCGCTTCAATCGCACAATGCATAACTTATTACGCACCCTGTCGACAGAACAGAAGAGCCACTGGCCACAGTATCTTCCACAGTTGGTGTTTAGTTATAACACGACCCTACATCAGACTACTGGTGAGTCTCCACACTTCCTGATGTTTGGTCAGGAACCTCAGTTACCTGTGGATTTTCTCTTGGGTCGGAGGTCGGACCCGTGGAGGGGTATGATGTGTGAGTGGGTGCAAGAACATCAGAGGCGCCTGGAGGTGGCATTTAGTAGCGTCCAGGGGAAGTTGAAACGTGCAGCCGACCACCGGAAAGCAAGGCATGATTCAAGGGCCCTGTGTGCACCTTTGGAGGTGGGTCAATTGGTGCATTTGCGTAACCATTCAGTGCGGGGCCGGAATAAAATCCAGGATGTTTGGTCCCCAGTGGTGTACCAAGTGTTGCGAGCGCCTGCGCCTGGGGGAGTAGTGTATACTGTGGCACCCCTTCAGGATTTGGAACAAGTACAGCAGGTACACCGGATCATGATGAAGTGTGTTCTGCAGAGCAGGCATCCGCCCCCGGGGCCCAGGGAGGAACCCAGGGGACTGGGGCTTGGGGATCCTTGCCGGCTAGACATGGCCGATTATGATGAAGGGTCAGTTTCGGGGGTGATCGTGACTGTGCCAGGGGTGTCTGAGGGGGAGTCGACAAGGGCACTGCCTAGGCCCTGTTCCACTGGGGTACAGGAAGTTGACCTTGGGGTTGAGGACCCTAGCTCGGTTGCAGGAGGAGGTGGTTGGCCCCTGGATAGTCCATCTGCCAGGGTTGAGGCTGGAGCCCTGCGCCGGAGCACTCGGGTAACGGCGGGGCAACATTCTAATCCACATCGCCTTCCAGCTTCTGTGGTGAGCACTAGCATTGGGGTTGTAACCTCGGGGGCACTGGGTTTGGCGGGGGAACCCTCGGAGGGGAGTTTTGGGGCTTCTAGGGATTGACTTGTCTGTCTCCCGGGGTGGCTACGGGAGTGGGAACGACGGGACGTCGATTCAAATGGAGGGGGTAGAATGTAACCGGTGATCGCTAGGGATGACGTCATCCGCGGATCCCGTATCCGGCGGTATGTATGAGACGCTGATTAGGTAAATGGGGGCGGTTCATGATGGCGTCTTAATTGGGATCAGCGTGGATAAAAGCGGTGGGATGCCGCTAGTGGGGGAGGTTCGATTGCTGCCGCGATACTTCTGCGAGCGACGGAAATGGTGGTGAACGGTTGGTTCCGTGTCCCGGCTGCGGCATAAGGTAATGAGTAATAGGGGTTGGACGGGGTGGCTGAGTGCATTTCTGTTCTCTTCCGGGTATGTAAGGGCTGTTGATCTTCTTCCTAGGCTGGGTTCGGGGTGACAAGTGTGTCCGGGTCCATGCTGATGCTCAGGAGCTGGTCACTGCTGTTTTGCCTGGTTTTGATTTCGTTTTGTAAGATTATGTGCGTTGTACCGGCATTGTTGTGAATAAGGGGGGGGGGCGTGGTTATCGGGGCTAACTGGGTGCTGGCTGGTATAGTAGGAGGTCTGGAGGGTAGTTTAGTCTCTTCCCCATTTACAGCGGAGAGCCAGTGAATGTGGTGCTGGAGTTTGGGGGTTGGAGGTTGTATTCTTGCACTGCATGGAGTGAATGTGGGGTGAGTGAGAAGTATTAACTCCAGGATGTGGTTTGCTGTGATTTTGATATTAACTCCCACTTGGATGTGTGTGCCCTTGGGGGGTATGTGTGTGGTGTCTCCCCTTCCTTCTTTTTCTTCTTCCAGGTAAGCACCTTCCCTGGCTGGCTAAGGGGTTAAGGCGTGATTATAGTATTGGACCACCAGCACCTGAGTTTTGCTCTCAACCCCGTTTGTGTGTTTTAGTGGTGTCATATGCTGGTAATTGTTTACTGACTGGGAGGGTTCAGTTTTAAATTATTGTTAATAAATTGTTTTAATTCTGGGATATGCGTCTCTGTGTGTTCATGCAAAGGGAAGTCGTGGGGTTAATTTGAAGTCCTGAGGGGCAGGGCCTCTGGTGGCGTAGTCGGGGTTACGTAACCTTGCAGCCCAAGGTTACAAAGGTACCACAGTTTAAATGGACTTCATATTCGTTTACTTACATTTTGCCCAGACTACCTTAAATCCGACAAGCTAGTAACCCCGCTAGTAAGACCGGACAAGTAGGTCATGACAACTTTACCGAACCAGACTTGATCTGAGTGTTTCGTAGCAATTACACGAACAAGTGTTAAGACAAAATCCATTTATTTAAAATTAACTTTTAGATAATAACAATAATTGATACTTTCACTGATCCCTTTGGGGAAATTCTTTTAGATAGAAAGGGGAAATTCTTTTAAATTAGCCTGACCTGTATCTCCGCCCTTCCTGTAGCAGCTGAGACTGTATCATGGCCTCTGTGTTCATCCATCGTAGAGAGATAACAGATACACTGCTGGTCGGTACGGCAGTAGACCTCCAGGGGTTTGTCATGGTTGGAACAGACCATGTCCTTCAGATGGCCGATGGCATCAATGAGCTTGTGCTGTTTTGCATGGTGGAGTTTGTTGTGAAGCTGCAGGTCAGTTTCACAGTAAGAGGCCAGACACACCAGGCAGGACTTGACAGCTTTGTGTTTTCTCCCAGTACAGACGTCACACTCCACATCTCCAGGTCCAGCATACTGGTCAGCAGGAGCAGCTGCTTGTAGTCCAGTCTTCTTCAGTTTCTCCACCACTTCAGCCAGCATGGTGTTTCTGCCCAGAACAGGTCTGGGTATGAAGGTCTGTCTGCACTGGGGGCAGCTGTAAACTCCAGCATGATCTTCCTGATCCCAGCAGCTCTTAATGCAGCTCATACAGTAACTGTGTCCACAGGGAATAGCCTCTGGATCCTTTAGTATATCTAGACAGATTGCACAACTTAACTCATTTACATCCACTGCAACTCTGGCTTCTGCCATTTTACCACGAACACTGATAGGATTCAGTCTCGTTTTCTCTCACAGTCGTCTGTGTGTGACAGTGGGAGGAACTTCCTGCTTCTCAGACTGCAGCAGGTGTGGTTTTGGACTGAGACCAGACTGAGAAGAGCAGACTGGGCAAACAGTGGAGCTGCAGTTTATGAACAAAATAGTACATTATACAAACTGTACCCAAAGCGAACATTTATTTATCTTTTATGAGAATAACAGCTACTGACATTGTTTTTCTGCAAACAAACTATAATCCTACTCTTTGATTTTGTGCAGTAGATAGAAATTAGGTATAAAGGTATAAGAGAGCAGATCTACTGAGAATGAATTTCTGTGTCGGTTTAGAATCACGTTTGGGATCATGTGGTTTCAGGTGAAACATGCAGGGATGTGCAGTTATAGACAGACTGTGTCAGGATTAGACAGAACAAGCTTTGACAAGTGCTGTCAATGCACAGATTTGTTTTTTTACATTATTCTATATACAATATTCATGAAAATATATGTAATCTCTTCCTTTTCTTTCTGTGTGTTTGTGCAGGGAGTGTATTTATGTTAGGAAGGACAGTCAAGTTCAGAGTGATCATTTTAATCATCCAAAATAATTCCATACTCTAATAATGAAAATTGAACACTACTCTTATATTTAAGCCAAAAGTTAATGGACCAGCTTCAGCCATCCCCAGGAACAGAAAGATCATATATCAAAAAAGTATCCAACAAATTCCAATAACCACAGTACAGGGTTATGGGACACACACATCACAGGAAGCACAGGGCACAAGGCAGAGACACCCTGGATGGGATGCCAGTCCATCACAGGGCAAACACTCACTCACATGCTGAGGACAATCAAGAGACACTAATTCACCAAACTGCATGATCTTCGACAGCATGAGGAAACCTGAGGAAACCCACAGGAACACGGGGAGAACATGCAAGCTGTACATGCAGAACCAGGAGTGGGAACCACACCCACAAGCCTGGAGGTGTGAAGTGAGAGCAGCTGGTCTGAAGTCCTGAAGGGAGCTGGAGCGCCATTTCTTTGGAACAGTGTGGAGCCGTCCTGCATTACTGCTTATCCTGTACGGGGGGGTGGGGAGCCTGGAGCCTGTCCCAGGTGGCACAGGGCGGGGGACACAATGGACAGGATACTAGTTTATAGCAGAGCACAAACTCACACATACAGACTCACACTAAGGGCAGCTTAGAGATTCCAATCGGCTGATCGCAGTTTCATGTTCTCCAAAGTAGGAGGAGAAAGCCCACATTGGAAGAACATGCAGACTTCACACATACAGCAGGAGGGACAGGAAACAAGCCAAGAGACAGAGGTTACACCCCGAGACCCCACACCCCCCCACAATCACACATACTGTTAGGATTTGTTTAAAAGTTACATTTTAATGCTACAAAATTATGACTGACTATGAACTTCAACAAAATTATGACTGACTATGACTATGAACTTCATATTCCAGAACAGAAAGCCTGCCGCTTTCTTGGACTCCTGTTGATACTGGTGACCAGAAACTGGGACCAGAGTAACCGGAGTCTGGGATGAAGGAGGGACCCACGTAGCAGGACCCAGGGCAGTCTAGCAGGACATCCTCTGGATCCATGTTGGAATCTATGCTGACTTTAATAATGTTACCTTACAGGATTTACCCGTTTCTGTGCCCTGTACCTACAGTAAGGAGGTGGGATCTCTGCTCCTTCAAAGCAGACAGACTCACTCACATATGATTACAGTTCTAGTACATAGCAGATACTGTTGCTGAAAGTGGTGAACAAGTGAGGCAAATGTAACAATGCAAACATGCCGCTGTCAAGGTGCTGCCTGGGCACTAGTGCAGCTAGGCTGGTATTTCTGGGCTCCACAGACATCACTGGTGGTTGGTGTCGTGGTCACCGGGATGAAAGACTCGTGCAGCAGGTGTTTCTCAGACAACAAACAGGGACTTACTGGGATCAGGATGGGAGGCTATGGAACCGGCAACACGTAAGGCACAACATCAGTGATCGAACTGGGGAACACAGGACCAGGAAGCACTTAAATGGAGGACTAATGATGGAAGAGACTGGAGACAGCTGGGAGTGTTTAACACGAGGGCTGGAACGAGACGTGAGACCAACAAGCAGCAAACATGGCCTGTTAGAGCCACGTCAGGGAGGAGGCGGGACATTTAATTTCATTTTTATATAGTGCCTCACAGAGTCGTCCCAAGGCACTTTACATAGATGTGTAGTCATACATTACAACATCATTAAAGACAGTAATACACAACGGGAAAAAGGAAAGAAAGATATTAAATAAAGAAAGCCAGATGACAACGGAGGAGAGGAACCAAAAAACCCCAAGTAAGGAGAAAAAAGGACCTCTGGAGGTCCATGAACAACTGGCTGCCCAACCCCCCCGGCAGACTAATATTACTGAGAACAGAAAAGAGTGGAGCTGCTTGCTAAAGGCCAGGTGTGAGGTGTGATTAAAGTCTGTCAATAAGCCTGTTCTCCACGCTGGCCTGTGTAGGGTGACACTCAAGGCTGCACCCAGGATGACACAGTTAGCAGGTCCAATTCGCAGTGTCACCCCTCCATGGGACAGAACCAGGACTCCAGCTGAGATGGTGCCCCCCCCCCCCGGGCAGCACCTGGAAATGTGGGGAGGCAGAGAGCATGGATGGTCAGAACATGCGTTGACCCATAAATGGACAAGCATAGTGGATAAAAATGGCATTGCTTAATGTGACAGTACCTCCCACCCCACCCCAACCCACCAGAAGCATGTGCTCCGGCCATGAAGTCCAAAGGGGTTAGACAACAGGGATGGAACCAGACTGGACTCTGGACTAGACAGGGGACGACAGAACAGATGGTAGACAGGACAAGACCAGACAAGACTAGACAGAACACTAGACAGACAGCAACACCAGACATAAGAGCAGTTGCAGGACATCACTAAGGACATGGAGCGGAAAAAGGAAAAGCTAGGAACCACAGGTACAGCAGTCCTGTCAGACCCCAAAACAGGATGGACAGGTGGAGGGTCAACAAGAACAGGGGCACAGGATGCAGAAGACAAGGAGAGATACAGGTGGGACAGAGCAACAAGACAAACACTGAGGCACAAAAAGGAATAACATGGGGCATCCAGGGAAGCCAGGTGAAGATTCGGGGCTGGGGACCCTCCTAGGCCCCTTTCCAGGTGAGGCTGAACTCTGCCGAATCACAGGACCAGAGGGTCTGGGAGGGCCAGCAGGGCCGGAGGACGTGAGGAGTTGGCGGGCGATGAGAGAACCGCAGAGCAGTAGGGCAGCAAGGAGACAACAGGAGAGGAACAGGAAGATGACAAGGGACATACAGGGCAAGAGCAGATACTGGCAAACCCTCTCTGGGAGACAGACATTCTGCCTGCCGCTTTCTTGGGCTCCTGTTGATTCTGGTGACCAGAAACTGGGACCAGAGTAACCGGAGTCTGGGATGAAGGAGGGACCCACGTAGCAGGACCCAGGGCACTCCAGCAGGACATCCTCTGGATCCATCTTCTCTGGGCTGGTGGCAGCCTGCAGGCATGTGCCGGTGGGACGTCAGGATAGAAAGTGGGCACCAGCAGGCCGTCAGGAGATGAGGTGGGCGCCGGCTGGACGTCTTGGGACATTGAGGTGGGTGCTGGCCAGGCATCAGGGGACAGCGAGGTGGACGCTGGCCTGACATTATGGAGCAGTGTGGCAGGTGTCGGCTGGTTACCAGGAAACCGTGTCAGAGTCTATGAGAAGCCTAGAGGCAACCAAGGCCTCACCTGTGTTGGACACTGTGGGTGCGGCCTGAGCGGCCCTCTGGGCCGGGAGCCTTAAGTGCGGATGTAACGACTGCAACGGCCGGCTCTCCTGGGCCAGATGCTGTAGATGCAGTGTCTTTCAATCACGAGTGCGCTTCCCTAACCATTACGTCACCACTGCTCACTACTATGTGTACTATTAAAAGAGGCAGTAGGGTCTTGTCCAGCCAGCTGACAAAACGTTTCCACATTTAATTGGAACGAAGGACGGTAGGAAACATCTGTATTGTGTGCAGACTTCCAATAAAACCATGTTGAAGCAAAGTCCGACCTCTACTGTGGTCCAGCACTCTGACAACCATAGAACTAGGAGTGAAGCCTGTTCTTCTGTGCTGGAGAGCTTTGGGGAGCATGTTTTGGCGAACAGGGGGATCACAGTAAATCCCAGAGAAGCATCATCGTCAGACTTCAAGTGACAATGAGGACGCAGGTCGCCCTACGGCAAACGACATGGAGAAGGCGGGCTCCTTTTCTCCAGAGCACCCCACCTCTGCGGGGTTCAGCACACTCACTCCATTCCAGAGGGCCCTGAGGATCTCCGCTATAGCTGTCACACCCTCCACTTGGGAGTCCGGGGAGAGGGCGGCTATGCCCTCCGTCAGAGATGGGCCATTCTCTCTGGGGAAAGATGTACTGCGGCCTGAACCAGCGACATTAGGTATGCTTGACACAAGCAGCAGTGATCGGCTGTAGGGACCTGGGGAACCTACTGGGGCTTGTCGAGTTCCTTCAGTCTGTTGGGTGCCAGGATGAACGACTCTGGGAGCAGGTGTTGTCAGACAATAAACTGGGATTTACTGGGATCAAGATGGGAGGCTAGGGAACGAGCAACATGGAGGGCACCACATCAATGGGGAACACAGGGCCAGGAAGCACTTATACAGGAATAACAAGGGAACAGACTGGAGGTAGCTGGGAGTGTTTAACATGAGGGATGGAACGAGACGCGAGACCAACGAGCAGCAGGCATGGCTTATTAGAGCCACGTCAGGGAGGTGGCAGGACATGACGTTTGGGGCTATGGTTAGGGTTAGGATTAGGCTTAGGTTTAGGGTAAAGTGTTTGTGGCAGAGAGCGGTCAGTAGTACAAGGACACGACTACGCCACCTGGGGTATTTCACCACAGGAAAAATTACTCTAAATTAAGAGCACACAAGTTCATTTACCGAATGGAGCTAGAGACGTGTTTGTACTATTAACAGGTTGTTGAAAATATAAAACAAAGAAACAAGACAAGCGCTTTAGCATCAACAACCTTAAAAAATAAACCAGCAACCAGCCTTTGGCCACTGGCTGACTAAACTCAAGCAGGAGACAGGTGTCCGGGGAAGTTGATCAAAAGGGGGAATAGAGTCCCTTAAACTAACACACACACACACACACATACACACACACACACACACACACACACACACGCACACGCACACACACACCTGTGCTCCACCACACTGATCCCCACACAAATATACTGCACAAGGTGAAAGTGTGAACACCACCACCCCAGACCAATCAAATCTTAGTCAGCCAGATCAATCGAGGCAGCCACTGCTCACAGTCTCCCAGAAAATACCCCAATCTAACCAAGAATCTGAGTGTTGAAAACTATGAAGAGTGCAAACAATGAGTAGCAGAATACAGGCTGTCCCTCTGTATCAGTCCCATACAGAAAGAAAGGGCGGCCCAAAGTCTGTTAAGTCGCAGAACTAGGGAATGAAACAGCTCCAAATGCAGGAAAAGGTGCGACGATCCTTAGCGCGTTCTAAGGCTCCCAGCACATCGCCGATGTCCCACCGAGGATCAGGAGCTTCAAGCAGCAGTTGTTGGGCGACATCGGACCGGCTGAGGACAAGACAAGACTGACGGAAAAGAAAAACTGACGTAGGAAACACAGCAGCCACAGTGCAGGTTCAAACTATTATTGTCTGACAAACCTGCTGGAAGAGGCATAAACTGAAGCTGACGAGCAACTGAAACTGTAATCCTGGCAACAACCGTAACTACAATTAAAACACATCAAGTAAAGCAACTGACAAGTAGCTATAGGCCTAGTCACCAGAATAACTTGCAACCACTGGAGCTGCAACACAGACACCAGAGAAACACTGCAATATAAAATATTACCATTAGCCATTTAAATCAAGCAGAGGATTAACGCTAATTAAAACAGCAAAACCTCCCACCAAGACACAGAATAAGTGTGAACCTCAGCCAGCATGCCAGCGTACCACGGCAGACCACTGCGGTGTGGAAGGGGAGTTACCGGACCGGGAAACGCCAATGACGCCTCCACACACTAGGGGTCCCCACACACACTTACCGGAAATAATCAACAAGTCCTACCCGCAAAATTCCACACTGCTACAGTTGGATGGCCCTGGGATTTTTCTCCAGAACCCCAAGGCTCAATGGAAGTACCGCGAGATTCTTAAACCCTTACCTGAGGGAGGAGGCTTCCAGCGTAAGGAGAGGTTCACCAGAATCCCCGGGCTGGATGGACATCGTTCATCCTTTACCTGGGGAATGAGGCTCCCAACTCGTGGTGACTTACCCAAGCCCTGGTGCTGGATCATCATTAAATGCTTACATGGGGAAAGAGAGACCTTACCCTTGGCCTCCAAGCCTGGAAGTACCCTGAGCTCTAGACCCAAGCTTAACCCTAACCCATAAGCATAGGTTCGCAGCATGAACGGTTCTCAAATGATACCAGAAAACCATACATGTTCTTAATCTGAAAATCAGTTCATCGTTTTCCCAGAAGGTGGCAGCACATCAACACTGCAAGCTTGGCACATCCCTTTGGATACAATGAGCTATCCTTACATTTTGAAATTTTTTAAAACTTATTTAAATCAGTAAAACAAATTACTTCCAAAAAGGATAGAATCATGTCTACCCAATACCACTTGGCACCATGTTAGTGTGAATGGAGTTTTCACTCCAGCCCTGAGGGATTCAGAGCAGACACAAAAGATTGTGAAGCCATGTGTGATTTACAGTGAAAGGTGACTGAACACAACGCACAGCCTCTGTTATGACTCCACTGTTCACCATGGTTCAGCACCATCTATATTTCTATTATTTTTAAGGTATTTTACTTGTGGTTTTACACTTAACATGGTATCGACAGGCTTGCTCCAAAGAGATCTCATTGTATTTACACAGTGACAGTAACACTGCCTTATCTTGCGAGAGGAAGTAGCATATGGGTGCGCTGCTAACGTTAGCATTAGCAAACCTAGCTGCCTGGCAGTGTTGGTAGTAACTCGTCAGTGTAATTCCACTACTTTTGTTTGCACCATGTATTTCAACATCGACGCGATGTTAATGTGATCACTATGCAACCTTTAGCCCACTGTTATTTTCCTTGATTATGTAATTATACAGGGCAGGTCAGGCAGAGGGAGCAGACGCTGATGCAGCACATTGCCGCACCAACCACACGTCCAAACTGCTGGCGATCCTGGCCGGCGACCCCCCAGGCAGACACACGGTCGAATCCCACCCTTATTATAATTACTTTTATATACAGTAATTGGTAATTAGTAATTTTCAGTAGCTTGCACAAGGCTGCTGACTAGCAACGTTATTCGTTGGCTGAATCCGAAATAGCTGTAGTGCTACGATGCTGGATTGTTACAGGGACAGTGATAAATGCAGACCCCTTTATTCTGATTGCGTTAAAAATCAAATGTTTTTACTCAGATTTCATCCATTTGGTGGTGTGCTCTCTATAATGTGCCATGTTTTCCTAAAAGCAGATTTTTTAAAAAGAATGGCAAAATAGAGCAGCGATCTGAATTGTAATGCCTGTATCTTGAAACGTAGCGTGTTGTCAGACTCTCCGATACACAGCTCTATGGTCCATACAGAGGAGATGAGGAACATGCAGTCTGCTAAGTCACGTGGTTACCTTTCGTTAGGTGGCTACGTTTACATGCCTTAACGCAATTAAGATGTTTTCATGTAAACAGATTAATCGGGGAGCTCATTTATAAAGGCTTCGTGTGACTGAAAAAGACGAGAAGCATTCATACATACATTTATAGGAAGATTTTGGGATTTACAAAGAAAAACGTTTTGTGAAAAAGACACAAATCTTGTGAACGAGGTTGAGAGATGCTGTTTCGACAGAATCCTGTAGAGGGCACTGTGTATGCTAAATCGAAGGCTCCAGGAATGTATTCGGCATTTATAATCATAAACAATAATAAATGAAATATTTGTGGGCAAATGGCAATTGGCTCTGAGATTAAAGTTTTTTAAAATGAATTTGTTTAAATTTTTGGGCCGGCATGGTGGTGCAGTGGTTAGCACTGTTGCCTCACACCTCTGGGACCCAGGTTCGAGTCTCCGCCTGGGTTACATGTGTGTGGAGTTTGCATGTTCTCCCCATGTCGTCGTGGGGTTTCATCCGGGTACGCCGGTTTCCCCCCACAGTCCAAAAACATGCTGAGGCTAATTGGAGTTGCTAAAAAATTGCCTGTAGGTGTGAATGGTGTGTGAGTGTGCCCTGCGATGGGCTGGCCCCCCCATCCTGGGTTGTTCCCTGCCTTGTGCCCATTGCTTCCGGGATAGGCTCCGGACCCCCCGCGACGCAGTAGGATTAGCGGTTTGGAAAATGGATGGATAGATGTATGATAGAATGATTAAGCTGTAGCACATTTCAAATAATATTTCATTTGTAACACATTTGTTCTCCAAACTTCTACATTTTTAACCTTTGGCCACAAGATCAACTTCTTCCTGCCAGTATCTTTTCTTTTCCTTTGATCCTCGGTTGTTGGAATCTGCTCTGCTGCTTGGAAGTTCCCTGGGGAGTTAGTGTTGGGGGGTTCTGGTGGAATGTGACCATCGGCAGCCATGGGCTGGATAGCGCTGTGGTGCTCAGCCTGGCTCTGTGCCCTTCTAGGGGCTCTGTGTCCTTTGTTAGCACAAACATTTTGCACACCTGACATTACCATGCATACAGTATTTCTCGTATTTTACAAAATACAAAAACACTGATCTGTAGAAAAAAACATTTTATTTCATGAACTAAGTCAAATATGAATCATAAAACACAATTAAAATACTTTTTTTGAATACATGCCTCAGAAATTGCACATCCCTGATTGTGCGTTACCTTCATGCTGCCTTGAAATTTTTGATTTCTTCACTGTAGCCCTATGTTATACAATCTTATCTTAACCTTATGTTAACTGATCCTATTTTTATTTCTTAAAATATTCCCTCCACCACCCCCCTCTGAGGAGGACTGCTTTATTTATAATTAATCTAATCCTATGTTATACAATCTTATCTTAACCTTCTGAATTAATCCTATTTTTATTTCTTAAATATTCCCTCCACCACCCCCCCTCTAAGGAGGACTGCTTTATTTACAATTAATCTAATCCTATGTTATACAATCTTATCTTAACCTTATCTTAATTAATCTTATTTTTATTTCTTAAATATTCCCTCCACCACCCCCCCTCTAAGGAGGACTGCTTTATTTATAATTAATCTAATCCTATGTTATACAATCTTATCTTTACCTTATGTTAACTGATCCTATTTTTATTTCTTAAATATTCCCTCCGCCACCCCCCCTCTAAGGAGGACTGCTTTATTTACAATTAATCTAATCCTATGTTATACAATCTTATCTTAACCTTCTGAATTAATCCTATTTTTATTTCTTAAATATTCCCTCCACCACCCCCCTCTGAGGACTGCTTTATTTACAATTAATCTAATCCTATGTTATACAATCTTATCTTAACCTTCTGAATTAATCCTATTTTTATTTCTTAAATATTCCCTCCACCACCCCCCCTCTGAGGAGGACTGCTTTATTTATAATTAATCTAATCCTATGTTATACAATCTTATCTTAATTAATCCTATTTTTATTTCTTAAATATTCCCTCCACCACCCCCCCTCTAAGGAGGACTGCTTTATTTATAATTAATCTAATCCTATGTTATACAATCTTATCTTTACCTTATGTTAACTAACCCTATTTTTATTTTTTAAATATTCCCTCCACCACCCCCCCTCTAAGGAGGACTGCTTTATTTATAATTAATCTAATCCTATGTTATACAATCTTAAGCTTACCGTAACCTATCCTATCTTAATTTTATTCTATGTTATCTTATCCTATCTTTCTTATCTTATTCTTATACTATGTTATCTTATATAATCTTATCCTAAACTTATGGTAATTTATCATGTCTTTGTAAAACATAAAATGGCATACAAGTTAAGACTATCTTAACTTGTCCTATCTTATTATATACAATCTTAACCTTATCCTATCTTAATCTTATCCTATAGTACCTTATGCTATAGAACTACATGGTATTTTATCTTATCCTAAGTATGTATGACAACTCTTGTGTAATTATGTGCTGAATCTACAGGGAAATGTAGCTATGTGCATCTGACTGATAGCCCATTTCCACACCCATCTCCTGAGCCCTGGGCATGGTACTTAGCTGCTCCAGTGCATCAATAGGAAAGATGAACTCATCTTCATCAATCCTACGCCTCTTGGTTGAATGAGTACCCTCATTATCCTCATTCTTCCCCTGTTTAGCTAAGTTAATTTCATTTAAATGTCTGTTCCAAAACTCCTGACACCAGTACTCAGTAAAGCACTTGGCGTCATAGGTCATTTTAGAGTACTTTGTTACATAATAGTTATACAACCAATAGAATTTTTCCAGGTGAGATGAGGCGGCTACAGCCTGTGCTGGAGCCTGAAGCAGATGGGTCAGATGAACCAGGCCTGGAGCTGAATATGGATGTGGAGCTGGGCTAACAGGTGTGAGTAAGTGTGGGGATAAAACAGAGGAGCCCATAAAAAGAAATGGGGATGAAACAAAAGGGGAGGGGGCTGAAGACGGAAATAAAAATGAAGAGGAGGAGAAGGTTGGTGAGCTGGGCTTAGGCTCTAACCCCTTCTGTTGGTCATACCTCCTTCTTCGCCCTGACCGGCCTCCCGCCGTTTTTCTACGGCGGCCTGTGCCCTGCTGACCCCTGCTGGTTGCCACCGGGATGGCAGCAGATCCAGGAGAGGCAGACGTGGTCAGGGAGCTGGCTGCCGGCGGCCCGGTGCGGCACTTCTTCCGACGGCCAGCATCACTGGAACTGGTTTGTCCTTTGGGATTATAAAGACAGGGGACAGCATATTTAATTTAAATGAAACATTATGTCACTGTACAACAACACTACATCACAACCATCACAGATATCACACTTGGCAGTCGGTATTGCACACTAAGAAAAATTCTGCAGTCTTTATTGGATACAGGAAACACACGCTTGGGAAACTTATGCGCTGGTCTTGACTTGGGCCGTCTGCGTTTCAGCAGGGGAACCTGACCTATAAAAACAAGCCAGCTTGTGCACAGATTCCCTGATACGCAGAACAACAGCGAAAAACAACACTGGAAAGGTTCATGTGCATCAAATATAGCAGCCCACTCAATCCAAATGCTGGCATCAACAACTGACTATTAAGTCAAATCCTTTACTTATCTTACACTTTCCATAAGTTGCATTATTTATTCACTCTCAAGGTACCAAACTAAGATTTATGCTTTTTCTGATTACTACCGCGTTTCCCCGCAAATAAGCCCTAACATGATTTTTCAAGAAGCTCGTAATATAAGCCCTAGTTATTGTCCCATGGATTGTACGGTAACTAGAATGAGATGCGGTTATACTACGAGAAGGCTACATGGACAAGAGGCGCTCATTTAAGGACAGAGTTATTGCTAAACATGAGAGATTGGGGACACTGGTTCTACAGGAAATTGAGTTGCGAGATATTCAGGACGGAATTTGGAACTTGGAGATTTACGATGATGTTCCAGAAGAACATGACATTACGACTATATTTGAATAAACATATGCAGTATACAGCAGAATTTTGTTCATGAATAAATTCACCGTCAAATTGTTTACATGGAAAGATACTGTTAGAAGATGACATGATGTCTGTGTTTGAATAAATGTGGATTTTTTTCATGAATACCGGTAAATATACTGTAGCATGTTATACTTGGGAAAATACTACCTTAATATAAGCCGTAACGCGTCATTTGGAGCAAAAATTAATATAAGACCCTGTCTTATTTTCGGGGAAACACCGTATATTATAATGGACATATTCAGCTGTTACTTTACCACTTCATGATGATTTTCTCTGATGTTTAAATATAATATAATGCAGTAGACATGTAAAAAGACTCCCGTATATTAAAGCTAAAGGTGAACTACTTTATTATTTAGACATGTACTTCTAAAACAAGATAATAGAACAGAAGATTCAAGAAGACCAGTCAAGCATATTCTGACTTTAACTCTTTAAGTGCTGAGTTAGTCTGGGCATCATTTTGCCATCCTTACCTCGGCCAACTGGACCGGGGATGTATTCCGGGGCGATCCGCACACTGACTGCACCTTTCGGCAGCAGCCAGTCAATCCTCTGGAGATTCACGGTGGTTTTCACGATGGACATCTTTCGCGTCTTCTCTCTTGCTGATAAACTGCAAGTCTGAGCTGCTTTAAATGTTCAAATGAAAACTCTAAACGGAAAAGAATTGTTATGATTCGGTTGCTAAGCTACGGTGGCCGATTGGTGTCAGAGCGCTGCAAAGTCTTCAAACGCTTTAATCAAATGACGAAACATACGATCTACATTTACAAAAGCGCAGAAACGTAGAAGTACCACAAATTTTTAAGACAAGTTTAAAAACATATAAGCGCTGAAAATCCGCTCACAACACAGTTGTGAAGTTTCTGGGTGACAAAGAAACAAGACGGACCAATTATGGTTTAACTGTATATCGAATGTTTACGAAATGTCGATATCTTATCAAAACAGGATATAGAATGAAACACTACATTATATCAATCAATCATTCGGTCGCCATTAAAAATATAGAATAATATTCCTTCCTTGTTATAAGTAACACGAGAGCTGCGGTCTTGAAGTTGCACAGACTCCCAGAATTCATAGCGATAATTACGCGACCCATTCAATTAGTGGGTTTTTTGATAATTGGGAATGGGGAGGAGCCATTGGGTGCGTTCGACTTCACTTCGGTCTGACTCCAGCTGACGTGAGGGGGAGCGCCATCTGCCGGCGGCTGCAGGAGTGTAATATAATAATATAAACTGTAATATAAACTGTAATATAAACTTGTAATATAAACTGACAGCAGCCAAACTAGACAACTTCTACTCCTCGTAGTGCGAGACCTGACTGAGATGGCCGCACTGCCAGAAGGGTGTAGATACATCTATACAAATATCACCTGCATGCACATTACTTCTTCTACAATAACCAACTCCTGATCCAAACTGCTAGCAGTGAAAAGATAGCTGCCAGGAAAAAGATGAAATACATTTATTTCAAGGATTCAAAGTTTTTATTGTCATGCACAGAATACAATGCAATTCTTACTTGAATGCCTTCTTCACAGACTAGTCGATTAAACACATAAAGCAGCGCAAGATTACAGTAACTAACAATAAATAAACGATTAACTTATGTGTACTATTAGAGCATTTATTGAAACTTTACTTCTTTACAGGCTTTTCGGGAGAAATAGCAGATAACGCATCGGAACTTCCAGAGATACAAACGTCATGCTAAAATTGTTCAGCCAATAAGGGCAAAGTTGTGTCACGGAGGCAGTTCCAGTTTGTGCAGCCGGCTGAGAGGTTTTTTTTATTATTTTTGTTATTGAAGCTTTAAATTACAACAGAAGTAATAGCTGACCAGTGACCATTAAGATTAACAAAACAAACAAGAACATTTACGAGACATTTACAAAATAAGCCAGGGGCACATAGTAGCGACATTTACAGTTATGCCGGCTGAAAGGTGCTGCACGATCTTACTTGCTCTCTACACGTGCTGCACGATCTGTCACGATCGTCTTGTAGGTTTTTGTACCATGTGACTTGGTGACGTTAGGTGACGTTTTGCAGGGCCGGCTTTATGTCGGACAAAAGAAATCTAACCATGATGCAGTAATTCTAGAGGCAGCAAAGCAGACTAACCAAAGATCTCATAGTAAACAAAGGAATGTGATACTGCAGTTAAGTCTCAAAACAAAGCTTTTACAATGTTAAATAGTACTCACAACTTTCAGAATTTGATTGAGTACAAAAAGTTGCAGGCTAACGTAAGGAGGGTAGTTAAATGAGCAAAGAGGGAGTTTTGGAGGTCCTTCTGTAATTCAGTAGGACGGGAAACTGACATTAGTAAAGTCTGGGGAATGATAAAAAAGATGCATGAGATTAAAAGGGAGTATGGATATTCAGTTCTAAATGATAATAACATAATAACAGTTACAGATGGGGAAAAAGGCAAAATGTTAGTTTTGTGGTTTTTCATTCCCTGCTAAATCAGAAGTCAGAAGCCGCTGGTGTAGATCCAAATTCAGTCTTTATTGCAAACAAGTTACAACCAAGGCCGGACACTTAAAGTGTGTCCAGTACTGTTTTATACCTATTTTTATACAAGTTCTTATCATTTAACAATATCTCGTCACTTAAGCATCATCATTCCTTCAACCATTCACAATCATTGTTTTTTACATCAATCCACACCCCTAGGTGATAAGTTTGTCCATCATTTCTTTTACTGTTTGGTCCCTCAGCCGAACATAATGGTGGTGCGACCATCTCCAATTGGTTTTTTAAAAATGCTCAGTCGTGAACTTTTGGGGAACTCGGGCGAATACCTTCCTTCAGTAGCAAACCTTGGCAGCTTCAACCTGTTGCACATTGTCTAATTAGAGGGTTGATAATATATTTGTCATTCAACATAATGATAAGGCATAACACTAATAAAGGTGGATATTCATGCATTCAGGGCTAACATAAAGTAGCTAACAGAAAGTTTGAGGCTAATACAAGGTGCAAATACATACTCAATTGATTACATTGTGTTGATTACATTATAATGATTACATTGTAATGATTACATCACGGGTATTTGGCATGCTTTTTAATAATACCGTAATGATTATATTCTACATTGTATAGTGCTAAATAATATCCCATATATTTCCCCCCTTTGGGATTCTAAAGAGTCCCACACACAATTCTGTCCATCCAGCCTAGGAGGGAGGGCTAAAACCCTAAGATCTAGGGAAATTCCACTCCCAGCCCGCCACAGGCGCGGCCCCCCTTCGGGGTCCATGGCTGACATGGCTCACAAACTATCAACACTCAGAATCAACCAACAGCAATGAACTCCCCAGGATACATTGCATATATTATCAGGAATACATAATCTACCAGGAGTACATCACCTACCACAAGCTCATTACATAAACATATACGGCTAATGCAAAGATAACTGAAAGGTTAACTGATAACACTGTAGATTACTATAACAGGCACTCTGTCATGAGCAGGAAAGTCCCAGGTGTCGTGGGCGGCAGGCAGGCTGCAGCGTTTCCAACATGGAGTATTCACAGGCGGTACGGCCGAACTTCAGCTATGGGCAGGAGCGTATCCAAGGTGTCTATGTCGCCATCCGTTTCCGTGTTGGTCCAGGAGGTTGCCGCTCCAAACGGTCCTCCCACCACTCTAAACATTGCAGCTATAGTCGCCTGCTGAGACAGCGCTTTTCCCACTAGGGAGCGAACAAGAGGAACTACACAACAAAAGATTAGTAGCAAAGCAAGAATGAACACAGCACGCACACAGAGTGCTTTCATAAGGGCTTACTGCCAACTACCCCACATATTATAGCACCAGTCAAACAACCCGTCATGTTGTCCCGAATTTCTCGCCATCTCATCCTGTAACCCCTGCAACTTTCTCATACCCTCAGTAAATGAAACATCCAGGGCTGTATTATTGGGAATAAATGTACAGCACTGATCCCCGAACAGCACACACACTCCCCCTTTCTCTGCCAGGAGCCAATCCAGGGCCAGGGCCATCAGACTGGTGGCCTGAAGCTGCTCCCCCAGAGATGCGAGTGCCTCCTGAGTATAGTTGGTAAACCTCTGCTGATTATAGTACAAATAATTTATCCATTCCACATTTTTGTTAACAGTAGGCCAAATTAATAATGATTCAAACCCTGCAGCTATCTCACTTCTCACCTTATATTTGTCTGGAATGCCCCTCGGCTGGCATATGGCATCTATATACACACTGGGATCATCTTCGCAGCTCGTAACAAACCTGTGGAACCTAGAGGGCTGTTTGTCAGAGTAAATATCCACCTGGCTAGCTAACATCCCCCTAGTGCAGAGGCCTCCACAATTATTGGGGAGAGGAGGCCTCAATCCTCCCTCCTGACCACACAGCCACCACGTATCTGCCAGAGGTACGCTCTGGTTCTCTAATGCATCCAGCGGAATGCTCCTTACTTCTCCATTCTGCACTTGGTCGCCTTTCACATCCCAAACAGTTCGACAGTTTCCCCCGGAGATGCCCACCTCCTCTGTCCCATTATTCTTAAAACACTCACAAGGAAGTCCCTTGAAAAAAACTCAATTTCTGCCCCATAATATATCGCTGTCCCCCTTCCCAAGGCCTAAACTGTCCACCCTATAAGCATATTTAATATTTTCCTGGTATATCAGGCACCAATATGGACAGTACTGCATGCGGACTAGATTTAAGTTTGCATACTTTATCAGGGGAATCAAACCATCCTGACACAGACCCTTCCAGACTCTTCTAACTCTCTCCATTCCCCAGTCTCCACACTGGTTATTAGTGTACGGGAACGGGACTCCCTGAGCTGGAGGCTCTGCACTCGCACACACCACACAATCCTCCTCCCTAATGAAGCAGCGGTGTATCAGCCCCTTTATACCACCAATTTCCACTATTATGTTTTGGTAACCCATCCTGGTTTACGTCATCTTGGGTATATCCTACAGTTTGCTCACTCTTCTCACTTCCATAGCTCCCACCTACATCTCTCCACTTTCGCTCATTGTCACCTGAGAGGTTATTCAGCATCAGTGGACCAGGTCGAGTCAGTGAAGTCAGTTGTCCTGAACTCTCCTGTCTTGTGGTCCTGCTGCACACCCAGACCTGAAGGGCCTGGTATATCATTGGTAGAGTAGTAGTAGATATCTTTATTGCCATTTGCACAGGAACAGGTCAGTAGAAGTACATTGGAATTCTTGTGCGTATCTCCCAGAGTCATTTTTAAAAAATAGAGAGACAGAGGAGAAGAGACAGTTTTTTAAAACATTAAATAACATAATATAAAAAATGTAAATAATAAAAGCAGCCAACACACTAATTCCAGAACGTAATACAGTAAGTGGTTACACACTGTGTACAGATGCAGATACAGGATACAGAGTGCATGGCCTGGGTGTGTGAGTGAATTATTTCACAGAAATAATATCAAGACAGTATAATGTACAGAAAAGTGGAATATTGCACATGTTTGTTAGACTATTGCACTGAAAGAGTTATTTGACTACCTAAGGGAAAGAATGAAAGTGAGGCTGTAGTGCTCTGATGTGTCTGATTGCCTCTTTGGAGTGGTAACTGTCCAGGTAATGTCCACGGGGGGGGGGGCTGTATTTCATACCCACTTTAATGTGCTTAGCCATCAGTCTAACTGTGGCTGGGATAAAGCTGTTGTAGAATCGTGTTTTGTAGGCGGTCATGCTCTCTGGCCTGCGGTGTCTTAGGTTGTATCATAAAGTTCTTCCTCCTAAACAGGCATAATGCTGGGTGATGTTGATCACTGAGTATGTTCTGAGTTTTCCTCCGACAGCATTGTGTATTTAATGTGTCCAAAGAGGGGAGGTCAGAGCCAATGATCCTTTATGCAGTTTTTACAACAACTCCTTGAAGAGATTTCCTCTCACTGCCACTGGTAAGGATACTTTCAGTGATTCCTCTATAGGCCTGTGTGAGGGGCCGACGTCCGAGTCCTCTATAGGCCTGTGCGGGGGGCCGACGTCCGAGTCCTCTATAGGCCTGTGCGGGGGGCCGACGTCCGAGTCCTCTATAGGCCTGTGCGGGGGGCCGACGTCCGAGTCCTCTATAGGCATGTGTGAGGGGCTGACGTCTGAGTGCTCTATAGGCCTGTGCGAGGGGCAGACGTCCGAGTCCTCTATTGGCCTGTGCGAGGGGCCGGCGTCCGAGTCCTCTATAGGCCTGTGCGAGGGGCGTCTGAGACCACTATAGGCCTGTGTGAGGGGCTGACGTCCGAGTCCTCTATAGGCCTGTGCGAGGGGCTGACGTCCGAGTCCTCTATAGGCCTGTGTGAGGGGCGTCTGAGTCCTCTATAGGCCTGTGTGAGGGGCGTCTGAGTCCTCTATAGGCCTGTGCGAGGGGCTGACGTCCGAGTCCACTATAGGCCTGTGCGAGGGGCTGACGTCCGAGTCCTCTATAGGCCTGTGTGAGGGGCGTCTGAGTCCTCTATAGGCCTGTGCGAGGGGCTGACGTCTGAGTCCTCTATAGGCCTGTGTGAGGGGCGTCTGAGTCCTCTATAGGCCTGTGCGAGGGGCTGACGTCTGAGTCCTCTATAAGCCTGTGCGAGGGGCTGACCTCCGAGTCCTCTATAGGGGCTAGTCCTGACGTCCGAGTCTTCTACAGGCCTGTGTGAGGGGCTGACGTCCGAGTCCACTATAGGCCCGTGTGAGGGGCTGACGTCCGAGTCCTCTATAGGCCTGTGTATACATCAAATATCATATATATCCATCCATCCATCCATTTTCCAAATCGCTTATCCTACTGGGTTGCGGGGGGTCCTTTCCCGGAGGCAATGGGCACGAGGCAGGGAACAACCCAGGATGGGGGGCCAGCCCATCACAGGGCACACTCACACACCATTCACTCACACATGCACACCTATGGGCAATTTAGTAACTCCAATTAGCTTCAGCATGTTTTTGGACTGTGGGGGGAAACCGGAGTACCCGGAGAAAACCCCACAATGACATGGGGAGAACATGCAAACTCCACACACATGTGACCCCGGCGGAGATTCGAACCTGGGTCCCAGAGGTGTGAGGCAACAGTGCTAACCACTGCACCACCATGCCACCCCAGGATAAAACATATAAAATGATAAACAATAAAAACTATACAATTAGGAAGCAATCAGTCCCGTGTACATGATCAGCCAGAAAATACTTGCATTCATCTAAACTTTTATAAACTTTAAACTGCCTTTGCTTGCTGGCCTGTGGGCTGATGGACAAACTTGAATGCCTTACAGGATAGGATAGGATGCACATTCTTTATTGTCCATTAAATCCCTCTATCAAGTGTCAATAGGCTCCAAACAACCAAATGTAATTAAAGAATATTTAAAAAAAGGGAAAAACATACAGAAATAACCAAAAATAAAAAAATAGTAAATAAATAAAGACTAACCAAAGTAACTTTACTGTCCCCGTCAGTTATCAGTCATCAGTCAGTCATCACCCTGACTAAACTGTATAATGAGCAGATAGGACTGTCTCTACATGGTTAGATTGTGTTTAATACAACAACTGGAATACCGCATACAAGGCACAAAAGCACTGTGGGGAATAGAGCATTATGGGAACAGTAGTCCTATTATTACACCTCCTCCTTTTAGCTTAAGTCAAATGTGCTGTGTACCTTTTGACATTAATTTCTGTTACTGCTATCAACAACCTCCTTCTCTCTCTCTCTCTCTCTCTCTCTTCTACTGAACTTCCCTCTTTGTTCACAAGTCCATTCTGTCAGGTGGTTTTCCAGTCAACTTGACTTAGTAACAGTCCCTGTAGGCCAAAGATGACCTTTACAGTCTCTACAACATATGGTCTAGGAGTATCTGCAGGTCTGACGACTCCCAGCAGTCCCTTCTGTGCTAATCCAAACTGTCTGACCAGATGTCAGTTCTGCGAGAGGTCTGGAGCGGAGTCTGCGGTTGTAGTGTTTTGCCTGCTGACGCCTTCTCTCCTCATCCTGCTTGCGAAAAACTTGCAGATCTGGCCATTTAGGACCCAGCTGTCCACCATCTGGCTAATCTGTGCTGTGATACCGGGCCACCATACTGACAGTGTAGCTCTGGCTCGGCATTTTGTAATTCCCTGATAGCCTTCATGCAGACGCTGAAGAACATCCGCTCTCAAGGGGGGAGGTATCACAAGTCCTTCTCCCTTCATGAGAAGGTCGTGAGCAAGGTGAAAATACATTCTGTGCTGCCAGTATGGTTTAATGTCTGGATCTAACTTACATCTCTCTGGCCATTCTGTGAAACAGTGGTTTGTCACTTGTCTGCATACGTCGTCTTCTTTCTGCACTGTCTTTATCTCCTCCAGCCTTTTGTCTCCACGTCTTTCTCTAGCTGAAGATGCCGTTCAATCAAAATGAATATTTTACTCACTTATCTTTTGGTCTTTTATGATTCTATGTGTACCACCTCCAAATTATTTTGAAGATTTGAATTTCATTGTATCCAAATTAATTTGGAACGGCAGACAACCCAGGAAACGCTTCTCAGTTTTACAGCGCACCAAATCAGACGGTGGCCTCGCCCTCCCTGATTTTAAGCTCTAGCATTGGGCATTTCAAATTAGGGCTATGCGCACTTGGACAGACGCAGGCAGTGTAGTGTCGTGGAGAGGTATTGAATCGGCTATAGTGCATCCCCACAGACTCCAGGACTTACCTTTCCCAGGGGTAGGTCTTCGTAAATCACGACACAAACTTGGTTGTATCTTTTCATCCACCTTAGCTGCATGGTACAACGCCGAAAAAGTAATAGGTCAACAATCTCCTTTATGGAACAATTTCCACTTTCTGTCAGACTATAAAGCTTTTGTTTGTTCCCCCTGGTCATCCAAGGGGGTTTTCACATTTTCTAATACGTTTGATGCGAATGTTGTGCGCACATTCCAGGACATTCAAAAAGAATACAGTCTGCCTGGCTTCTCATTTTTCTTCTACCTCAGGCTACGATCCACAATGAAGGCCTATGTTGTGCCATGGAATTCTGTCTTAGATGATCACCCAATGTTTAGCTTTGTGACAACATTATTGTCCATAATGACAACAGAGGATAAAACTAGACAGGATACACAAAGCCCAGCAAACAAAATTTACTCAAAATAGTACCGACTCCTGAGAAACAAATGCTGCTGTTTTACTTTGCCTTTCCACTAATACACATTAAACACCAAAAAATAAAAAAACAAAAAAATCTCACCTAACCTTCCCAGGGAGCGATCAGGGAGTCACATCTCCACCATATACTGGTGAAATCCTGCCGACTGCGTCAAATCTGTAGCGGTTAGGGAGGAAGCAGAGAGGGACACAGAAATGGAGACCCGACTACGCCACTCTGGGAAATTCACCCAGAGAATTAAGTACAGGAGTTTGCAACCCACTCCGATATAAAAGGACACAGATTCGTAATCACCGCCTGGGGGACGTGAAGACCATGAACACTGCCTTTATTATTCTGCTTCCAGTTAACACTCCAAAGGAAAAACCAAACAGCAAACAAATTACTACCCACAAATGGTACAAATCAAATCATGTTAGAATAACACTCCAATCACACAAAGAAACCCAAACCCGGCAGCTATTACCTTGGGGTGGGGGGACACACTGTCAGAAGGTACTCCACAGGGTCACCACATCACATGGCGTAGATACACACACCAGGGGGGTGGGCTAAGAAGGCAGAGCGACCACGCAGCGCTATATCGCCACGACCTACCCCCCCCCCCCCAAACCAGATCCTCACCACCCAACACCAAGCCTCCCCAACGGCGCCCCACGGTTTACGTACAACAAACTAAACAAAACACATAAATACTTAATACTAATTAAACAGGAAACCCGAAAACAAAATAAACGAAACAAAAGCAGAAAACACAGCAGGACAAAACAGCAGCAATTGCAGTGGCTCAGTATCCCGCCGGCTGCCTGGCTCACGCCGGTCCGGGAACACTCCACCAAATCGCCATCCACTGACTGATCACAAGCGGTATTAAAAGGGAACCTTAAAACGGGAAACAACTGCAAGTGGCTAGATTACCAAGCCCTCGCAAACTGCAGCGATGGAGATACCCACAACTTTGAAAAAGGAGATACTGGCACATGGAGAGTCGCGTCACTGGTTACAGGGTGGTCCAACAGACAACTACAACTGGATCTTATATACGTACGCTGGCCACAACAATTAATCAATCAATTTAACAAAATCACGATACCTGAAGAGATCGCACCCTCCAGCTCCATCTTACTACAATAGTTACTACTCTCGCTGCTGAAGGGTTATACAAACAAGATTAATTCAGTGAGGAACCTCCCTCAAAGGTACAACGGCAAACACCCGCCTGCTTCAGATCACAGGCCCAAGTTCTGAATCACTATTCTACCAACACACAGGTAGAAGATGAAGAACTCTCCTCAAAGTAGTGCTGTCAGTTGGACCTTGTAACATGAATAATCATAGTGGAGAGTTACAATTATTATTTTAATGGGAAGATGTGAGATTTTTATTGGGGGGGGGGGGTCCCACTTTCAGAAACAGCCAGTGAGACTCGTTTACCTCAATCCTTCTGACCATGTGAGTCTCATTAATGAATTGTATCTTAAGCCCAGCCGGAGCCCACCTCCCCAAGGGTACACTCTACTTTCCCAGAAAATGCCAAGATGGATTCAAATTCAACTCCGAAACCTACTGTCAGTTTTTAGAAGACACTTTCTTCAAGCAGTGGTACAGGAAACAGTCAGCATCTTTCAGCAGGACCATGATTTTTATGCAGGACAATGCTCCATCGCATGCATCAAAGTACTCCACTGCATGGCTAGCCAGTAAAGGCCTTAAGGATGACAGAATAATGACATAATCACCTGACATAATCCCTATTGAGAACTTGTGGGCCCTGCTTATATGGGAGATTTACAGTGAAGGAAAGCAGTACAGCTCTCTGAACAGTGTCTGGGAGGCTGTGGTTGCTGCTGCACAAAAAATTAATCGTCAACAGAACAAGAAAATACCAGATTCCATGAATGGAGGACTTATTGCTGTTCAGCAGCCGGACTGCTTGGGGGAAGAAGCTATTGCACAGCCGTGCAGACCTGCTCCTGATGCTGCAGAATCTTCTTCCGGATGGAAGAGGGGTAGTAGACAGTTGGTGGGTTGGATGGTACCGGTCAGTCACAATGCTGGTGGCCTTACGGATGCAGCGGGAAGTGTAAGTGTCCTGCAGGCTGGGGAGGGAGCTGCCGATGATCCACTCAGCGGTCTGCACAGACTTCTGAAGGGTCCGGACCGCTGAGCGCGTCATCAGCAGCTCTCTGTCCAGCCTGCAGGACACTCGCACTTCCCACTACATCCGTAAGGAGGTGGCTATATTGCTCACTAATTGATATTTCATGTCAGAATTGTTTATTTGGAAATTATGTGATGTTTGTTTATTAATCGCACTTTGAAAGATGATAATGAACAAGGGAGATGGGAAAATGTAGGTTTTCCATTTAGTTGCATAATAATTGTGCACACTAATAGTTGTGTAATAATTGTGCACACTAATAGTTGTGTAATAATTCTGCACACTAATAGTTGTGTAATAATTCTGCACACTAATAGTTGTGTAATAATTGTGCACACTAATAGTTGTGTAATAATTCTGCACACTAATAGTTGTGTAATAATTCTGCACAGACATGTATTCCCCTGATAATGTTCACACTCACATTTCTGGGAACATTGGGAGCAGTGTGTGGCTCTGTGGGCTAAGCCTGTGTGCTTGTAATCAGAAGGTCGCAGGTTCAAACCCAGCCTCAGCCTGTGGGTCCTTGAACAAGGCCCTTAACCCCTAGGTGCCGCTACAGGTGGCAGCCCTTCGCAGACAACTTCCTCTATGCAAAAAAAAGAGCAAGTTGTGGGAGGTGTAAAGACAATTTCCCTACAGGGACAATAAAAGTGTCGATTATTATTATTATTTCCCTTGCATAACATTCAGGCTTCAGGTTCATTAACATTTTGGACTGACTGATGACACTATATTTGTTTATTATTAAAATTAATCCCAAAAACACAACTCGCCTAATAATTGTGAACACAGTGTATTACATTGTGGGAACCAAATGTCCCCCACGATGAGATAAAAACCTTTTGCCATGTAAGGATATTTTTCACTCCCCACACCCCACAAACATAACCTCAATTTCATAAAAAAAATCTGTGAATAGAATCACAAAACTGGAAATACCTAAAATCTTGTATTTTGTTTGCTTACTTATGGTTAAGGTTGGGGCTGGGTAGACTGTCATTGTTGGGATTAGAGTTTTCACCATAGAAACAAATGGAGAGTCCCCACAAAGACATAATTACAAACCTCTGTGTGCGTGCGCGTGTGCGTGCGTGTTTGTGTGCGCATGTGCGTCTGTGTGTGTGTGCGCATTAGCGTGCATGTGTGCGCCTCTGTGTGTGTGCGTCTGTGTATACCTGGCTACAGAAGATGGATGGATGGACAGATGGAATTTGCAACCTTACTAAAGAGTAGCAGAAGCACTTCTGACACTTGAACCCTGATGATAAGTACAATTATTTATGTAAAAGTGCATCAGTTTTGTACTTAGTGGCATTTGCCAAACATGCTTGTAAAGGTGAATTCTGCCAGAGGTCAGTGCTGTGGGTTGGCGTTTGGCTCAGTGGCTTATATCACTATGCTCCTGTGACTAAGGCCCTTAACCCCAAACGCACCGGTGACTGCCTGCGTCTGCCTTCTCAAAGAAACAATTTTAAATTGTTTGACTGTGGAATTTGAGCTTCATGGGTCCAAACCTGCTTAGTCACATCGCCTTAAGTTTGCTGCTCAACTCGCCGCTTTCTCAATTGTAAGTCGCTTTGCAAAAAAATATCTCCAAAATAAAAGTAAATGCTCTTTTTTGCAGGAGAAAAAATGATCAACATGTGTTTCAAACGGTACAAAAGTGGGTCTGACCTTCATGCAGTTTCAACAAAACGTGGGTGGGGACAAGGGACGTCGCGATATAATGTGATCATACGATTACGTTTGCAGCAAAATAAAAGGACAGCGATAATGATTCCCAGCAGCACAAACCAAAGACAATTGGATGAAAGCAGAGTGGAATATGGGAGTATGGTAGACGATCCTTTCATAGCATCCAGATTTCTTAATGTTTGCTAGGCTGAGTTTGTTTATATGGCGAGGAGCCCAGCACCAAGTTACACAAGAAAATAAGCTGGAGGAAAGCAGCAGGCAAAAGCCTGACCCAGACGCAGCCCTGGTGCACGCCGGTTGGCGGCTGGGGAAACTTGCCGCGTATCGCCCCTACGGCGGCTGTTTCAGCTCACGGTAGGAAGCCGCCATCTAGTGGTGCGCTTTGGGAATTGCATGCAGCGATAAAGTTCCTCGAAATTATTTCAGTATCATGGACCTAAAGACTCATTGAGGTTTCACTCAAAACACAATATTGTGCAGTTTGGGGATTTGCGTTGGTGTTTTTGTGCTCATCATCACAGGTCCTGAGGGCCCATACATGCTGGTGCTGAGCTCTGTTACTGATATTCTTAAGTATTATTTTTAATAATTGTTGCACTTGGACTCGATCTTTTATACAATGTTTTGTCGCTTTTAATCTTTCCAAGCACTTTGCATACCGGGGCGACGCCCAGCACCGTACAGTGTCAATCTGCTTCCTCATTTGTATGTCGTTTTGATAAAAGCTTCTGATAAATAAGTAAAATGTAAGTCAGTATAAACGTATATACAACAGTAACTATGGTAGATTTCTCTCTGGTAGGTCTCTCTGACCTTACTGCACTGGGAGAAAAGCCCAGTGTAACATGGGCTAAAATGTAAATGTGTAGTTTTTTAGATCTTAATCTGAAAATCCGTTCTTCGTTTTCCCAGAAGGTGGCAGCACATGAACACTGCAAAACTGCAAGTGCGCTATCCGTATATTAAAAATACTACATAATTACATACATCAATCAATATCAAGAACAGAAAGATGCCCACACAATATACCAAAATCTTAAAATCCCCCTTGGCAGCATGTTACGCTGTAGTTTGGTTTGTCTAAGCTCCACACTTTCCCAGAATTACCCTGGACTGCTTCCAGTACGGAAGCCCAAAGAATCAGACACGAAGCTCACATAACTTGGCAAGAGGCCCCTGAATTACCTGAAGTGGATGGAGTTTTCACCTCGGCCCATGGGGATTCAGAGCAGACACAAATGAGCGTGAACCCATGTGTGATTTACAGTAAAAGGTGACTGAACACAATACACAGCCTCTGTAGTGTCTCCACTGTCCAGCAGGGGGTGCCACATGAAAGCTGCCCAGCAGGAGTAAACAGGTTTCCGGAGATGCTGCATTGCAGTCCCACAGTCCTCTAGTCTTAAGTGCTCAAATTTTGTGGTCCCTCTATACCTTAGTCTCATAGTCCATAGTGCCCAATTCCCCTTTGCCCCACTTCCATGATCCACAGGTCCCTAGTCTCCTTGTTTCTTAGTCCCATGGTCCCTAACACTGTAGCCCCTTTTCCCCTGGTCCCCTATTCCCTTAGTCCCATAGTCTCCTAGTCCTGTGGCCCCTAATCCCATAGTCCTTAGTCCCCTAGTTCCTACTCCCTATTCACCTTGTATTAAGCAGGGAGCAGGATTCTGAGGCCATCTGATATGCTTTACAATGAAGCTGTGCTAAAACCAGTATATGCATGAGGGTGTTTGCGCTGCCCTGCACTAGACTGGCTGTTCCTGTAAATCACTTATATGAAAGTGCCTGTGGAACACAGATAAAATCCACATGTCTGAGGTGGCTGGCATCTGGTCTTTCTCATGTGTCAGGCCTGCGATGCAGCATTCAAACACATGGTCTCCTTTTACAGCCAGCAGGTTACGCAAACGTACCGCTCAATCGGGGCCATGTGGACAGCTGTCTGCCATCTCTGATTGGCCGTCGAGTCCACGGACCCCAAAGGTTAAACTGGACACTGGCAAGCGTGTCTGATTCATCAGATTCCCGTCTGCTGGGTTGGGCAGCATCACATTGAGGAAGAACCTCATTGTGTTTTCAGCTACCTGGCATTATGAGCTGATTACTTCAGGTCATTAGGACTTTTTTCATAGAGATTCTCTAGCTGAACAAGTAGAGTGTTGCATTTATGATGCATTGGTCATGGGTTCAAATCCCCCAAGAATATGCATAAAACATAACCCTTCCCACTGCTGTAAGTCACTTTGGATAAACAAGTCTGGTAAATGCAAAAGTGTTTCTACAAGTGGTACAACAGCATGCCCTACTGGTCAGATTAAAATGCTGTTTGGATATATTCCATTTCATAATGTGGCTTCTGATTATAACGTCAATGTGTAATAGGAATTGATTGGAAACGTATTCACTACTTCTTTTACAAATGTATTTATCTGGACGAATTGGTCCAGTTGGTCTCTCTTACCTTAGACCCCTGGGAGAAAAGCTTAGTGTCCATGGGGTTAAATGTAAATGGATATTCTATGTGATGAGTAATATAATCTGGGTTAAGGACGACTCAGATGCAGTAGCTCTGGGAAAGACACAGGATTTATTAAGGGAATACAGCAAACAACACTTGGAAGAATGATGACGGAGCTGAGGAACCATGAGAGCAGGAACATTTATACACAGTAATCACCGACGGGAGATGGGTGTAGGAGGATAACAGACCAGGGTGGAGAACGTCAACCATGGGATACAGCTGGGGAGGGTTAGGAGAGTTACGGAGGGCCATTAGTGACCTCTGCTGGCTCAATTGGGAGGAGACGGGATAGATCACGTAAGTACTAAGATTAGACGCATCCATCTTCCAAACACTTATCACAAGGGTATCCCAGAGCCAATTACAGGAAACGCAGGGTACAAAGGTGGGGTCCACCATGGATACAATGCCATTTAATCACAAGGAACACTCACAATTATGGAGTCCGGACAATTTACAGATGCCTGTCTGAGTCGCTGCAGGAAGAAACCCATGTGGGATAAAGAGAGCAAACAAACGCCACACAGACAGCATAGGAGAAGGATGGAAACATTCAACACTGCAGCTGCAAGGCAGCCCTGTTACCCACTGAGCCGCCCCTCACTGGATTCTCATGGTTAAAACAGGACATGATGCCCAATACATTCAAAATGCACATGTGGAGGATTTCAGCCATATGGTTTTGAGTAACTTTTACACCCACGTACCATGTGTGAGATGGAGCCGGCCAGTTCCTCTTATGGTCCAATTCTGCTCATGCGTTACTAAGATTATGGTACTTAGGTCCTCCATCCATCAGATCCTCTTCTCACTGTGGTCATGCTCATCCACTCTGGACACTGTATGCTTGGTAAAAGACTCTCATCTCTGTATCCTTGGTAGCAAAACAAAAAGGGGGTTTGCTGAACTAGATGGGCTGAGACTGGAAACAAAGAGGATCGTGAGGGATCACAAATGGGAGGACTAGCAACCGGGAAGGTCACAGGCAGCAGGAAGGTCTAACATCAATGGCCGAGACAAATAGATACTTAAATGCAAAGACTAACTAGGGGCAACAAGCAACACTCATGAGTTTTTTTTTTTTATTAATTCTGTTGAAGCATGGTTAAAAATCAATGTCTGACTTTTATTAGTTAAATTTCATAGAATTTTTATTTATTATTACTTTTGTCAGATTAAAGTTATTTCTGTGACCATTGTGAGTTTTTCTTTCATTGACTGAAGGGTACCAACAATTTTGTCCACGTGTGTAGCTAATCAATACCTCAGTGACTTTTCAAAACTAGTTTCATGAATTAATTGAGCTGGTGGTGAAATTTAACAAATACATGAAATGGCCGAGGTGAACCTGAGGAGAGGTTTAGGAACCATATTGGTGTTCATCTAGCCATCCAACAAGATATCAGTAACGTTTTGGAGAACATAAGAAATTCCTTTTAGTTTTTTTTGTTTTACTCATAATTTGCACATGTTCTAATATTAAATTTTGTTTTTAATACTGAGAAAATATAAATTTACTACCCAGATAAATAGCTTTAAACATTTCCTATGACTCCCTAAGACTTTTGCACAGTACTGTATATATCTCAGGATTCCTAATGAAACAGGATTTATGTGTTTTTTTTCTGGTAATTGGTAATCACCTACACTACTTCATTGATGATCAGGTGCCTTTCTGTTGTTGTTGTACTAACGTGACTTATTAAGATTTTATGTTATTTATGTTTACTTAGTTAATATATGATTAATTTGATTATGTTATTATCTTTACTAAGTTACCTCAGGACCGCTGTAGGTTTTGAGTTAATAAACTGTCTGCCGTCTGCCGCCCCCTGCTGGCCAAAGCGTCGCCGCTGCGATATCAGGCTGCTGCGCTCAGTGAGCAGAGAGCGCGGATTAAGTCTGTTACTCAGTTACGTTCTGGGCAGCGCGGAACCGGGACATTAATGGGATAGAATAGGAAGCCTTTATTGTCAGTGTACAGGTAGCAAATACAATATATAGACAGAAATATAAAATATACATATAGAGGGGAGGGGAAAAGCTCCCCCCACTCATCAGGCTTAGATTTCATTACATTTTATTTTTTTCAGAATCAGAATTCACTCCATTGGTACAACTGCATGTACTATGAATTTGTTTAGGCAGTTTTGGTGCATTTACAGACAACATAGAACATAAGTCAGAGAAAAACAGTCATTCTACATGTTTGTTCAGCTTACAGAACCCAATTATTAACATACGTCACACTTCAGACAGAGTAAAAAGGGTTATACTGGTTATAAAGCAGAGATTTTACCTTTTTGCCACGGAGAAGCAGCGACATGTGAGACTCTGATACGGTAAAAATGATTCCTCCAGCACACAGTGAGCTATCCCAGCATGCACAGCGGCACGGGGGAGTTTGGATAAACCCCAAACCCTGGATAGAGGGACTCAGTGAATGAGGAGGTGAAGCTGTACAGGGGGGTCAGTCCATCAGAGGAGACTCTGTAGAAGGACAGAGCACCAGCCCCCCAGTCCAGATACACTCCTACTCTGCGGGGACCTGAGGGCTTTATGGGTATGAGAGTCTGTTTATTATTGTGACAGACAGAGTAACTGTCAGTATAACAGTACAGACTCCATGACTTGTCATTGTATCCAAGCAGACAGTCATAATTCCCTCCTTTCCTCCTGATCCCTTTATAAGTGACTCCTATCCAGGCTGCACCTCCATCCCACTCAGCCTCCCAGTAACAGCGGCCAGTCAGACTCTCTCTGCACAGAACTTGGCTCCAGCTGTCAAATCTCTCTGGATGATCAGGATATGGCTGCTCTGCCCCCCCTGTCACCTTCCTGTCCCCCCCTGACAGAGACAGGAATCTGTTTGCTGTGTTGGGGTCCAGCGTCAGCTGGCAGGAGCCTGTAGGCAGGAGGAAGAGCGATTGATCCCATGACGAAGCCCAGCATCTCCATCATTATCACTGTCACACCTCACACACTCACTCACACAGAACTCGCTCCAATACACACATTTTATTCCCAATATACTCATGTAGCCGCCCGAGTCTGCGGCGCTCCGGCTGCCCCCTGCGCTGTGAGACACGCCGCGCTGAGAGACTCGCTGGGGCCGAACTGCACTTTAGCCTGCGCTCTATTATTCCGTACGATACATAAAATATAAAAAGTCAAATATGTGAAATACCTCAGGAAATGTTGGTCGCCCGCGCGACGCCGGCGGGAAGACGAGCCAAATTGACGCGCATGTTAAACTAATAGGCTTAATTATAGGTAAATAAAATTACAAACAGCATTCATCAAACATATTAACCATAAAATTACACAACAAAGATTACCACTAAAAGTGAGTTTGTCTTTAGGTCACAATATGAACGTCTTTTAATCCACTTTGGACACACACCTCTCTCCAGCAGCGCGCCGATGCGACGCTCCCAACGCGGACGCATCTAGGCTGGTTCTCCGCAAAGCGCAGCACTCGCGTATTACACCGCGTATGCGTACATGGAAACGTTCATATTTCTCTGGTCAAGCTGTGTACTTTGCACATGCGCACGTGTCCTATTTAAGTATTAGTAGTAATTCTGATATTCCCTGCACACGTACCACAGCCGCGAGGTCTGTGTATGTTTCCCTACGTTTTACAAATTCAGAGCGGCAGTTCACGGGGCTGCCAACTTTGATCAACTGGCTGGCGTGAGATTTTCAATTTGGGACAAGTCTGCACACATATGCATACGCATTTAAATGTATGCAACAGTTCTATTACCTTGAAAATTGGGTGTAGGGTTTGCAAACTACCCCAATCCTCATCAAAATCATCTATGTTGGCGTTTAAAGACAAATTTGTAGTGCGGCAGGCGGTCGTCCGCGGAGGAGTAAAATGCATCATAAAAGTCTATACAAACACGTCCGCTTATACGTGCGCGGAGAGGTACCAGTCTGGCCGCCACGTGTTTTCTGTGTTGATTCCGGCTTCGTCTGCGCACTTACATGAGGATAAGAAGACGCATGCGCGACGTGCAGTGCCACCAGAAATTGGCGTGGCAGTATGGTCACGTTTTGTCACGGAACATTGTCTTTACTAACGGTACAGATAGTATTAAAGTAGCATCTGATTTTTTTAAGAATGAGTGTCCAGAAGAGCTGTATATTTTCACAGACAAGAAAAAAATATTCCGAACACTATTGTGTCCTTCTTTGTACAGCGTCTTCAAAATTTAATGGCAGTATAAGTTTCTAAGAAAGCAGTGTCATGCGTATAAGGTACAATGAAATTCTAACCGGAAATTCTTACTTACCTACTTTCATAAGCAGCATTATTTTTCATAAAGTTCCATCCATCCATCGATTTTTCTGCCACTTATCTAATATCCATCCATCCACTTCCCAAACCGCTTATCCTACTGGGTCACGGTGGGCCCGGAGCCTATCCCGGAAGCAATGGGCACGAGGCAGGGAACGACCCAGGATGGGGGGCCAGCCTATCACAGGGCACACTCACACACCATTCACTCACACATGCACACCTACTGAATGGGCAATTTAGTAACTCCAATTAGCCTCAGCATGTCTTTGGACTGGGGGGGAAACCGGAGTACCCAGAGGAAACCCCACGACGACATGGGGAGAACATGCACACTCCACACACATGTAACCCAGGCGGAGACTCGAACCCGGGTCCCAGCGGTGTGAGGCAACAGTGCTAACCACTGCACCACCATGCCATCCTTAATTTTTAATTAAGAATTAAAAATGAGTATATTGGGTCCTAATTTGGTACTAAACACCTGTTTTGTTTTATAGAGAGTCCACCCCACAGCCTGCCAGACACATTCAGTAAACTGATTATGCTATTAATGATCGTATTGTGCTAATTTTGCTCAGTAAGCAATGTGCAAAATTAACTAATGTGCAAAGCTAATTAATGTCTATCATTATTTGAGATTGTTATGTTTATTACTTATTGCTGCTCACAATGATCTGCCTGATATTTTGACCAAGCAATGGAGACAAATAAAATAGTGAGTTTAATATTGATTCTACAACAGCTATTAATAAAAGTGAGTTTGTCTTTAGATCACTATATGAACGTCTTTTAATCCACTTTGGACACACACCTCTCTCCAGCAGCGCGCCAATGCGACGCTCCCAACGTAGATGCATCTAGGCTGGTATATAATGTAGTATATATTATATATAATCTCTCAGGTTATATATAATATATAATCTCTGGGTCTGCCCCCAGGCCTCCTCCTGGTTGGACATGCCTTGAAACACCTCCCCAGGGCGCCGTCCAAGAGGTATCCTAGAACCATCAACTGACTCCTTTCAATGCGGAGAAGCAGCGACTCTACTTTGAGCCCGGATGTCTGAGCTCCTCACCCTCTCTAAGGCTGAGCCCAGACACCCTGCTGAGGAAACTCATTTCTGCTGCTTATACAGTATTCACAATCTCATTTATCCGGTCATCACCCAGAGCTCATAACCATAAGTGAGGGTAGGAACGTAGATCAACTGGTAAATTAAAAGCTTCACCTTCCAGCTCAGTTCCCTCTTTTTCCAAATTGCTGCACCGTGAACAAACCCCCGAGATCAAAGCCAAATTTATTGTCATCTGCACCATATATAAGTATAGAGAGAGATGAAATGGCGAAGCTCAGGGCCCACAGTGTAAGCATAAACTTAGTCCAATATAGAGAACAAGACAAGACAATGTGCAAAGGACTTACAGGACAGTGCAACTGAGGAAGAGGAGTAGATTATGCAATATACAGTAATGTGCAATACTGGACAATGTGCAATATTGTTAGAACTATATTAAATATATGATGTATTTCTGCAGTCAGTTAGACCTGAATTCACCATCATGTACGCTGTAACAGCCTGAGTTCACAGTGTAAACAGTGTATGATAATAGTAGTAACAGCAGTAACACGTCTAACATTTCTAACAGCTGAAAATAGGAATAGAAGCAGAATAATGGGGCAGACAGAGAATAATGGGGATTCTTATTATTGCCCCCATGTCAGAGTGACAAAGTGTTAAGTGCAGTGCAGTGCTTAAGGGTCAGTCTGTGGCCTTTAGTTGTGGGTTACGGGGGGGTTGAGGCAGTGAGGAGGCAGAGTGAGGGATCCTGGGAGGCAGCATGGTGTTGAGGAGCCTGACAGCCTGGGGGTAAAAACTGCCACACAGCCTGGCAGACCCAGCTCTGATGCTGCAGTATCTTCTCTCAGGTGGCTGGAGTGTGGAATGACCATGTGAGGGATGTGATGGGTCCTGCACAATGCTGCAGGCCTTGCGGACACTGCGTTTACAAAAAGCGGCTTGTAGGGAAGGGAGAGGCATCCCATAATGTTCTCTGCTGTTTTCACTGCTCTCTGCAGGAATTTGCGGTCAGATTTGTTGCAGCTGCCACACCAGATGGTAATGCAGTTAGTCAGAACACTGCCGATGGTGCCTCTATAGAACATGGTGAGGATGGGAGGGGAAGGTTTGCTTATTTCAGCCACCTCAGGAAGTTTAGTCTTTGCTGGGCTTTCTTGAATAAGGAGCTGGTGTTATTTGTCCATGTAAATTCCTCAGTTATGTCCACACCGAGGAACTTGGTTCTCCTTACAATCTCCACAGCAGTACCGTTGATGCTGAGTGGGGTGTGGGCAGGACGTGTCCTTCTGAAGTCCACAATCATCTCTTTTGCCTTGTCAGCGTTGACAGATAGATTATAGTCTCTGCACCTTGTAGACAGACTTTCCACCTCTTCTCTGTATGCTGATTCATCTTCTCTATTTATCAGTCCCACCACAGTTGTATCATCCACAAACTTGATGATGATGGTGTTGGACGTGTTGCAGCCCATACATACTGACTGGGGCGTCTCTGTCAGGAAATCCAAGATCCAGCTGCAGAGAGTGGTGTTCAAGCTTAACCCCCTCAGTTTTTGAGGGACATGTTGAAGGTAGAGCTGAAGTATATGAATAACATCCTGACATCTGTGACTCTCTTACCCAGATGTGTCAGGGAAAGGTGACGGGCAGAGGCTACGGTGTCCTCAGTAGACCTGTTGGACCGGTATGCAGATCAGAGAGGGTCTAGAGAGGTGGGAAGATTGGTCTTTATGTATTACTGCCATGACCAGCCTTTCCAAGCACTTCATGATGATTGACATGAGTGCTACTGGGCAGTAGTCATTCAGGCCTGTCACTGATGGCTTCTACAGCACTGGGATGATGGCGATTAATTTGAAGCATGCTGGGACAGACCACTGGCTTAAAGAGGTGCATTCTGTGAGGACCCCAGCCATGTGGTCAGTGCATTCTCTCAGCACTCAGCTAAGTATGTTGTCAGCTCCTGCTGCCTTGCGTGGGTTGACTCTGGATAGAGTACTTCTCACATCAGCTGTGGTCAGACAAAGTAGCTTCTCACTTGGGGGGTGGGGGGGGGGGTGTCGGCTTATTCTGTACAAAACAGTTGTTTAGCTCATCTGGAAGGGAGACATCACCGCCATTGATGTGTAGGATGGGCTCGTAGATCGTGATTGGCTGAATTCCCTGCCATATACGGCGTGTGTCTTTGGTGCATTTAAAGTGTACATTGATCGTCTGTGCATGTGCCTGATTGGCTATCCTCATAGCTCGGGACAGGTTGTCTGTGGGCGTCCTGAGGGCAGCCTTGTCTTTAGATCTGAAAGCTGCATTTCTGATTCTTAGCTATGTGAGCACTTCCCTCATCATCCAGGGCCTTTGGTCGGCTCTCGTGGTCATCGATCACAGAGTTTATATACTCCTCCAGGTTGATGGCGTCACCATTTATAGCAGCCTCCTTAAAAATGTCCCAGTCAGTAGATCCAAAGCAGCCTTGGAGAGCTGAGACGGCACCAGCTGGCCACACTCTTACTGACTGGTTTGTTGTGCTTCAGCAGGGATTTATACACAGGAACCATGATCACAGTGACATGGTCTGAGTAGCCGAGGTGGGGGGGGGGGGCTTGTAGGCCTCACAGACGTTTGTGTAAACATTGTCCAGACAGATTCTCCCTCTAGCTGGGATGTTCATATATTGGAAGAATTTGGGGAAAACTGGCTTCAGATTTGCCTGATTGAAGTCTCCAGCAATGATGAAAAAAGCAATTTTTTTAATTTTAATTTTTTTTTTTTTTTTTTTTTTAAGCAATTTATTGCTGCACACATCTCAGTTAAACCAACTGGGACGTCACAAAGTTCACGATCCACATCAGTTATTCCCGTGATGTTTGAGAAGAAATCAAAAATTTTGGATCAAGACTCCTGACATACAAATTATTAAAGAACTCAGTGCAGAATTTGGCTATTTTTTTGATGTCATCTGCAGCATTTCCATAAATCCTCACCCGCATAATGCAGTTGTTCCTGACTTGCTGACTTTCCAGCCTAAAGAAATAGGCTGAGTTCTGCTCACCTTGTTCAAGCCATTTTTGTCAGTAGACGATGACAAAGATTGCATGTTCTCCCCGTATCGTCGTGGGGTGTCCTCCGGGTACTCCAGTTTGCCCCCACAGTCCAAAGACATGCTGAGGCTAATTAGAGTTGCTAAATTGCCCATAGGTGTGCATGTGTGAGTGAATGGTGTGTGAGTGTGCCCTGCGATGGGCTGGCCCCCCATCCTGGGTTGTTCCCTGCCTCGTGCCCATCACTTCTGGGATAGGCTCCGGACCCCCCGCGACCCAAGCGGTTTGGAAAATGGATGGATAGATGGATAGACGATGACAATATGGATATATGGATGTCAATGGCTCGGTGGTCAGAAAATGGTGAAGCTATAATGTTTGTTTAAATATTTCCTAATTCATTAGAAATAAGCCAAAAATCAGTCTGTGACTGATTTGAAAAGGTCCAACACATTTGGTTGGAAAATCTCTTGTTTAATCTCTTCCATCATTTTTTCTTTTTTCAGAGCCTGTCATCATGACTATGTATAGTTATTGCCGTCACTGGATGATAAATCCAGACAGTAGTAAATCTGCATATAGTTCACAGTACATGGTAAACAAAACAAGTCGGCTTGCAGCTCTAATCAAACAGTGTATGATAGAGTGCCATCTTGACTCCCTCCTCCTTCTACATTTAATGCCACAACCACATGCCCACAAGTGAGACTGGAAACGAAGGAACCGACCAAGATGGTTTTCTCGCACTGCCCCCTGGTGGACATGACCTTCAGTCCTCCAGATAGATGTAAACTACGCATGCAAGTGTAGTCGTGTCGTGTGAAGTCATGGCCCTAAAGCACAGACTTAGGAGATGTTCAGTGTCACAGCCAGTTTGGGTAAGACTGCGGGTGCCGTCTTAGGACAATATTAATGAATCTGAAAAAAGTACAGTCAGCGAATGCACATAAAGAGCAAACGTGAAGGAAGGACTTCAGGGGGAACAAAGTGCATCAAAGCCCACAGCTACTCTCTCTCTCATCTGACTCCAGTTGTGTGTCACCTACACACTGGGTCAGACAATGTGTTTTATACATTAAACTGATCTTTACTGAATATCAAACCTTTGGTTGGAAAATCTTTATTAATGACTGATTGTATTATCAGGATAAACCTTGATTTTTATGCGTTAAACTGAAATGGGGTCACATGAAAACTATGCAGCAGCCCTGATCAAACCAGCTACTCCTACCTGCCCTTTATCAGTGAGACTAGAGCACTTAGGGAAGGAGGTGGAGCAGCCGCCTTATTTAATGGGTTTGAATTATTTTTACAAGTCAGGCACTACTTTCTGTCAGAAGGGTAATTATGAATCTGAATGAACAGAAATTACATGTGGAGTTCCTCAAGGGCCCGTTATTGGCAGTGGGCAGTGGTGGCTTAATGGTTGTTGGATTGAATCCCCGACCAGCAAGGCACCGCTGAGGGACCCTAAGCAAAACACTGCTTTCTGGGCGCTGAATTAGCTGCCCCTTGCTATGTCACGATGTCACATATGGGTTAAAAGCAGAGGACACATTTCGGTGTTGTACACTGTGTGCTGTGGTGTGTCAACACTGATCACCAATTAGAATTATAATCCTCACTGAGCCTCTTTGTTCAACATCTACATGCTTCCATTTGCTCAGATTACGGAACATTATAAAATCTCTGGAACACTTAAGGCCATGTTGTTAGTAATTTAAAAAAAAATCACAACAAATAATAATCCATTGTTATGCATTATAATCATGGCTTTAAATATTTATCAAAAGGCATAACACATTATAGGCATGCTTATTATGCATAATGAATGATGTATGAAGCTCTCTTTAGTGCACTATAAATACCTTCATAATGCATTATAATGATCGGTATAAGCATTAAGGATGCTTTGTATTGCATTATGAAGGTATCTATAGTGCCTTATAGTTGAGTGTGTCATAAAGCATTCATAAAGCGTTATAATGGTGGATATAATGTGTTATGCTTTTTTATAAATATTTATAACTGTGTTTATAATGCTTTATGAGTGCAGTATAATTAAGCAATAACATAATGTATAAGAAGATACTCCGGTATATCATGGCTGTGATTCGGTCAAAGGCACAAGGCTATAGGCCACCACAAAAAAAAAATAGTTCTCATAACATCAGTGCAAGTGATAGGGGCCATCGTGTCCAAACCATCCGCATATCTGGATAATTCAGTCAATCACCAATATAGTTTTGTCTAATATTTCCGGTGCCAGCAGTAAAACAACTAGCCAGCTTATTATCGGAGTAACTTTGCATTGTAAATGAAAACCATGCCACAGGTCTGATAAATAAAATATTATGGCACTAGAGTGGCGAAGAGATCATGAGGCAGATTGCAAAGTTCAGTTATTGGCATCTTTAATAGTGCGACGGTTAAAAGGACAGTTGGCAGCTTATAAAACTTATTCTGGAACAGAAAAGAATAAATCCAACAAAACGGAATACATATGTGTGATGCCCGGCCCGTCCGCTCCTCGTGTGTGCTACGCCCCCTGATTACCCACGTGTTCTTTCATGATTGTACCCAGCTGTGTCCGATTATTTTCAATCAGTCCTGTGTATTTCAGTCCGTGTCTTACCTGAGTCCTTTGTCTGTCATTGATGTTAGTTGGCGTTTCATGTCTCCTGCTCCCTGTTTATTTATTAAATCCCTGGTTTACCCCGACTTCCGCCTGTCCGCCTGCTTCCTGCCCGTTCGCCTCGCACGATCGCCGTTCCGTCCGGCTTTGAACGTGACAATATGAACCTTTACTGTCACTGTCACCTATGTTCATTTTCTAAACTGGTGGAAACACAGGCAGGTTCTGAAAAGGTATCAAGTGACAACCAGCCAGTATTGTGCATGAACGAGTTCAAAAGAACGCGTTCATTGAACACGTTCATATTTCAGTGAACTTTGAACTGAACGCAACTTATTAGTAAATCAAGAACTTGAACGTGAATTTTATGTGTGATGAACGGCGTAGACGTCGTTCACTGTTGGAATGCAATTAAACATCGGGATTTATTTTCACCTGATGAGTCGAGTGACAAGGTCGGCTCACACATTTAAACAGCATGTTGTGTTGTCACTCAAGCACTAGCGAAGGGCTCCTCCGCTCGAAAAATAAAATGCTCAGCCTGACTCTCGCTCAGTGCTTGTGTGCAGTGCATCTTGGGTAACGTAGTGTAAAGCCAAGGACAGTCGAATCTAATGTCTTTAGCTTCACACTACGTTTCCCATAATGCACACACACACTTCTCAAAGGGCACAGCCTTGGCAACGCATGAGCGCGAAGCGAACTGCTGCAGCAGTAACCATGGCAAGCGCAGAGGAGGAAAGCTCAACCACCAGTGGAGCTGGCACAGAAAACACGGATGATGCTGGCTGTAACTTTGACAATTTACGGGCATTTTACACACTGTTTCACAGAGACTCTGACGGTAAAAACCTAACCTTTCTGTGCAAGCTTTGTCCACCTGCGCTGAAAAAACAAGTTAGAACATCAATGACCTCATTTTCCAATTTGAAAAGACACGTTGAGTTGAAGCATTCGTCCAGCGTGAAAGCATATATGCAAGCCCTTCAAGGTCATAGAGGGAAGGGCAAAACCCCCAGCCAAAGTCCCCAAACGACTCAAGTCACACTGCCTGCTGCCTTCAGGGGTATAATCTCCCAGCAACAGGTAGACAGATTAATAATAGACTACATTGTTGGAGATTTACAGCCACTGAGTAAGGTTGAAAAACCCTCCTTCATAAAACTAGTAACTGGTTTGCAACCAGGCAGACATGTGCCCTCAAGAAGACAGGTGCAGGGACTAATGAATAAGGAATTCATTGAGGTTATCAGTAATTTAAAAGCTGAACTTGCTGAGCTTGACTTTGTATGCACAACAGCTGACTGCTGGTCAGCTGTCAACAAAGGATTCATGGGCATCACAATTCATTGGCTTGATAAAAATGATGTGTCACTCAGGAGATCAGCAGCCCTTGCATGTCGTCGTGTCAGAGGGTCACACACATATGATGTCCTGGCTAAAGTGCTGACGGATGTGTACAAGGAATTTAAAATTCAAAACAAAATTGTGTGCACAGTGACTGACAATGCTTCCAATTTCGTCAAAGCATTCAGCTGTTTTGGAGACAGTGTTGTTATTAGAGCAGCTGATGAGGTGACTGAAGGCAGTGACACAGGATCTACCCCTGCTGAGAGCTCCGATGATGAGGACGATGGTCTTGAGCCTGCACCTCTGTCAGAGTTAGAGGATCCCTGCCTCCCACCTCATAGAAGGTGCATGGCCCATACTTTAAATCTTGTTGCCACAGATGCAAAGAATGTAACGGATAGGCTGTACAACAAATTAGCGAGGCCTGTATTTTCCAAGGCATCTGCTCTGTGGAATAGGGTGAAAAGGAGTGCGAAAGCCTCAGATTTTGTTGAGTAAAAGCTAAAGATTGGCTTTGTCACTCCGAACGACACACGTTGGAATTCTATGTTCCTCTCAATGCAGCGCCTGGCTCACATTGTGCAATTGAAAAATGATTTGGATGGTCTGTTGGATGAGAGTTCAAAGCCTACAGCTACACCAGGTCTGACGGCATGCCGCCCCCTCATCCAAACCTTTATTTTAACCCCATGATGACCTTGAGGGGAAAAAGAGTGCTTCATCCTTTTTTAAGTTCAAGCAAAGCCCATCAGCTGTCAATAAGTCTGAGGTGGACATCTATCTGGACGCCCCAACCACTGACGAGTTTACTGAATACATGCTGCTGCCCAAACTGAAGAAGCTCTTCATCAAATATAACACAGCAATCCCATCAAGTGCTCCAGTGGAGAGACTCTTCAATACTGGTGGCCAGATATTTAGGCCCAGGAAAAACCGATTGGGAGATGCCAACTTTGAAAAGCAACTGCTGTTAAACGTGAACAAAAAACAGTTTGGACTGAAGCCGTAGGCATGGTCTGTGGAGTGTTCATTACTTACTACAACAATGGCTTCTGTATGTGAAAGTTTTTATTTTTAATAGTTCAGTGAGATGGTGCCACACACCTTCAAGAAGCGTGAGTTTTTTTTTTTTTTTTTTTTAATAAAACTAAAGAGATATTTTGCTGAATAATAAATATTCTGTTCTGTCTAGTTTTCATTTGAGATGGATATGATGCCGATATGTGTTTACAGTACTTTTCTTTTCCTTCCCTTGTCTAGTATTGGGGCAAGAGATAAATAAACCATAAATAAGAATCATATTTTGTGTCCTTTGTCTATACATGTCCATATATGCAAGAATGTAGGTAGGTTATAGATGTATGTTAAAACAAAATAAATTTTGATTTAGACTATATATTGCACCTAAAAATAAAATGAACTGAACTTTGAACTAGTTCAAAAATTTTAATTGTGAGCTATGAATGTGAACAGTTCACTTTGAGCATGTATGAACTGAACTTTGAACTAGATCATGAAAAGTGTGAACTTGCACAACACTGCTCCATTCTGAGAGCACAGTGATATCCACAAGCATCACAAACCAGCCAATCACAGGTTGGAGAATTTAGCCAACTGGTCCTGTGTGTATATTAAATGTTTAATGTACATGACAATAAAGCGTCATGCTTTTTAAAGCCATTTAAGGCGTTGTTTGTCAATTAAACCATTTTTAATGCTATGTAAGACCAAATTGGTTTAATTACTTCTAATCCTAATAATGTCCCACGGAAACCCAGTCTTAGAGCTGTCCAGAAAAAAAATATTTTGATGATATTTCAAGGAAATTACTTACTTTGTAAAGGCGCTTAATAGGAGGTGTGATGTCCTGGAGGCAAACCTCAAGTGCTTCTGTTCTTTCTACAAGAAACCACAAACATTTCAGGTATGTAGCAATTTGAAACATTGTTCAAAATTAAGTTCAGTTCACTCCACACAAGCAATAGCTTCCATTATTTCCATTCCACATTTAATATTTCGGAATTAGGTTAAATGACTGATATTTTAAACTATATTTGTCAAACAATGCGCCCACTAACAGGTGAATAATATTGATTACCTGGTAATAGTGGCACCTGCTAGTAGGTGGGACCTATTAGGCAGCAAATAAACAATGTGTAGGATATACTGGGATGCAGAAAAGTGGACAAGCCTAAAGATTTGAGTGACAAGGGCCAAGTTGTGATGGCTTGATGATTCGGTCACAGCATCTCCAAAACTGTAGGGAAATACATGAACGGGTGACGGAGGCTCATTACATGGCAGATAGTACAGCAAACCTTCAGAGGTCTAGAGGAATCCACGCCCTGATGAGTCATGGCTATTTTGGCGGCAAAGGTGAGCCTGGGCCCCACCATGAACCTGCTGACCACTGCAGGACCATCTCACAAGAGCTGGGGGTTATGATCCAGCTCTCTAACCATCACCAAATGGCCCATGTCAAAGTCACTCCCATCCTCACACTTGCACATTGTTTCTGCTTCTAACACGTCAGCTTCAAGGACAAAGCATCCACCTGCTGCCTAATATAACCCCCCCACAGTCAGATGCCACTGTAACCAAATAATCAATGTTATTCGCTTCACATGTTATGGATGATCAGTGTATAACCTCTGTATCTCAGTTACGTTTTGCTACATTGTGCAGATTAATATACTGTGTTTATAATACATTTCAAAATTTCCCAAAATTCAGCACATTGTCAGTTTCACTGGCCAACACACTGATAATCGTAACATCATCAAGTTCTTTAGCCAAATTATGTGTGCTGAGCAATGGGAAACCTGACACTGCAGTACAGTGAATCATGCAGCAGCACTGGGAAAATGTAAAAACACATTTTACCTCCAAGGGCCACTGTTCTCCAACCTTTTTTCAGCAGTCTTACATGTCTGTAAAGACATAAAATATGTTTGCACATATACTGTACTGATCCTGAGAGGATTAAGATGGCAAAAATATCAATTGGGCTGGTGATTGCACAATATTTTAGAAGCTAAATTATGAAACGTATTACTATATATATTACACAATGATAAGGTATAAATACAGATAAGCTACATACCGTTGGAGTGAAGCTGAAGTCCTTCTCTCTTCTAGACAATGGAATCAGTAGAAATGAAGTTTTGCCACGACATGAGAAGCCAGGAAAGTGAAGCAGAACAAGAACAGGAACATTATTCAGCCTTGGCTGACTAGGTCTGTATTCCGGACATTACATTCATGATTTAATTTGATTGCAAGGCCCTTGAATAATTTTAACTTGCTTGCGGGTTCCCTATGTACAGTATGTATTACCTTTCCTGACCTTCAGAGGTCCTCGCTCCTGTTTCGGAGCATTTTTAAGGCTTTTTTCAGAATTTCCTGCTCTTTGCCGACGAGGCTGCAGGGCAACTCTGCTGTGACCTTGAAATTACATGAAATATTCTGTTAAAACACTTTATTTGGTGATTGAAAATTTAAGCCCTCATTGGGCTTTATGTGGTAAAAAAGTAAAATAGAGAAATTAAACTATTTGATTAGAAATATTGATTTTAAACAATTTTATGAGGTACAGACTTTGCTTATGACAGGGTTCCAGTCCATTTCCGCTCCCTTGCAGGCAGTGGTCCACATTTTTGATGCACCCAGGGATGATCTTACAACAGCCTGGTGGAGACGTGTAGATAAAAGAAAGATATCAGTTTTCCACCAAAAACGTTAGAATAGAGAGGAGTGCAGGTGGACATAGAATGAGCAGAATGAATGGTAGCAGTATTTCTGATGTGAGAACCACTTATTCTGCTGATTCTACTTCCACCTGCACTGTCTGTGTTCTAACAGCTCTGTCCACTTTAGTTTCTATTTCCAGGACTGTGTGATACTTACACTGAATCTCTTTTGTTCAGGTGTTGCCGCTGATTTCCCTGCTTATTTTTTAGGAAGTCTTCTGCTTCCACTCCAGACTGATTGAGGGAAAGATCATGAAACTAAATATGATATATTCTGTAACCATGACCTGACAGCAGTATGTCTGTGAAACCACAAAAAACACAGAGCTTGCTATCAAACAGACAGTTTACCTGCCTTTAGTTTTAAAATGGAAATTAGGGATTTCCTCAGTCTGAGGTTTTTGGGGAACAAAAGGTAAACATCTTGCTCCCCAATGTCCAAAAAATCATCCCCTGTCACACCTTGTTCTTCATGGTAAAACACAGAGAAAATAGATTAATCCACATGACTGTAACTATAAAACCCAAAATATTATGACCACACAGAGGTTGAAAAAATAACAATGATTATGAATAAATTAATAATAAAACCCCATAATATAATTAAGGCACGCAGAGTGAGCACATAGCAGGCATAGCAACAGTAAGTAAGGTGGATAAAGGGGCAACTGAGAAGACTGCATCAGCAAATTTTGCATATTTCCCATAAACACAACACTGATAGGAGTTATCAATTTAGCATTACCATATACAGTACAGTACTGTGCAAAAGTCTTAGGCAGTCCAAAGAAATGTTTAAAGCTGTTTATCTGGGTAGCAAGTGCACTTTGGCTTAGAACAAAAAATACAATTTAATATTAGAATGTGTGCAAATTAAGAGTAACACAATAAAAACTAGTAATAATTTCTTCTGTTTTCTAAAAAGTTACTGATATCTAGTTGGATGGCTAGATGAACACCGCTTCAGTTCCCAAACTTGTCTTCAGGGGCACATCAGCCGTTCCACGATTTTGTTAAATTTCACCAACAGCTCAATTAAATAATTAAATATATTGGTTCAAAAAGTCAGTGAGAGATTGACTAGCTGTATGAGGTGCCTGCCTTCTTTGCCTGCCTAAGACTTTTGCACAGTACTGTATATATATATTTAGGTCCTCAATCATGGCCTTACAATGGCTGAGGCTGGTTGGCCGAATGATGGGAGAACAACCATGTCCTCAACCATTCAAACATTTTATAGAGCCAACAGGTATGTAATCCAACAATGTGCCCTGTACTGTAATATTGTCCTCTTACTGCAATGCTTCATATTACAGTATTCCATTTGCATTTTATATTACACAGTGAGTTTTACTTTATACAGTTACACACTGGATGTATACTGTAGCACACATGTCGCGTCACTCATGGTCACACACACAGATTAACCTCCCCTCAAACCACAGGCAATATGCCAGGACAAGCAGTGTAGTACAATCTTTTATTAAACACGCAAGAGCAACCCCACTACTTAACACACAGGGGGGGAAACAGAATATCTAACACCACAAATAGGGGGGGGGACATGCCCTACATACACACCTTTCCCACTGAATACACCCCCCTAGAATTAGCACTTCAACCTCCCAAATTCCTGTGAAAATGTTACTGCGATTGAGCATGTACATGAGCGATTGACTACACACCAATACAATCCAAATCCAAAACACACATGATAAATGTGCTTATCTACTTTTATGAGAACTGAAAGTGCTTTACAATTCATGCCTCACATTCACCCATCCACACACCGGTGGCGGAGGCTGCCATGCAAGGCGCCAACCTGCATGCCGGGAGCAATTTGGGGTTCAGTGTCTTGCTCAAGGACACTTTGATGGGGTCACGAGAAACCAGGGCTCGAACCTGCAACTCTCTGGTTGCTAAACGACAGCACTACCTCCTGCGCCACCATCTTCCCCAAATGTAAGGAGAAGGAGGTTCCTCGGAGCTCCGAGATGTGTTTGGCTGTAATAAATCTGGAATATAGTTATATGACATAGTTTTTGATAACACCAGCATTTACTTTTTAGCCTTTTCAGCTTTTATTGAAAGACAAAACAAAATTAAAAAATGCAGAAGTTTGAATCACTGTGTGTTTATTTCAGTTATTTTGTATTGGACTCAAGGATTGGTTTCATCATACAAATACAGCACATATAATGTTTACTTGAAAATACTGAAAAGTAAGTGATACCAGAATCAGGGGGTCAATAAGCTTTTAAGTAATAATGTGGATTGTGCTTGGGATAGAAGCTGCACTTTGTCTTGAAGAAAAGTATAGATTTTCAAAATATGCAAAATAATTGTAATAATAATATTAGTGATGTTCATTTTCGGATTACATTCATTACATAGCTAATACATTGAGAAGAAATGGTTTGTCATTATGTGGATGGAAAGACATGAAAGTGATGTGGAAAATCGCCTCTTACCACTGAAACACATGGGGATGGGTGGTGCTAATAATGGTACTGCAGCCAGCCAGTAGGGGGCGCTTGACATGTAGAGTTTTCACCTTTTAGAGACATTATGGTCTCCATGTTTTTTTGCAGTCAGTGCTTTGATCACAGATTTGAAAGCAGTATGCATAATGCATCAGGGCTCACGCTGAAATTCCCTATATTTGGATATATTATGTAACATGGTTCTGTAGGAATGTTGGTACCTTGGAAACACACATATACAAATATACCTTATATGTGAGTTTGGATATGGGTGTGGCTGCAACTGGAGAGGCTTGTAGTACATATTCTGCAAAAAATTTCATAATGGTTGTTGCAAATATTATGTACAAACCATGACAGAGACTTGAATGCATGCATGGGTTTTGTTGGGGAAGTATCAGTTCATGAGATACATTACTGAGGAAACTGTAATTGTTTAAACTCTTATTTAATACTATTAAGCACAGACACGTCACAAGGAAAATAAACTATTATTTATAATTATGGAGCACAGAATAACTAAACATAAAATATATATATATATATATAGCATAGAAAAATCCAATAATACTATAGGACAAAATGGCCATGGAAATGTAAGAGAGAGCGGTGAGCTGGAGACCAGAGTCTTGACCCTGAGGAGTGAAATAAAATATTTAATTTCTCTGTTGTGTGACCTGACAGATACACTACTTGTCAAAAAGAAAAGAACTTACTTCCTCACGCATTTCTAAAAGGATGTTTTTGTCAAATCCCTGCAACTCACTGAAAAACAACAGATCAAATTCACATATTATGACATAAATAAAAATATAATATAGACATATAATATAGACAGTTCATGGTGCATTTTGTAATACTCAAGACACACCAAGGCCATGCAGAGTGCATACTGATAAAAGGGAGGGGAGGGGGGAATACTTCTGTCATGCCCGGCTCGTCCGCTCCTCGTGTGTGCCACGCCCCCTGATTACCCACGTGTGTTTCCCGAATTGTACCCAGCTGTTTCCGTTTGCTGTCATTCAGTCTGGTGTATTTAAGTCCTGGTCTCCCCTGTTTGCTTTGTCTGTCATTGATGTTAGTTGGCGTTACATGTCTCCTGCTCCCAGTTTGTATATTAAACCCTCGTTAATCCCCGACTTCCGCCTGCCTGCATCCTTCTTGCCCGTTCGCCTCGAACGATCGCCGCTCTACCCGCGATCGCCGAGCGTTCACGTGACAGAATGACAGACCACAAAAAGAAGCGGAGAGGGAGGAAGAGGCTCCCACAAGAGCCGATCTCTCTCGGCGCCTGCTCGCTCTCCAGGCTTTGGCTTCCGGCGGAGGACGAGAGGGAAGTACCCGCCCTACCTCCAGCCCGGGGGCCGACCACACGCGTCCCCGATCCTGCGTGGAAGTACTGGCTCTCTAGTGAGGACGAGGACGAGGAGCCCTTCCACTACCCGGAGCCAGAAGCCTTTCTTCCACCGTCCGTTTTCACGGACATCGCGCCGCCTCCCGCAACCGCCAGGCGCCAGCGAGGGAGACGGAGGAGAACGGCGATCGCCAGTATGGAGGACCTCCCTCCGCCGCTGCCGGCGGACCCCGCTCCCGTGCGGCCGCCGCTGCCGGCGGACCCCGCTCCCGTGCGGCCGCCGCTAGCGGCGGACCCCGCTCCCGTGCGGCCGCCGCTGCCGGCGGACCCCGCTCCCGTGCAGCCGCCATTGCCAGCGGACCCAGCTCCAGTGCAGCCGCCGCCACCCGCGGTCCTAGCTGGCCGATACTTCACCCTCCAGGGGCTTTATTGGAGGGTGATGGGAGAACCGGCCCCACAGGCCCCCCTGGAGGGGGAAAGACTCGCCGCACAGCTGGGGCAGGACTTCGACTCCTTTACTCCAGACTCCCCTTTTTCAGATCTGGAGAAAATGGCTGAGGACCTCCGGAGGCTAATCCAACTCCGGAGAACGCCTGCAGCTCCCGGGCAGGCGCCCCCACTGCAGCAACCTGCAGCTCCCGGGCAGGCGCCCCCACTGCAGCCCGCTCCTGTTCCTGACCGCGCTCCTGTTCCTGCAGAGGCGCCCCCTCTGCAGCCGCCTGCTGCAGCTCCCGTCAGCGCTCCTGTTCCTGACCGCGCTCCTGTTCCTGACCGCGCTCCAGTTCCTGCAGAGGCGCCCCCTCTGCAGCCGCCTACTGCAGCTCCCGGGCAGGCGCCCCCTCTGCAGCCGCCTGCTGCAGCTCCCGGGCAGGCGCCCCCTCTGCAGCCGCCTGCTGCAGCTCCCGGGCCGGCGCCCCCACTGCAGCCACCTCCTGTTCCTGACCGCGCTCCAGTTCCTGCAGAGGCGCCCCCTCTGCAGCCGCCTACTGCAGCTCCCGGGCAGGCGCCCCCTCTGCAGCCGCCTGCTGCAGCTCCCGGGCCGGCGCCCCCACTGCAGCCACCTGCAGCTCCCGGGCAGGCGCCCCCACTGCAGCCACCTGCAGCTCCCGGGCAGGCGCCCCCACTGCAGTCACCTGCAGCTCCCGTCAGCGCTCCAGTTCCTGACCGCGCTGCAGCAGCTCCAGAGGCGCCCCCTCCGCCTGCAGCAGCTCCAGCTCCTGTCCCTTCTCCCCCAGTGACTTTTTCTCCCTCGCCCCGGCGAACTCGACCCCGACCGGGGGTCATCATGTCTGTGTCCCGTAATGGGAGGGGACACAGACGCAGGGCTGGGGTCCCGCCCGCCCTGCCCCCTGGCTCGCCCTGCCTCGCCTGCGCTGGGGCTCGGTTGGCGCCTGCGGGTCCTGGCCCTCCGGGTCGGCTGTCGCCTGCGGGTCCCTCTCCGATGCCTCGTCGCCCTGCCTCGCTCCCCCCTCCGGTGCCTGGTCGTTCGCCTGGGGGTTCCCCGACGGCGGCTCCTCGGTTGCCTGCGGGGCCCCTACCTCCGGCCCTCCTCCGGACGTCGCCGCCTGCTGCGGCTCCCCCCTCCTCCGGACCTTCGCCCTGGCCCCTTCCAGCTCCCTCGTCCCCTTCCCTGGTGCTCCCTCCTGCTCCCTCCCTGGCCCCTCCGCGGGTCCCTCGCCCTGTCTCCTCGGCCCCTCCGTGGTCCCCTCCGGCTCCGGCCTCCCGGCCGCCTGCGGCCCCTCCGGCTGCCTCCCGTCGCCCGCTGGGGCTCCCTCGGGCTTCCCCTAGTTCCCCCTCCTTGTCTCCCTACGCCCCTGCCTTTGTCCCGCCTGTCTCTGCCCCTCTGTTTTCTGCTCGCCCTTTCGTTCCGCCCGTCTCTGTTCCTTGTGCCCCGGTGTACCCGCCTTGCACTCCTGGCCCCTTTGTTCCGCCCGTTCCTTCTGTGTCTCCCTTCCTGGTTTGCCTGTCTGCCTTCCCGACCCTCTGTCAGGTTTTGTCTTTTGTCTTGTTCCTCGCTCTGTTTTGTGCCTCGGTCCTGTTCCCTGTCCTGCGTTGATTCTGTTCTTGTTTTTCAGGTCCTGTTTTGCCTCGTCCCGTCCGTCGCCCCCTTCCTTGGCGCGCCCGGAGTAGCGCGCCTTTGGGGGGGGGTTCTGTCATGCCCGGCTCGTCCGCTCCTCGTGTGTGCCACGCCCCCTGATTACCCACGTGTGTTTCCCGAATTGTACCCAGCTGTTTCCGTTTGCTGTCATTCAGTCTGGTGTATTTAAGTCCTGGTCTCCCCTGTTTGCTTTGTCTGTCATTGATGTTAGTTGGCGTTACATGTCTCCTGCTCCCAGTTTGTATATTAAACCCTCGTTAATCCCCGACTTCCGCCTGCCTGCATCCTTCTTGCCCGTTCGCCTCGAACGATCGCCGCTCTACCCTCGATCTCCGAGCGTTCACGTGACAACTTCAATACATTCTCTGTATTACAAGTCCAACAATTCAAGGTGGTCTGTCTTACAATTGTAATGCGCCGCTTGTCCGCTCCTCCCGTGTGCCACGCCCCCTCGTTAACCTCGTGTGGAACCCCGATGTCATTCGCTGTTTCCAGTTGTTTTCATTAGTCCTATGTATTTAACTCCGCTTCAAAATATGTTTCCCCAATCATGTCATTTAAGTCGCTACTTCTATTGTTCCGTGTTCCTAGCTGGTTTCCCCAATAAATCCTTTGTTTCCCGATTCTCCGTCTTCCTGCTCCTGCTTCCCCGATCCGTGACGTGACAACAATCAACATGAACGCACCACAGTCCACAGAACCAATCTGTCAAGGAACATCCTGCGAAATACAATATAGTACTAACGAAGACATTTGTTACAATTCTAATACAAATGTGACGACAGAAAATGCTGAAATCCACTTTACCATGTTTTTCAAGTATTTTCCAGTGTCCTGGGCTTATTCGGTTTGTCAGTTTGCTGCAAAAAGAAATTTGGAATAGTCAGGGACACAAAAAGTACAGCTTTTCATGTAAACGGGATTAAAACTCTATGTATGAATAAATGGACAAACAGAAGACCTTTTGTCACATTTCTAAATGTTTTACTGTTAGGCCGCGTCTGGCTGTGAGTGTTACCCAGAGCATATGACAGTCTCTGCCCCAACTGTCGGCAGGAATGAACGAAGAAAATTATGATTAAAAAAGATCCAATAATACAACTTAAATGTCATAGCATTTATTGTACAATATGCTATACATATGATCAGGATCATATAACTGCATGGTGCGCAAGTACGCATTCCCTGTACACTCGCGGCAACTCCTTGTTGTAGCAGCGCAAATGCGTACCATTTATTTTATGTGCATTCACGTTGTTATGAAAAGAAATTACCCTGCATCTTAACATTTATGTGGCTAATTTGTACTTCGTCTGCGGAATGAAGGCTAAAATGCACAATGATTTCTTGTCATAACATTGCGAATGTACATAAAATAAACACGTATTTGTGCTGCTACAAAACATTACCGCGCGTATCGGTTTAAACGGCGAATAAGTACTTTCATACCAGTTATGTGCCCCCTGCATATGATCATGTTTGCATATAAAATAAAGGGTCGATTTACGCAGAGTTGCCAACTTTGGTCAGCTGGTTGGCGTGAGATTTTCAATTCGAGACAAGTCTACATACGTATTCACATTTATATAACGGTTTTGTTACCTTGTAAATAGTCTTCAGGATTTGCAAACTGCCCAAACACTTTTGATGTAGCCAGTTTTAGGTTTTAAATGGATTAATAGAGATTCTCCATAAGATTTATTGCTGTGTGCGTTTGAGTCTGAAAGCCCGAGTCTCGCGCCAGATGCGTCAGAGTTGGCAACCTGCTTACAGCCGAATCGGACCTACGACCGGTCAGTCGGAGCCGAACGCGCCCGAAAGTCACCGACGAGCTGCAGAGGATCGCATCGTCTGTTATGGTACGAATAGGCGTCCGTGACAACAGCTTGGTTACTTTTGAATCACATGTACTTATCTTCTCAAACTTCTTACGATCATCTGAGAGACAGTTTGCATTTGGAAAACTCACAGCATTTAAAAAAATGGACAAGCAAGAAATTAAAGTTGTTAAGATTAAAATTAAAATCAAAGTTAAAATAACACCCAAGGAAGGGGGAACTTTTTCCCCAAAAAACGAGGCACTGGAGAAGAACATCGGCGAGAGCGCGGAGATGGTGAAGATCATTAAGAAGGATGACACGGACAAGCCCGGATCGACATGGAGGGTGTCTTACATACCGAAGGTAAAGCACTGGCTTAAGAGACCTTATTAGAACACTTTCATTCGAGCTTAAAATGTGTTATATCAATCATCTTTCCTTGTTTTAACAATCGGCTGTCCCAGACTGGAACCGAAGAAAGTTTCCGTGGCCAGAGGAGTCGTCCATGGAGCGCGAGGGACAGGCCACCCCCCCTGGAGGAAGCAGGAGCGACCAGGAAGAGGCCCCAGCTGAAGTTCCTCCATCGGACAGACAGCAACGGCTCCTGCGCCCTGCGAGCAGAGAGAGGCCAGGGGCAGCGTCAGCCATCGGTGGAGCAGCAACTCCAGACAAGAATACGTGGACTTATGGGTTATGGCCAGGGACGGAGGAAGGACAGAGACATTGTTCCTGACGGACTTGTGGGTTATGGCCGGGGTAGGAAGGATAATAGAGATACTGTTTAAGTATTATTATAGATGTCAGATAGGATAGGATGAGATAGGCTAAGTTAACATATGATAAGTTAAAATACAATAAGATAGACAATAAGTTAAAATATCATATGATAGGCTAAGTTAAAATAAGATAAGAGCTTTACAATAAAACATATACTTACTTTTCAAACTGTGTCTTTGTCATCTCTTCAGTGTCGTGTCTGTGGTTTGATAATTTTGCATCGTTAATTTATATCTGACACTCTCCTAAATATCAATAAGCAGAGACGGAGGAAAAGATACGGTTAAGTTAAAGGAAATGATAAAGTATCAAAATCACAGTATTACCTTATTTTGACGCAGAAAGAGTCATTTCAGTGTTACTGCCACCTATGAGTTAATGGCCGCAAATAGTGTTAGAAGTGCCGGTAAATAACGCGGCATAAGTTTAACTCCGGTGTGTTTCTGAAAAACGCGCCGCCTTCTGCCTGCTGTCATTCGGCGAACGTATAGGAGAATATTCTGGTAAGTAACAGGTAAAGTGTTCATTTAACGTAATGCTTACGTGCATTACCAGTTAGTAAGTGTTTTACTATATCTTACACTACGTACTTACACGTACTTACACTACGAAATTACGTTAATTTTGTCCTTAATTATTGCTATATGTGAAATTAAGGGAAATTAAGGGAAAAGGTGCACAGATTAAGGCCAATCAAGGGGTAAAACTACTGAATTTCCTCCTTACTTTTTCAAATTTGCCTCTTAAATTTACTCTCAAAAAATCCTTATTTCACCCCTTTTTTATAAATTAAGGGGCAATTTAAGATTGTTTCAAGGTCTGTAATTACATAACATTGCCCTTTAATTCTGATTAATTAAGGGGCAGTTTAAGAGTATTGCAAGGTTCCATTACTACTTAAAATTACTTACATCTGTCCTCAATTCTAATAAAGGGAGTTTAATATTATTATAGGGGTCCACAAACCATTAAAATTCTTTATTTCACCTATTAATTTTTATTAATTAAGTGATTATTTAAGACTGTTTTAAGTTCTTAAGCACTTAAAATATCCTTATATCGCCACTTAATTTTAATTGTGTGCTCAAATGTTTATGTAAAAATAAAGCATAATAAATCACAAACCAGTATGACAAACGTATTGTTTTATTATCATGCATGAATGAATTACAATGAGAAAAGCTTCCTTCCTTTTACCGGCTGCTTGTCCCCTTGGGCTTGGAAAGCCTTCGCTGGGCTATAAGTTCCGTCTTCATAGCCTCTTCCTCCTTTACATTTGTTGCTTCCTTCCTTTTACCGGCCACTTGCCCCCTTGGGCTTGGAAAGCCTTCGCTGGGCTATAAGTTTATGTTTGTTGCTTCCTTCTTCCACTGCTTTTCCCTCCTCATCTGTCTTCTCTCCTCTCTCTCTCTTTTCCTCTCCCTTCTTCTTTCCTATTTCCTCTTCTGCTCTTTGCTCCTGCTGCTTACTTGACCCATCTATGTATTTTTCCTCCATTTCACTCTTTCTCCTGCCTATAATGGTAAAGAAGAAAAAAATATTAGGAGGATGGAGCTTCTTCAAACATGCAATTACTACAACTTGTACATCAAAATGTATTGACATTCGGATCAGTCAGTAAGATGTATGAGATAAAAAACAAACCAGCCAGTGAAAGAGTTTATATAGCCTTATTCTTGTTATTACAGGGTTTTTGAGGGTGTCTGCAAATCCATATTATGTTATATATATAAGGTATTTGTTAAAGATGGAATCGTGGCCATGTTAAAATGTGCTGATGTTTCTTTACATTAACCTGTGTCAGTAAATGCTGGGTGAGGACTTGGACTCACAGTGGTATAGAGGTATAAGCAAGGTGTGTCTTAATAACCCTCAGTTTTAATCCCACAGGTCCTTTTGAAATACAGTGTATATTATTAATAATCATGATGCTCTCATACAACAGGCACTGTGGACAGGTTAATGTGCCATGCAGTAATTTAACATGTCTGGCTTTTAAATAGAACAAACTTTACTTCCCCTTCTGTGGTAATTATGAATCTGCGAATCTGTATATGAAGCTGAAGAATCAACACAAAACATTTGCAATTGTCACTAATTAACCCAGAAGCAAATTCCCCCTTAACACCGTATATTTTACACTGGTATATTTGTGACTCCATTCTGAGAGCACAGTGATATCCACAAGCATCACAAACCAGCCAATCACAGGTTGGAGAATTTAGCCAACTGGTCCTGTGTGTATATTAAATGTTTAATGTACATGACAATAAAACGTCATGCTTTTTAAAGCCATTTAAGGCGTTGTTTGTCAATTAAACCATTTTTAATGCTATGTAAGACCAAATTGGTTTAATTACTTCTAATCCTAATAATGTCCCACGGAAACCCAGTCTTAGAGCTGTCCAGAAAAAAAATATTTTGATGATATTTCAAGGAAATTACTTACTTTGTAAAGGTGCTTAATAGGAGGTGTGATGTCCTGGAGGCAAACCTCAAGTGCTTCTGTTCTTTCTACAAGAAACCACAAACATTTCAGGTATGTAGCAATTTGAAACATTGTTCAAAATTAAGTTCAGTTCACTCCACATAAGCAATAGCTTCCATTATTTCCCTTCTACATTTAATGTTTCGGAATTAGGTTAAATGACTGATATTTTAAACTATATTTGTCAAACACTGCGCCCACTAACAGGTGAATAATATTGATTACCTGGTAATAGTGGCACCTGCTAGTAGGTGGGACCTATTAGGCAGCAAATAAACAATGTGTAGGATATACTGGTATGCAGAAAAGTGGACAAGCCTAAAGATTTGAGTTGACAAGGGCCAAGTTGTGATGGCTTGATGATTCGGTCACAGCATCTCCAAAACTGTAGGGAAATACATGAACGGGTGACGGAGGCTCATTACATGGCAGATAGTACAGCAAACCTTCAGAGGTCTAGAGGTGTTGGGGAAAGCGCCCGGCGTTTCCACCCCAACTCCACATTTATGAGACACACACAGGTTACAGTTTTACTTGCAAGGGTACCCACACTCTCTGCAATGCAAACTACAGCAGAATGTGTTACAAAGGGTGGTTCCCCTTGGCTTCTTTATTTATAGTCAATGGGGGGCGCAAGAGAGGGAAGTGAGATTCTTATCTAAGTAGGCAGCTGTTAACCACCTACTTAGAGTACAATAGCTAAGAGTATGTGGCTAGAAGATAAGAAATAACGTATACATATATATTTACACTCATTGCTGATCATACAGAAATGATTAACAACTGTTTCTTCAACCTAACACAAATATTTACAAGGGCTGCCAATAATTGTGGAGGGCGCTGTAGCTTCTCTAGCTATATTTTTATCAGTGAGCTCCCTTGCCTGCAAGTTTTCTTTTACATATTCTGCAGCACCACCTCCCTTCTTGCTTATCTGCTCCCTACTAAGTAAATGATTCTCACTGACTGAACAACATTGAAATAATTGCTGTAGTCATGTTACAGTTTACTATGAAATGTTTCTGTGCAACAGGTCAGCAAAAGAAATGGGTGTGCAGAGGCCTAACAGTGGGGATACGTAAATACCACCATCCTCAGCCTCAGCAAGTGGTCCATCAACGATGATTCTGTAGGCCAGTCAAGCAGGACAGTTCTCTGGATTCCTCATCTTTCACCAGTGTGCTTTGAATCAGCCTTGCTGCTTGACAGAAGTGCTGACCACAGGGGGTGGCATGAGTTGTAAAACAGAGCGGTAACCTTGCTGGTTCATTGCACCTTGTACTCTGTGTAAATCACCCACCTTACCAGCACCAATGCAGTCCCATACCATTTTACTCTCTCTGCCATGCTAGGCAGAAGCATGGCAGCTATTCTTTTAAGTTGTGCTTCTAAGGCCAGCATACAACTTGTATTTTCCCTGTTGAAAAAAAACACTGGTAGAGATGGCACAACGAGGCACTGAAGGTTTGAGCCTTGTTACGTGCCGTAAGGTTTGGGGGGGGGGATTGTCCTGATCGTTGTCCGGCTGCCTTCGTCTCCGCCTCCCGGACCTGGCCACGCCCCGAGCTATACGCCACTTCCGTATTTATGATTTAAAAGGCCGTGGCGGGAGAGTAGCGGCAGCTCTGCTCACAGTTGGTTTTTGCGTTATTGGTTTGCTTGTGTTCTTTTGATTGATCGTGTATGACAGTTTTGGTTTTCTGGTTTTCGTCTCTTGCCTTATCCCTCTGTACCTTTGCCTTTGGTTTTGACTGCTTTCTGGTTTGTGATCTATTGCCTTCCTCCTGACTCCTCTCTTGCTACGCCCCTCGGATACTGTGTTTCGGCTTTGGTGTTCTGTATGTTGGTTTCTGTTAAGTGCGTAGGGAGTGACGGCTGTTTTGTTTTGCGTACGTGTTGCTTATTCTGTGTTTTGGTTAGGGAGTTAGGATTAGTCTGTGTCATTTTCTTTTCGTTTAGAGTTAGCTTAGTTTGGGACGTGTTCGTTAGTGGTGTTTTGTTTATTGTTTTGGCGGTGTCACTCCCGAAGTCTGTTGCCCTATTGTGTGTGAAAGTCTTTGTGAATAAACATAAAAAAAATACAAAAATAGATCCCTTTGTGTCCCGTGTTCCCTTTTCCCATACCCTGGTTGTCTCGTTTTCCCCTCTCCTTTCCCTTTACCTTTCTGGCGGTCCTCAACCCTAGACTGAGGATCGTAACAGCCTTTTTAACCATCGTATTGAAAACTGGTTCACTACTCGAAGACAGTGCACATGGGTGACATATCGTGGTGAAAGTACCACTCCTGACTATATATATACATTTATGAATGCATTTGACTGTGTGTGTGTGTGTGTGTATGTGTGTGTGTGTTTGTGCGAGCGGGTATACCTATCCTTATGGGGACACAATGTCCCCATAACGTGATAAATATCCGTTTTTTTTCCCTTATGGGGACCAGGAAACTGGTCCCCATAAGGGAAAACTCTATTTTATAAAAATCGCCGACTGATATGAAAAAACTAAAAATGCACAAACTCTTGTATTTTGCTTGGTTACTTATGGTTATGGTTAGGGCTGGGTGGGGGTTAAGGTTTTCATAGTGAGCGTTAGCATTTTTCCCATAGAAGTGAATGAGCGGGCCCCATAAGGATAGGTAAACCCTACATGTGCGTGTGTGTGTGTGTGTGTGTGTGTGTGTGTGTGTGTGTGCGTGCAAACTGACAGACTAAGAAAATGAATTCAGAAGTTTTGTCTTGCTAAAAATAAATTCTTTTTTAGAGAAAATTAGTCACAAACGAAAACAAAAGAAACTGATGGATTTTTCTCTCTTTTCTATTAAGAGAAGCAATAATAAAAGAAGACTTAGTTAGTTATTGAATTTATATAAAGAATAACAATCTGGCATTCTTTGCGGTCCCTTTTGCCAAGTTTAATGCCCTTTCTTGTCAATGACCATCATGAGCCTGGTATCAGTTCACACACGCACACACACACACACACACACACACACACACACACACACACACACAAGCAACTAGGACAACCTCCTAGACGCCGCTCTGAGAAGTGTAATGTTTGTGATCGTGGTTAATCTTATGCTACATTAAGGCCCCATAGTTAACGATGGGGATTAAATCAGGCGATGAAGACAGCCAGGTTACAATTTCATCACCTTCCAAGCTGGTTTTAAGGTGATGTCATAGTCTGTGCCTATTCTTGAAGTTTCAACTTGTGAGCCTTGTGCATTGTATTAAGCTGATGTCTTTGTCAAAGTACGCATGAAAGAAAATAATAGTATTTTACTGGGGAACGAGGATCATGACTACAGACTGTTGTGTGTCTGGCTGTAGTACCAACAGCAAGAAAATCCCAGATAGAAAACTTTAAACCCAAATCTAAGTTTGTTCTTAGGTCCTACAGGCTTGTTGGCTAAGGGTGTCGTGCTCTTAACATCATGGCTGAGCTCTGCATGTGATATCTATGTTCTGCTGCTTGTTTCCTTGTGCCTGTGTGTGTCTGTGTCTGTCAGTGAGTCCTATGATGCACTGACCTTCTTGGCAGAATATTCCCCTTCCTTACAGTATGTCCTATTGTGACTCCCCTATGATCCTGTACTGAATAGATTATAAAATGCATGGACATAATCAAATGCCACATCTTCCTTAACTATTCATTTAACATTTTTTAAATGATTTATTTTTCCACTTTTACGTTTAGTGGTCACTCCATAAGAGCTGTCCTTTAACGTGCTGCGCAGTGTCCCTGGATGCTTTGCAGTCCACTGCAAGGCTTGGTCTTGAGGAGTCAATTCATTATGAAATGACTCCCAGTCTGAGCTGTGAGCTAATGCACAATAACCAGAAGCCAGGTAGAGACTCTTGGTTATTGTAGTTGTTTTCTTCTGACCGGGGTGGTGTTCCACTAAGCAGGATTTCTCAGTTAGCGGAGTTAACTTAAGCTAGAAGTCATGATTGTTCAATAGGAATGCTCCTTACCTTTTATTGGACAATTATGAGTGAGCCAGTGTCTTGTTTCATAAGAGAAAATCTGTATCCATCTTCTGAATTATTCTGAATTATTCTACTTCTAAACAAATAGTTATCCTCAGAGGCAGCATAACATCCTGGCAGCTGCTCAATGCAGCATTGAAAAGCACTACAGAGTAATGAGCTCACAGATGTAATGAGCACAGAGCATCACCAGCACGCTGCTCTCAGCAGTTGAGGACATAAATTTTTCCCCACAGAATACTCTGCTTGTGTAGTGTTTGTACTTGGCCTGATACTGAAGGGGCATAAGTGATAATTAAGTGACATGATAATAAAGTGCATTGCTGGGTGTCTCTTTGCCAACCTCGCATGAAACAGTACTGTGATGCAAGACAGGGAGCTCGCACTCCCTCATTCAGAGAAGGGCACAGAGTGCGGCTGTGGAAACCAGCGCATGTGCAAAAAGGGCATCAGAAATTCTCTGCACCCATCGAGGCCCATCCTGGCTGACGGGAAAGCATGGCATGCTGCCCATTTGGCCTCAGTACTCAGTGGACTTCCCAAATTTCCAGCCCTGCCAAAGACTGGTCCTGAAGGAACAGTTGAGCTTGGAATGGCCTAAGGAACTGGAAGCTGTGCAGCCAGGGCACACAAACCATCATCGGCTCAAGGACTATGGAACTTCACAGAATTAAACAAAGAAATGAAATGCATGTTCTGACCGTGATTTTCTGGTTAGAAAGAGATACCTTAAAGGAAAAGAGAGATTCAGTGTAAAATATATAACAGTTGTTCATAGATCCTCTTACTGTGGTCCTCAGTGAATGGAACATTTCTAATTGTAATTGATTTCTGTTGGAAGCAAAACAGGCAGTTCATAGTGAAATGGTTGTGCACTTACAGGAAGGCACAAGCACAATGTTTTTTGTTGAACTTACATTATTGTTTTGTCTGGGGTGTAGTGACCTTATAGGAAGAAATGTTACAGGTAAGGCGTGTCTTTTATAGAATACAGTGCTGCTGCAGGAAGAAGAATACATAAGTAAAGGGGGGATGTTGCGTTCTGTTAGTAATTGTTCTGTTTTCCATATTACTGTATGTCACAAGAGGGTGCTGTGAATAAGGCTGTTTGATTCGACTTCAATTCCTATTCCAAGAGTCAAGAATGGATAGTTGATCCCAGGCAGCAGTTTTCCAGATTATCAACTTCAAAAACTTAAAAATATGATAGGAAAAAAGTCTTTGTAAAATTAAGAAGTATATAATACTATGAATGACAAGGGGTCTTAATACTTTTAATTTAATTTTATTAACTCAATCTTTTGCTGGCAAGTATACCTTTTAAATTATATACATAACAGTACAACTGCATTATTTGTGTCTTGTATACACACTCCATACAAAGTAAAAGGATAGGGCGGCTACTTCATTAATAGTATTTCTTATTGATACTTTACATTTCCTTTCTACTGCCCAACTCCCAGAGGACCATACAGTTTTATTACAACATAGTAGTCTACCGAAATGTCGATACTAATCATACATTTGAGTGACATAACTAAATAGATATATCTTGACACACAGACATAGATAAAAACAATTAAACTCCCTCTATGTGAAAATGACATGAGACACACGTCCTCAATGTTAAAATATCCATGATTGTAAAAAATGACCATAGTTGCCAATGTTATATCTCAGGTCTCAGATTACTTTGTTTAATGTCAATTTAACTGAAAAAAAACATCATAGAAAAAGGCAACCTTATTTGGCGACGTTTAGTAACCGACTAGCCGATTAATGAGGACTATATCTGTACCTGACTTTCCTGTCAGCTCCTTGGGGATGGCTAATCTTCAAATTTTATTACAAATACTACAACTTTATTTTGTGCCTTGCTTAAAGTAAAATATCTCCGGACTACTAAATACCGCGTCAATGGTGACATTTTTAAACTGATTGGCTTCTTTCGCCTCACTCTTCTCTATGTGACGGGTGGGCGTGGTTGATCTAGCCGGCTCCCGATTGGCGGGTATTCGGTAGCTCCTGTGTCATGTGACGGGTAGTAGCGTAGGCAGCACCGCCATAGATTTGAAAGCCTGGATGCCTCATTGGGCGATACGCCATATTGGCGCGGCATTTGTGAAATAGAAGAGTGATATCTCTTAGTGAACCGACTATTTTCGAAACTGCAACAACATGAGGAATGTTAAAACTAGAAAACAGGGAATCACATTTCACAGGTAAAAAAAATCTGCGGTACGGTCAAATAAAATACATAAAATGTTTACTAGCCTGTGACACTGACGGGATACTAGCATGATTAGTTTTTGTTGAGAATACTATGAGCAGTACTACACAAATTTGGGAGGGCAGTAGTGGTGGGCTTGTTTATTTATTCTACATAATTGTAAGATATAAATGCGTTAATTAGTAAAGAAGTTATGGCTAAAAGATCTTTCCATCTACACCCTGACATGTTGCTTGTTTATGTCTAATTACCGCTCCAAGATGGTGGCGCTGCTGACTCGTTGTGGAAAAGCGAGATGAGGCATCTAGGCTTTCAAATTCATGAGCACCACGATGTACTTCGTTTAAATGGGAGGTTCACCCCAAAACCATAAAAAGATATTTTAGAGGGGCCTTAATGCTATCTATCCATCAAAGTTGTTCTGTTGGGAGTTGTTCAGGTTTGGAAACATCAGCCGTAGAAATGTCGGGCTTCTATCGAAGTACACTACTCGTATCACTGCGCATTAGACACAAGCACGAGCTGCCTGGCGATATCTGCTGCGCAGTGATATTATTGGTGTGTGGAGTCGGGTAGAAGGAAATAGTTCGTATACTAAACTGCTCGCGACGAAGTCCGTGGATCTTCTTAACCTGTTCCTGATTTCTGGTAAGAGATATTGCTGTTGATTTTTTCAAATGCGTTGTTCTGGCGCTTTAAGTAGTGAAAGCAAAATTGAATCTTATTATATTGCTTATTCATTAATGAGTCGCTATATCATGTATACTGCTCAATGTTTTGATTTAATAAATATTTAAATTTAATAAATATTTCAAAAATACTTCAACATTTAAAATGGTTCATGATTTTCAGGAGCGGTGCAGTGGTTAGCACTGTTGCCTTACACTTGCCTGTCCCCCCATCCTGGGTTGATTGATAGATGATTTTCAGGTCACACCGCCCCCTCAGAGCCCACCAGTCAGTGACTGTCTCAGAGTGTGATGTAATACGCAAAGTCCGCACCACCCACTTTTCAATGAGCAGTAAAAACACACCAGCTTGTCTCAGCGGACAGCGGCTCTTATCAGATAAGGGGAAAAGGATGAGATATCAAAAGTAAAAATAAATATATCACGTTTGGTTAATATCAAATGAAAACAGCCCTGCAATAATATATTGGATTCTAGGATATCATCTATTAAAAGGGTGAATCTATTCTAGCAGACCATAAAAATCCAATTATGAACAGTGAAAATGGGCATAATAGGTCCCTATAAACGACAGGTTTCTGTCCATGGTGCTGAAAACCAGGATTGGCAGATTTCACATTACAGCGATTCCCCCACTATATCACAGATTTTTCTCCGACGCCTCACGATTCTCTGCGTATCCCGTACATTGTTTGTGGTCCGATTGTTTTCGTTTTGTTCTAAGCCCTACGATGGAAGACGTTGACCATTCAGGAGAAGGTAAAACTTCTGGATGTGCTTCGGGAAGGAAAGCGTTATGCGGACGGCGTTCGCCATTATGGCTTGAATGAATCAACAGTACGCTACATGAAGAAGGATGAAAAGAATGTGTAAGAGCCATATATGTTTTTATTTTTATATATTCCATTACATATATAGAGAGAAAGTTGTGTGTGTGTGTGTATATATATATATTACATATTATTATTTTATTTTTATTATTATTATTATGTCACTCATATCCTTAACCCGACATACAGATATATGTGTTGTTTTAATGAGTTTACATGTGTTTAAAGCATGTGGGAGGGGTATTTTATGGCTTAAACTTAAAAAAAACTTCTGTATTGTGGATTTTCACCTATCGCTGATGGGTCTGGAACGCATCTTCCGCGATAGGCGGAGGATCAAATTTACCTTTTTAACCTGATTTAACTTCAACCCTCTTATTTTGTTAACAGAGTGTGCGGGGGGAATACAAAGGGTTACAGTGGGTAATAGGTGATTTATATTGACCTTAATTATCACCCAAGTGACTCTGGACAATAAGTTCAATAATGCTTCCCAAAAGCTTCTCTCTTTTTCACTAGTTACACTTCATTACACTGAAATCAAGGAAGAATCAAATGTACAAGCACATTATACAAAATATAAGATGCAAACACATAAAAAATATTTCGTAAAAACATTAAAAACAGATTAATATATATATTGTGCAATTTGAAACTTTACGTTTAGAACTCACTTAGAAAAAGCAGGTGATGACCAGCCCAACCAGCAGTTCCGTCTGGTTGTACAGAATACCTACTCAATTAAATTTTGAGGTCACGACTAAACTAAATTTCAGCTCTGCCTTTAACATCACCAGTTAGATGAAACTGATCATTGCACAGGGAAATACAGTGAAGCCATGAAACATACTAGATGTAAATATATTAATTTTCACATACACTTGAGCTCAGTGAATTCAAGCGTGTCATACACTGTAAAAAAAAATCCACCAAAAAACGGAAAATGTACTGGCAGAAAATTACCAGCACATTTTCCGTTAAGTTAATGGACTCTTCCTTCAATTTACAAATATTGTAAATTCAGTTTTCCACAATTTCTTAAATGATAGTTTATTTTCATTTTTCATTCTGCCAATGTAGATTTGTTTGTTTAATAAATGGTGTTGTTCATAAAAGTACAACAAGTAATTTGAGAATATAGTGATTCACTACATTGATTATTTTTCATAACTCAATGGCCCATAAACATACAGTTATCCATCTGAAGCTGGATTTAAACCAGCAAACTTTGGATTACAAGCCCAAATACTTGAGCTACTGAGCCACACACTTACACTGACTCAGCTTAAGTTGCAGAGACACAGTGGACTTTCTGTTGGATGTCAGACAGAACGGCAAAGGACCCCTCACTAACAGGAACCTAAAACACACAAACACTTGGGAACACTTCAAATGCGTGATCTGACTCTGCAGGGGGAGAACATGTTCATGTGGAGTCTTGGCTTTTCACAACGTTTCATTCCTGCTTATAGCTAAGGTTTTTTTTAGCCGTCGTCACTCTAAGGTTGCCCATTAATGGTTTGGAATTGGGAATGTAAAGCTGTTTTGTTAGCATGTCTGCCTTACAATTCCTTTACTGTAAGTCGAGGCCTGCTGGAGCTCAATTCTGCTTCATGGCACTTGTATTTACTCTTTATTTTGCATTACATTATGTGTGAGACTAACCCCTTTCTCTACCTCTCCATTCCTCCTGCCGAGCTCCATACAGAACTAGTGGAGAAAAGGGGTGCTTGGAGGGGGGACGATATCTCTGGATACCCACTTAAGAAATATCTGCGTTACCTTCCAATACACCTTCCAAACTTAAGTGGATTGAACATGGGTGCTGTTGAATTAATAAAAAAATGCACTGTATTAAAATTATTTTGTTTATATAACATAAAATTGAACTATAAACATGAAATTTAAATCTGTTTATATATTGACAAAATAATAATTCAGAATTTTGAACCCTCATTGAACAAAATTAAACCTAATATGGACAAATGGAAAGCATTGAAATTATCCTCATGGGGGGAAAGTTAATGTTACTAAAATGGTTGTGGTGCCTCAAGTTAATTATCTCTCTATGATGCTTCCATTTAATATTCCGGAAAGGATATTTGAACAGTACGAGAGTATAGTAAAAGATTTTTGTAGGGAAAGAAAAAACCTATAGGATTAAAATTACTTCGCCCAGAGACAAGGGAGGTCTAGGATTGCCAGATGTTAGATTATATAGCATGTCATTTGAAATAGCCAAACTCTACTATCACTGGAAGAATGTGAATTCTGATGTGGACTGGATAGCTATCGAGAGCAATTTGGCTTCACTATTTCAACCTCTGCACATTCTGTCACAATGGGGGGACAATATAAGAAACACAAACCCGATAATATCTTTTTTGAGGAATATATGGATCAAAATACATAAGAAGCTTAAAGTATCACATGACATGCAGCCATATTCCTCAATTTGGCACAATCCTGAAATACAAATAGGAAAAAGTATGGAAACAATGGCAAGAAGATGAATGGTCAAGAATACTTTCTAGAGTGGGGAAATATTATAGGGAAGTAAAAGGTACATTTATTCAGTATAACATTATACACAGATAATACTGGACACTAGTTAGACTAAATAGAACTGGACTAATTAATACTGATCAGTGTTGGAATTTTATAAGGCAGGTGGGGGCTTATTTACACATGCTGTGGCAGTGCTCTCAGGTATATCCATTTTGGGGTAGAGTTCTTGGTCTCCTGGACAAATGGCTAGGCTTTACTTTACCCCACAAACCCGACTCTGTCTGCTAGGAGATAGAGTGGAATTGCCAAAGGTGAATAATAAACAGTTTAAGGCTGTGATGGTGGGACTCATAACTGCCATGAGGGTAATATTAAGGCATTTGAAATCCTCAATAATCCGCAATATATAGGAATGGACCGATGAGATGATTAAGGCAGCTTCATATGAAAAAATGTTGGACAGACTAAATGGGAAACAAGATATGATGAAAATGTGGGAACGTTTCTAGGGCCATGTTTTTGAAGGATAAATGGCTGGGAGGTTGAACTAGTGATTGGTCATATTGTTTTATAAATGTGAATGGCTGAAGTGCTGTAACTTTTTGGTTTGAAAAATAAGAAAAATTTGAATTACAAAATAAAATGCTCTTAGAAAGTAATTTCATGTAACTACTAGTCTTAAAATTAATTACATCCAACAGTACATTTTTTAGTGTAGGTAAGTAGATGGATCGATAAAATTAAATAATTATTACAAATCACAAATAACTATTACAGTCAAGGCCAAAAATATTGGCACCCCTGCACTTGTGTCAAAAACACACCCCTTCTCCTAGAAAATTGTTGCAATTACAGATGCTTTGGCATTGTCATTAATTTCTCTTGTTGGCACTTGAAGAAAACAAAAAGAGGAAGAAGGAAAAATTCCACGCAAAAGGGCACCTGCCCTTCTCATATTGTCTCAAAAACCCAAAGCCAGTCAGAGTGGTCTGGGGGTGGTTGTACACCCAAATAGGCCATTTGATCCATGTTGATCTTAGTCTTTCTCATGATGGTGGGTAAATCTGGGGTGGCTCTTGTGGTCCTCATATGAGGTCTTTGGTGCACATTAAGTGAAGCAGATACAGGCCACCCATTGTGTACCTCTGTGCCATTTAAATGGGCTTGCAATCTGAAGAGGTGTGAGGTCACAGTGATTTAACACTGGTCCACTTTTTCTTATGGCCTTGAGCCAGGTCATGACAATATCTTGTGTAGCACTAATGACGTAATGGCATCTGCTCATGTTATCTCATAACTTGAAGCTGTTTGTGCAGCACAACCCACACGGCACCAACAAGACATTGAGAACAATCCCAGCAGCCCTCGGCTCTCTTACCCAATGCTGTTATAAGCGGACCAAACTTCTTTAAATTTCGCTTCCACAGTGGCTTTTGAAAAAAATAAGCAAATCACGCAATGCTATTGAAATTATTAAAACATAGAGATTAACAGTCAGATATGTTTTATGATTTTAAATGAGGAAGTGATATATTGGATATAACATGAATGTATTTCTTATTTCTTTTTTTTGGGTTTTCTGTGGTGAGAAATGAAAGCTACAGGCATGTAAATATTGCTTCCTGTAGTAACTTGTAAAATTTTCCTCATTGTTAACAGTCACATTACATGTGAAGGTGTCAGTCAGTGGAAACACATACTGAGATACGTTGGACAGCTGTCCTGTCTTAATGCCCTTCATCTTAATTTGACAGAAGATAACAATCATTCCAGAGAATAAAAGTCAGTATCTCTTATGGAAATTTCAAAGATTAGGCCTATTTGCCCTTTTTCATAGGCACCGATTCTAATGCTGTTACTACACCTGCATTGCAAACATACATGTAAGATTCTATATATATGAGTATCGTGAAGAGGTCAGTGAAACAAGAGTTAAACCCGTATTGGGTCTCTCTCACACAGCCGCTCTGACTTGAGAAGGTGTCAGTCAGTGGAATCAGACAGTGAGATACTTTGGTCAGTCGTCCTATTCGTTCAGCACCAGCCCATCAAGCAGAGGTTTCAGCACCACGGACAGTGACCTGTGTTAAACTGGCCTCAGGTTCCTACATTGGCTCTGTGGAATTTTCTGTAAATAATTAAATGCCTCCAACCCCCTACATGCGGAAATGTTTCCCCTCCCCCAGACCGTTTCATGTTGTATCCTCAGTATCTGTGTATTTGATACAATATGGCTGTATGAGATGTCAGTCAGTTTACTGCTGTATATATTAATCCTCAGTGGAACATTTGCTGCTCTATTGATGTGTCGCTGATGCTCCCTGTTTCCTAAGTCTAGTTTTCTCAGATGAAGCAGTTCACCCCTTAAGTTAGAAGACGTTTCCTGTTAATTGCTCTTGTTTGAACAGGGGTTCCCCGCATACAGAGGAGAAAAGCCCCCACTTACAAATCAGCATCCATTTTCTGCGAGTGACGTCCCTGCACAGGATCACCAGATGTTTTTCGTTAGCTCATCTCTTATCTTGCTGCCTCCCAAGGTCCCTGGTACAGAGCCCTCCAGTCCTGGTGGCAGCTTGGCTGCACAGGCTCCGGAACAAAAGCCCCGACCTGAGAAAAGGCTGAGATGCCATTACTGTACAAAGGTCTGCGAGACGACCAGGCTTTGTGCTACTTGTATATGTTATGTCAGCAAACCACACACATGTACATGTACAACACTAGTGCAGAGCATTTGCAATGTTTTTGATTGGTTATTGTTCAGTGTTCATTCATAGTTGGATTTTTGTGTTATTTGATTATTGTTTGATTTACTGATGTTTGTATTTTGCAGTTTTACCAGATTACAATCTGATTTTGCTGTTCTAATATGTAATTTGAATTGTTGTATCATCTTGTTTTCTTACTTTAACATTTGTATTGTTAAAACAAAGAAATGGATTGTTTACTTGTGTCTTTTATTCTACATCATAGATAATGCGAACCTTCATGTAAGTAAGAGGTAATATTTTGCTCAGTATCAATTCAAGTTCAAATACTTCAGGTTTTTTATTTGACAAAACACATAAAATAGTCGTGCAAAGTCAGTGATTTATTTTTAAAACTATTGCACTGTGATATATTTAACATCATATTTTCAGTTCTGCCAAATCTCATATTGACATCTTAGTGGTTTTCCAATGGCTTGTGGTGTCACATGGTGGTCGAAAATGATATTACAGGCTTTTGTTGAAATTACCTTAAAAATCCATCTGGAATGTATCAATTTATGTTGTAATTAATGATGCAAATTAACACAGATGGGGCCATTTTGACCCAAAACAGCTAGTTGGAGGGTAGCAATCCTCCAGATTGCAAATGTCAAGGTACTAAAACCTGGAAAAGTGCAAAGGACTGGAGCAAAAGAATAACAGTGAAAGCTGTCAGAAACAGGCAGGAAACTCTGCATGGATGTTTTTGAAGAGGTAGATGGTCCAGTTGGCTGTATTAGTCAGTCTGCTGAGAAACATAGCGCCAACAAGCCCATGGCCTCTTTTCATGTAAAACTTCGTACAGGAGGCTGTTTGAGCAGTTTAGTGCCTTTGTTAGCCTCGGCTCCTGTAAATCATATAAGCACACCCACCACACCCCCAGGAGCATTCCGCGTGCCCCCACCTGCCAACCTGCCTGTCACCCCCAACCCACAGACCGTCTGTAGTTCTGAAATTTATCCACATGGCTGCTGACCAAGTCTAAGGTAAAATTCTATGAATGAAATTTTCAGTAAGATACAATTTTTTCCTCTAATCTGGTGCAGAATTATTGGCGTCGGTCCTAACTCTGTCTTGAATATGTACCCAGCAGGCACCTAGGACTCGTATCAGTCACGGGAGATCGCGGGCAGAGCGGCGATCGTGAGGGCAAGCGGGGAATCAGGAAGCAGGCAGGCCGGATTCGGGACGAACGGGGTTTATTTTCAGGAAATCAGGGGCAGGGAACACAGGACGGCAACAGACATCAATGACGGACGAAGGACTCAGGTAAGACACGGACTGAAATACACAGGACTGATTGAAAATAATCAGACACAGCTGGGTACAATCGGGAAAGAACACGTGGGTAATCCGGGGGCGTGGCACACACGAGGAGCCGACGAGCAGGGCATGACAGTATCTCCCTCTGAGAATCTTTTCTAACGCGCTCAGCAGCAGAAATTCTCCATCCTAGATGAGCCTACAAAGTTCTGTAGAAGTTAAATATACTTTAGTCAAATGAGAGACTAACCTGCTGTCAGGCAGGGGAAGCTTGAACAAGGCCTTCATTCATGACAGCTCCACTTGGCTTTTTGACGAGTCCCCATTTAGATGCAGCACCTCAGAGACTGAAGAGCAGGATGAAGGCTGTAAGTGCAGTTTGCTGTGGATTGTGTCTGTGTTTAAATCTAATAAAGGATGAGACAATTTACTTAAAGCATGATACAGTTCATATTGCTCTTCAGGCTTCGTGATAAAATATAAAAATTATGGAGTACAAAGTTGTACATGCAAAGAAAACAATGCAGAGCGGCAGGGCGCCTGGCCCAGAGGGTCTTCACATAGAATTCTACAAAGGCTATTTTCAAATATCATATATATGATTTATTAAATTTAGATTTCAGTTTGCAGTCAATTCAATTTCCACGTTTCTCAATTTTCACGTTGCCTTTTTAAACGCAATTATGTGAATTTTAAGTAAAAATATGGAATAAAATTATATCGTAATAATTATTAATATCATTTCATATGAAAAAAAACTTTACTATTGTACAATATTGCCCAGCCCTAGGCTAATTTCAAAATTGATTTACATACAATTCTTTTACATATTGTCTGTCTGTCATTATACCTTGCAAATTAATCAGGATAAAACATATAAAACGATAAACAATAAAAACTATACGATTAGGAAGCAATCAGTCCCGTGTACATGATCAGCCAGAAAATACTTGCATTCATCTAAACTTTTATAAACTTTAAACTGCCTTTACTTGCTGGCCTGTGGGCCACCAGACAAACTTGAAGGCCTTACAGGATAGGATAGGATGCACATTCTTTATTGTCCATTAAATCCCTCTACCAAGTGTCAATAGGCTCCAAACAACCAAATGTAATTAAAGAAAATTTAAAAAAAGGGAAAAACATACAGAAATAACCCAAAATAAAAAAATTATAAATAAATAAAGACTAACCAAAGTAACTTAACTGTCCCCTCAGTTGCTGGGATTTAGTCCATCACCCTGACTAAACTGTATAATGAGCAGATGGGACTGTCAGTATATGGTTAGATCGTGTTTAATACAACAACGGGATACTGCATACAAGGCACAAAAGCAATGTGGGGAATAGAGCATTAAGGGAACAGTAGTCCTATTATTACACCTCCTTCTTTTAGCTTAAGTCAAATGTGCTGTGTACCTTTTGACATTAATTTCTATTACTGCTATCAACAACCTCCTTCTCTCTTTCTCTCTCTCTTCTACTGAACTTCCCTCTTTGTTCACAAGTCCATTCTGTCAGGTAGTTTTCCAGTCAACTTGACCTAGTAACAGTCCCTGTAGGCCAAAGATGAACTTTACAGTCTCTACAACATATGGTCTAGGAGTATCTGCAGGTCTGACGACTCCCAGCAGTCCCTTCTGTGCTAATCCAAACTGTCTGACCAGATGTCAGTTCTGCGAGAGGTCTGGAGCGGAGTCTGCGGTTGTAGTGTTTTGCCTGCTGATGCCTTCTCTCCTCATCCTGCTTACGAAAAACTTGCAGATCTGGCCATTTAGGACCCAGCTGTCCACCATCTGGCTAATCTGTGCTGTGATACCGGGCCACCATACTGACAGTGTAGCTCTGGCTCGGCATTTAGTAATTCCCTGATAGCCTTCATGCAGACGCTGAAGAACATCCGCTCTCAAGGGGGGAGGTATCACAAGTCCTTCTCCCTTCATGAGAAGGTCGTGAACAAGGTGAAAATCCATTCTGCGCTGCCAGTATGGTTTAATGTCTGGATCTAACTTACATCTCTCTGGCCATTCTGTGAAACAGTGGTTTGTCACTTGTCTGCATACGTCATCTTCTTTCTGCGCTGTCTTTATCTCCTCCAGCCTTTTGTCTCCACGTCTTTCTCTAGCTGAAGATGCCGTTCAATCAAAATGAATATTTTACTCACTTATCTTTTGGTCTTTTATGATTCCATGTGTACCACCTCCAAATTATTTTGAAGATTTGAATTTCATTGTATCCAAATTAATTTGGAACGGCAGACAACCCAGGAAACGCTTCTCAGTTTTACAGCGCACCAAATCAGACGGTGGCCTCGCCCTCCCTGATTTTAAGCTCTAGCATTGGGCATTTCAAATTAGGGCTATGCGCACTTGGACAGACGCAGGCAGTGTAGTGTCGTGGAGAGGTATTGAATCGGCTATAGTGCATCCCCACGGACTCCAGGACTTACCTTTCCCAGGGGTAGGTCTTCGTAAATCACGACACAAACTTGGTTGTATCTTTTCATCCACCTTAGCTGCATGGTACAACGCCGAAAAAGTAATAGGTCAACAATCTCCTTTATGGAACAATTTCCACTTTCTGTCAGACTATAAAGCTTTTGTTTGTCCCCCCTGGTCATCCAAGGGGGTTTTCACATTTTCTAATACGTTTGATGCGAATGTTGTGCGCACATTCCAGGACAAGAATACAGTCTGCCTGGCTTCTCATTTTTCTTCGACCTCAGGCTACGATCCACAATGAAGACCTATGCTGTGCCATGGAATTCTGTCTTAGATGATCACCCAATGTTTAGCTGGATCGATCCTGTCGAGGCATCTAAAGGCACAGTCACAAACATTTACAACAATTTACTCCTTAACGTTCATAAGCCTTTGAAGATTCTGCCAAAATGGGATTTAGAACTTTCTAGGTTAGGATTCCACCCGGTTTGGGAAACAGTGCGGTCGAATCTTTGCCTTACTTCCAAAAACCTTAGTCATGTACGTATTCACTTTAAAACTATCCATCGTTTCTATTGTAACCCTACAAACGGTATCTCATCAAACCTGCTCCCCATCCATACTGCAGCATTTGCAACACTGACACTACCGGTACGTTTCTACATGTTCTGGGACTGTCCAGTGACCCAACATTTATGGAAGCTTGTCACTCGTGTGTAATGTGATCTTACTGGACTATACTTTGACATGGAGCCTTGCTTACTATTGCTTAACGATGACTTGATGTACCAGTTCTCATTACGTGATAAAAAACTGTTAAAGGCAGGCTTTACAGCTGCTAAGAAAACCACACTACAGCGATGGATACACCTTGATACAAACCTGAAGCAATTCTGGATTGTCTCATTCCATTACATTGTCTATTTAGAGTATACCACTGCAAAGATTAACAAGGCAAAGCAATCACTGTAAATACCTGGAGGAATATGGCTGCTGCTCTTAAAGAGCTTCTTTGAAGTTTATATGAGTCTAATTTATATGAGTTTGCTGCCAACATGTCAAGTGTGAAAAGTTGTTCTGTGTTTCCTTTTCTTTTTTTCTTTTCTTTTTTCTACTTTCTCTTGCTGCTTTTTTTGTCATTTATTCTTGTGGTATCTCTGTCCTGTATGTGCCTTCTGATAAATTGACGGAATGACAATAAAATTATAATCACAAAAAAAACAGCCTCAACTACAACATTATACATTTTTGCTGTACACAGTATCTTGTCACGGTTGATCAAAACATGATTCACCCCTGTACTCCCATAAAGTGTCCTGTAGGGCCTGGATTAGGTCCACAGCTCTAGCTAGATCAAGGGAAGGTGTTTGAAGCATGTCTGACAGATATTTGGCTTCCCCAAGAATCTTCCTAAGAACTGCTAGAATTCCAATAAAGGTAAGGTCTACTTGTGAAAGCAGGCCCCGTGCATCCACTGATCTCTCCGCACTGCTCTCTCCATCTATCTCATGTAGTACACGCAATACAGCTGGCAGTCTGTCCATCAGATTTTTACATGCATAGTACCTGCATGCCCCTCTGGTATCACTGACTTTCTGTAGCTCTCTTGGTGCATCCTGATACATGTCTTGTTGAACTGACAACCATTTCTGGTGAACATAAGACCCTGACATGTACCAATGAAAAAAAACATGAGTTCCATGTGCGATCTTTTCAGGTATCGTGATTTTGTTGAATTGATAGATTAATTGTTGTGGCCAGCGTGCGTATATAAGATCCGGTTGTAGTTGCGTGTGGGACCACCCTGTAACCGGAGACGTGACTCTCCATGTGCCAGTATCTCCTTTTTGGGTCACCCCGTTCAACAGCACGGCCATATTTAATCTCCTCCTTAGCTTCCGCTTCTAAATGGTCAAAAAGAAAAAATGCTTGATCAGCAGACGACAGAAGCCGGGCCCGCATACAAACTCGCACCTCTTCCTCCCACTCCTCAAAGCTCACACCAGACCTGCCCCCAAACATTGGACACTTCCGGTCTCTAGAAATAAAAGTAAAACGTTCAGTATAGACACGAGGCTCGACCGAAACAGGTGGAGGTGCGGGGGAGGATTGGGTGGCAGTAGAGGGACCTGGAACTTCTGCTCGTTCCTGGTGCAAACGATCATTATCAGGCTGGAGCTGCCCCAACAAATTCCTGAGCTGCTGCACTTCGTCGTCCATAATGACAATAGGACAATAAAACTAGACGGCACAAACGAAGCCCGGCAAACTAAATTTACTCAAGATAGTAGCGGCTCCTGGGAAACTAATGCTGCTGTTTTACTTTGCCTTTCCACTATGACAAATTAAACACCAAAAAATAAAAAACCAAAAAAAAATCTCACCTAACCTCCTCAGGGAGCGATCAGGGAGTCACATCTGCACCATGTACTGGTGAAATCCTGCCGACTACGCCCACTCCGATATAAAAGCACACAAATTCATAATCACCGCCTGGGGGACGTGAAGACCATGAACACTGCCTTTATTATTCTGCGTTCAGTTAACACTCCAAAGGAAAAACCAAACAGCAAAGCAATTACTTTAAAAATTACCCACAAATGGTACAAATCAGATCATGTTAGAATAACACTCCAATCACACAAAGAAACCCAAACCCGGCAGCTATTACCTTGGGGTGGGGGGGGGGGACACTGTCAGAAGGTACTCCACAGGGTCACCACATCACATGGCGTAGATACACACACCAGGGGGGTGGGCTAAGAAGGCAGAGCGACCACACAGCGCTATATCGCCAGGACCTACCCCCCCCCCCAAACCAGATCCTCACCACCCAACACCAAGCCTCCCCAACGGCGCCCCACGGTTTACGTACAACAAACTAAACAAAACACATAAATACTTAATACTAATTAAACAGGAAACCCGAAAACAAAATAAACTAAACAAAAGCAGAAAACAGCAGCAATTGTAGTGGCTCAGTATCCCACCGGCTGCCTGGCTCACGCCGGTCCGGGACACTCCACCAAATCGCCATCCACTGACTGATTACAAGCGCTATTAAAAGGGAACCTTAAAACGGGAACAACTGCAAGTGGCTAGATTACCAAGCCCTCGCAAACTGCAGTGATGGAGATGCCCACAACTAGGCTAATTTAGTGAGGAACCTCCCTCAAAGGTACAACGGCGAACACCCGCCTGCTTCAGATCACAAGCCCATGTTCTGAATCACTATTCTACCAACACACAGGTAGAAGATGAAGAACTCTCCTCAAAGTAGTGCTGTCAGTTGGACCTTGTAACATGAATAATCGTAGTGGAGAGTTACAATTATTATTTTAATTTGAAGACGTGAGATTTTTATTGGGGGAGGGTCCCACCTTCAGAAACAGCCAGTGAGACTCGTTTACCTCAAACCTTCTGACCATGTGAGTCTCATTAATGAAACCGTATCTTAAGCCCAGCCGGAGCCCACCTCCCCAAGGGTACACTCTACTTTCCCAGAAAATGCCAAGATGGATTCAAATTCAACTCCCAAACCTACTGTCAGTTTTTAGAAGACACTTTCTTCAAGCAGCGGTACAGGATAAAGTCAGCATCTTTCAGGAGGACCATGATTTTTATGCAGGACAATGCTCCATCGCATGCATTGAAGTACTCCACTGCATGGCTAGCCAGTAAAGGCCTTAAGGATGACAGAATAATGACATAATCACCTGACATAATCCCTATTGAGAACTTGTGGGCCCTGCTTATATGGGAGATTTACAGTGAAGGAAAGCAGTACAGCTCTCTGAACAGTGTCTGGGAGGCTGTGGTTGCTGCTGCACAAAAAGTTAATCGTCAACAGAACAAGAAAATACCAGATTCCATGAATGGAGGACTTATTGCTGTTCAGCAGCCGGACTGCTTGGGGGAAGAAGCTATTGCACAGTCGTGCAGACCTGCTCCTGATGCTGCAGAATCTTCTTCCGGATGGAAGAGGGGTAGTAGACAGTTCGTGGGTTGGATGGTACCGGTCAGTCACAATGCTGGTGGCCTTACGGATGCAGTGGGAAGTGTAAGTGTCCTGCAGGCTGGGGAGGGAGCTGCCGATGATGCACTCAGCGGTCTGCACAGTCTTCTGAAGGGTCCGGACCGCTGAGCGCGTCATCAGAAGCTCTCCAGCCTGCAGGACACTCGCACTTCCCACTACATCCGTAAGGAGGTGGCTATATTGCTCACTAATTGATATTTCATGTCAGAATTGTTTATTTGGAAATTATGTGATGTTTGTTTATTAATCGCACTTTGAAAGATGATAATGAACAAGGGAGATGGGAAAATGTAGGTGTTCCATTTAGTTGCATAATAATTGTGCACACTAATAGTTGTGTAATAATTGTGCACACTAATAGTTGTGTAATAATTGTGCACACTAATAGTTGTGTAATAATTCTGCACACTAATAGTTGTGTAATAATTCTGCACACTAATAGTTGTGTAATAATTGTGCACAGACATGTATTCCCCTGATAATGTTCACACTCACATTTCTGGGAACATTGGGAGCAGCGTGTGGCTCTATGGGCTAAGCCTGTGTGCTTGTAATCAGAAGGTCGCAGGTTCAAACCCAGCCTCAGCCTGTGGGTCCTTGAACAAGGCCCTTAACCCCCAGCTCCCTGGGTGCCGCTACAGGTGGCAGCCCTTCGCAGACAACTTCCTCTATGGAAAAAAAAGAGCAAGTTGTGGGAGGCGTAAAGACAATTTCCCTACAGGGACAATAAAAGTGTCGATTATTATTATTATTTCCCTTGCATAACATTCAGGCTTCAGGTTCATTAACATTTTGGACTGACTGATGACACTATATTTGTTTATTATTAAAATTAATCCCAAAAACACAACTCGCCTAATAATTGTGAACACAGTGTATTACATTGTGGGAACCAAATGTCCCCCACGATGAGATAAAAACCTTTTGCCATGTAAGGATATTTTTCACTCCCCACACCCCACAAACATAACCTCAATTTCATAAAAAAATCTGTGAATAGAATCACAAAACTGGAAATACCTAAAATCTTGTATTTTGTTTGCTTACTTATGGTTAAGGTTGGGGCTGGGTAGACTGTCATTGTTGAGATTAGAGTTTTCACCATAGAAACAAATGGAGAGTCCCCACAAAGATATAATTACAAACCTATGTGTGTGTGCGCGTGTGCGTGCGTGTTTGTGTGCGCATGTGCGTCTGTGTGTGTGTGCGCATTAGCGTGCATGTGTGCGCCTCTGTGTGTGTGTGCGTCTGTGTGTGTGCGTCTGTGTATACCTGGCTACAGAAGATGGATGGATGGACAGATGGAATTTGCAACCTTACTAAAGAGTAGCAGAAGCACTTCTGACACTTGAACCCTGATGATAAGTACAATTATTTATGTAAAAGTGCATCAGTTTTGTACTTAGTGGCATTTGCCAAACATGCTTGTAAAGGTGAATTCTGCCAGAGGTCAGTGCTGTGGGTTGGCGTTTGGCTCAGTGGCTTATATCACTATGCTCCTGTGACTAAGGCCCTTAACCCCAAACGCACCGGTGACTGCCTGCGTCTGCCTTCTCAAAGAAACAATTTTAAATTGTTTGACTGTGGAATTTGAGCTTCATGGGTCCAAACCTGCTTAGTCACACCGCCTTAAGTTTGCTGCTCAACTCGCCGCTTTCTCAATTGTAAGTCGCTTTGCAAAAAAATATCTCCAAAATAAAAGTAAATGCTCTTTTTTGCAGGAGAAAAAATGATCAACATGTGTTTCAAACGGTACAAAAGTGGGTCTGACCTTCATGCAGTTTCAACAAAACGTGGGTGGGGACAAGGGACGTCGCGATATAATGTGATCATACGATTACGTTTGCAGCAAAATAAAAGGACAGCGATAATGGTTCCCAGCAGCACAAACCAAAGACAATTGGATGAAAGCAGAGTGGAATATGGGAGTATGGTAGACGATCCTTTCATAGCATCCAGATTTCTTAATGTTTGCTAGGCTGAGTTTGTTTATATGGCGAGGAGCCCAGCACCAAGTTACACAAGAAAATAAGCTGGAGGAAAGCAGCAGGCAAAAGCCTGACCCAGAAGCAGCCCCGGTGCACGCCGGTTGGCGGCTGGGGAAACTTGCCGCGTATCGCCCCTACGGCGGCTGTTTCAGCTCACGGTAGGAAGCCGCCATCTAGTGGTGCGCTTTGGGAATTGCATGCAGCGATAAAGTTCCTCGAAATTATTACAGTATCATGGACCTAAAGACTCATTGAGGTTTCACTCAAAACACAATATTGTGCAGTTTGGGGATTTGCGTTGGTGTTTTTGTGCTCATCATCACAGGTCCTGAGGGCCCATACATGCTGGTGCTGAGCTCTGTTACTGATATTCTTAAGTATTATTTTTAATAATTGTTGCACTTGGACTCGATCTTTTATACAATGTTTTGTCGCTTTTAATCTTTCCAAGCACTTTGCATACCGGGGCGACGCCCAGCACCGTACAGTGTCAATCTGCTTCCTCATTTGTATGTCGTTTTGATAAAAGCTTCTGATAAATAAGTAAAATGTAAGTCAGTATAAATGTATATACAACAGTAACTATGATAGATTTCTCGCTGGTAGGTCTCTCTGACCTTACTGCACTGGGAGAAAAGCCCAGTGTAACATGGGCTAAAATGTAAATGTGTAGTTTTTTAGATCTTAATCTGAAAATCCGTTCTTCGTTTTCCCAGAAGGTGGCAGCACATGAACACTGCAAAACTGCAAGCTTGGCTTGTCGCTTTGTATACAATAGTGCGCTATCCGTATATTAAAAATACTACATAATTACATACATCAATCAATATCAAGAACAGAAAGATGCCCACACAATATACCAAAATCTTAAAATCCCCCTTGGCAGCATGTTACGCTGTAGTTTGGTTTGTCTAAGCTCCACACTTTCCCAGAATTACCCTGGACTGCTTCCAGTACGGAAGCCCAAAGAATCAGACACGAAGCTCACATAACTTGGCAAGAGGCCCCTGAATTACCTAAAGTGGATGGAGTTTTCACCTCGGCACATGGGGATTCAGAGCAGACACAAATGAGCGTGAACCCATGTGTGATTTACAGTAAAAGGTGACTGAACACAATACACAGCCTCTGTAGTGTCTCCACTGTCCAGCAGGGGGTGCCAAATGAAAGCTGCCCAGCAGGAGTAAACAGGTTTCCGGAGATGCTGCATTGCAGTCCCACAGTCCTCTAGTCTTAAGTGCTCAAATTTTGTGGTCCCTCTATACCTTAGTCTCATAGTCCATAGTGCCCAATTCCCCTTTGCCCCACTTCCATGATCCACAAGTCCCTAGTCTCCTTGTTTCTTAGTCCCATGGTCCCTAACACTGTAGCCCCTTTTCCCCTGGTTCCCTATTCCCTTAGTCCCATAGTCTCCTAGTCCTGTGGCCCCTAATCCCATAGTCCTTAGTCCCCTAGTTCCTACTCCCTATTCACCTTGTATTAAGCAGGGAGCAGGATTCTGAGGCCATCTGATATGCTTTACAATGAAGCTGTGCTAAAACCAGTATATGCATGAGGGTGTTTGCGCTGCCCTGCACTAGACTGGCTGTTCCTGTAAATCACTTATATGAAAGTGCCTGTGGAACACAGATAAAATCCACATGTCTGAGGTGGCTGGCATCTGGTCTTTCTCATGTGTCAGGCCTGCGATGCAGCATTCAAACACATGGTCTCCTTTTACAGCCAGCAGGTTACGCAAACGTACCGCTCAATCGGGGCCATGTGGACAGCTGTCTGCCATCTCTGATTGGCCGTCGAGTCCACGGACCCCAAAGGTTAAACTGGACACTGGCAAGCGTGTCTGATTCATCAGATTCCCGTCTGCTGGGTTGGGCAGCATCACATTGAGGAAGAACCTCATTGTGTTTTCAGCTACCTGGCATTAGGAGCTGATTACTTCAAGTCATTAGGACTTTTTTCATAGAGATTCTCTAGCTGAACAAGTAGAGTGTTGCATTTATGATGCATTGGTCATGGGTTCAAATCCCCCAAGAATATGCATAAAACATAACCCTTCCCACTGCTGTAAGTCACTTTGGGTAAACAAGTCTGGTAAATGCAAAAGTGTTTCTACAAGTGGTACAACAGCATGCCCTACTGGTCAGATTAAAATGCTGTTTGGATATATTCCATTTCATAATGTGGCTTCTGATTATAACATCAATGTGTAATAGGAATTGATTGGAAACGTATTCACTACTTCTTTTACAAATGTATTTATCTGGACGAATTGGTCCAATTGGTCTCTCTGACCTTAGACCCCTGGGAGAAAAGCCTAATGTCCATGGGGTTAAATGTAAATGGATATTCTATGTGATGAGTAATATAATCTGGGTTAAGGACGACTCAGATGCAGTAGCTCTGGGAAAGACACAGGCTTTATTAAGGGAATACAGCAAACAACACTTGGAAGAATGATGACGGAGCTGAGGAACCATGAGAGCAGGAACATTTATACACAGTAATCACCGACGGGAGAGAGGTGTAGGAGGCTAACAGACCAGGGTGGAGAACGTCAATGATGGGATACAGCTGGGGAGAATTAGGAGAGTTACGGAGGGCCATTAGTGACCTCTGCTGGCCCAATCAAGAGGAGACGGGACAGATCGTCACAAGTACTAAGATGTGATGCATCCATCTTCCAAACACTTATCACAAGGGTATCCCAGAGCCAATTACAGGAAACGCAGGGTACAAAGCTGGGGTCCACCATGGATACAATGCCATGTAATCACAAGGAACACTCACAGTTATGGAGTCCGGACAATTTACAGATGCCTGTCTGAGTCGCTGCAGGAAGAAACCCATGTGGGATAAAGAGAGCAAACAAACGCCACACAGACAGCATAGGAGAAGGATGGAAACATTCAACACTGCAGCTGCAAGGCAGCCCTGTTACCCACTGAGCCGCCCCTCACTGGATTCTCATGGTTAAATCAGGACAACATGCCCAATACATTCAAAATGCACATGTGGAGGATTTCAGCCATATGGTTTTGAGTAACTTCTACACCCACGTACCATGTGTGAGATGGAGCCGGCCAGTTCCTCTTATGGTCCAATTCTGCTCATGCGTTACTAAGATTATGGTACTTAGGTCCTCCATCCATCAGATCCTCTTCTCACTGTGGTCATGCTCATCCACTCTGGACACTGTAAGCTTGGTAAAAGACTCTCATCTCTGTATCCTTGGTAGCGAAACAAAAAGGGGGTTTGCTGAACTAGATGGGCTGAGACTGGAAACAAAGAGGATCGTGAGGGATCACAAATGGGAGGACTGGCAACCGGGAAGGTCACAGGCAGCAGGAAGGTTTAACATCAATGACCGGACTGGAGCTGACGAGACAAATAGATACTTAAATGCAAAGACTAACGAGAGGCAACAAGCAACAGGCATGAATCATGAGGGTCACGCTAGTGAGGAGACAGGAGGGTCAGGCAGGTGTGATGGGTAGGACATGACAGTGGTCATGTGACACGGGCTGTTACTGTCACCATGAGGAAACGCAGGAATGTAAACAGCTTGGAAAAGGCAGCTGGTGTTTTTCTCCTTTATTTCTGTGTGAGCCTATAGTGGGTCCCGTGTTGGATGGGATCCTGTCTCTACTGCATGTCAGTCGTAAGCGGATCACACTTCTTACCGTTAGGGTGATGCCTGTGGTTTACAGTGGCTTGCAAAAGGCCGTCCACCTGAACTCACAGGCCGAACAAGGAGAGCGCTGATCAGAAATGCAGCCAAGAGGCCCATGGTGACTCTGGACGAGCTGCAGAGATCTACAGCTCAGGTGGGGGAATCTGTCCATAGGACAACTATTAGTTACAGGACAACCTGTAGCAGGACTTGTAGTCTTTCAGGCACTCGGCCCCAGATTTTTAATTACTTTGACTTTAATGAATCCGAATGTGGCCATTAGCAATATATATATATATATATATATATATATATATATATGTGTGTGTGTGTGTATATATATATATATATATATATATATATATATATATATATATATATATAATATATATTCAGGACGCTAATTGTCGCACTGCCTTTATTGTTATTTATTCTATTCTACTGCCTTCATTGGCCCTACTACCCCATTTCAAAACAGAACAAAGGCTTTTGTTTTCTGACTTTGACTCACAATTGGGCAAATAGTGATAAATCATCCTCCCCCCTGAGAGTTGCCCCAAAACACATCATCTTTCACACGTTGTTCTGTTGATCATGTCCCCAAGAGGGAAGCCAGACTTTCCCAGAATGGCAGCTGCTCACTGTAACATGCATTAAGAGATTGAAAAGTGCTGGTGAACATCCTGCCTGGACGCTGGCCACTGCGATGGTGTACATGAATAGGGTGAATGGAATGATATATGTGGACTTTCATGGAATATAAACTGTGAATCGTCCATCTATCCAGCAAACCCCACTATAACAGTAATACCACCCAGTCCACCCGCCTGCATCCTGAAATATCACCTGAAATATCAGGCGAAACATCAACACAAGCAGATAGCTTTCATATTAATGCAATGGGAGCAGAAACAGCTGTGGGCTGGCCCCCCATCCTGGGTTGTTCCCTGCCTCGTGCCCATTGGTTCCGGGATAGGCTCCGGACCCCCCGCGACCCAGTAAGCGGTTTGGACAATGGATGGATGGATGGATGGATGGATATATATATATATACATACATACATACATACATACATACATACATACATACATATATATATATATATATATATATATATATATATATATATATATATATATATATATATATATATATATATATTAGACAGTCACATAAACTTTTAAAATGATCTCCATGTTGATTTAAACCTATGATATTACGTCTGTCAAACTGTTTGCCCTTAACCGTTTCAAAATCTCTCCTAAAGTCATCCCAGTATTGGCAGTATTTTCAATATACTCATGTATTTTTTGACATGACCACTAGCTCACCTCATATAGCTAATCAATACCTCAGTGACTTTTCAAAACTAGTTTCATGAATTAATTGAGCTGGTGGTGAAATTTAACAAATACATGAAATGGCCGAGGTGAACCTGAGGAGAGGTTTAGGAACCATATTGGTGTTCATCTAGCCATCCAACAAGATATCAGTAACTTTTTGGAGAACATAAGAAATTCCTTTTAGTTTTTTTTGTTTTACTCATAATTTGCACATGTTCTAATATTAAAATTTGTTTTTAATACTGAGAAAATATAAATTTACTACCCAGATAAATAGCTTTAAACATTTCCTATGACTCCCTAAGACTTTTGCACAGTACTGTATATATCTCAGGATTCCTAATGAAACAGGATTTATGTGTTTTTTTTCTGGTAATTGGTAATCACCTACACTACTTCATTGATGATCAGGTGCCTTTCTGTTGTTGTTGTACTAACGTGACTTATTAAGATTTTATGTTATTTATGTTTACTTAGTTAATATATGATTAATTTGATTATGTTATTATCTTTACTAAGTTACCTCAGGACCGCTGTAGGTTTTGAGTTAATAAACTGTCTGCCGTCTGCCGCCCCCTGCTGGCCAAAGCGTCGCCGCTGCGATATCAGGCTGCTGCGCTCAGTGAGCAGAGAGCGCGGATTAAGTCTGTTACTCAGTTACGTTCTGGGCAGCGCGGAACCGGGACATTAATGGGATAGAATAGGAAGCCTTTATTGTCAGTGTACAGGTAGCAAATACAATATATAGACCGAAATATAAAATATACATATAGAGGGGAGGGGAAAAGCTCCCCCCACTCATCAGGCTTAGATTTCATTACATTTTATTTTATTCAGAATCAGAATTCACTCCATTAGTACAACTGCATGTACTATGAATTTGTTTAGGCAGTTTTGGTGCATTTACAGACAACATAGAACATAAGTCAGAGAAAAACAGTCATTCTACATGTTTGTTCAGCTTACAGAACCCAATTATTAACATACGTCACACTTCAGACAGAGTAAAAAGGGTTATACTGGTTATAAAGCAGAGATTTTACCTTTTTGCCATGGAGAAGCAGCGACATGTGAGACTCTGATACGGTAAAAATGATTCCTCCAGCACACAGTGAGCTATCCCAGCATGCACAGCGACACGGGGGGGTTTGGATAAACCCCAAACCCTGGATAGAGGGACTCAGTGAATGAGGAGGTGAATCTGTGCAGGGGGGTCAGTCCATCAGAGGAGACTCTGTAGAAGGACAGAGCACCAGCCCCCCAGTCCAGATACACTCCTACTCTGCGGGGGCCTGAGGGCTGTATGGGTATGAGAGTCTCTTTATTATTGTGACAGACAGAGTGTCTGTGAGGAGAGCAGCACAGCATCCATGACTTGTTATTGGCTCCAAGCCCACAGTCACTCCCTCCTTTCCTCCTGATCCCTTTATAAGTGACTCCTATCAGGACTGCATCTCCATCCCACTCAGCCTCCCAGTAACAGCGGCCAGTCAGACTCTCTCTGCACAGAACTTGGCTCCAGCTGTCAAATCTCTCTGGATGATCAGGATATGGCTGCTCTGCCCCCCCTGTCACCTTCCTGTCCCCCCCTGACAGAGACAGGAATCTGTGTGCTGTGTTGGGGTCCAGCGTCAGCTGGCAGGAGTCTGTAGGCAAGAGGAAGAGCGATTGATCCCATGACGAAGCCCAGCATCTCCATCATTATCACTGTCACACCTCACACACTCACTCACACAGAACTCGCTCCAATACACACATTTTATTCCCAATATACTCATGTAGCCGCCCGAGTCTGCGGCGCTCCGGCTGCCCCCTGCGCTGTGAGACACGCCGCGCTGAGAGACTCGCTGGGGCCGAACTGCACTTTAGCCTGCGCTCTATTATTCTGTACGATACATAAAATATAAAAAGTCAAATATGTGAAATACCTCAGGAAATGTTGGTCGCCCGCGCGACGCCGGCGGGAAGACGCGCCAAAATGACGCGCGTGTTAAACTAATAGGCTTAATTACAGGTAAATAAAATTACAAACAGCATTCATCAAACATATTAACCATAAAAGTACACAACAAAGATTACCACTAAAAGTGAGTTTGTCTTTAGGTCACAATATGAACGTCTTTTAATCCACTTTGGACACACACCTCTCTCCAGCAGCGCGCCGACACGATGCTCCCAACGCGGACGCATCTAGGCTGGTTCTCCGCAAAGCGCAGCACTCGCGTATTACACCGCGTATGCGTACATGGAAACGTTCATATTTCTCTGGTCAAGCTGTGTACTTTACACATGCGCACGTGTCCTATTTAAGTATTATTAGTAGTAATTCTGATATTCCCTGCACACGTACCACAGCCGCGAGGTCTGTGTATGTTTCCCTACGTTTTACAAATTCAGAGCGGCAGTTCACGGGGCTGCCAACTTTGATCAACTGGCTGGCGTGAGATTTTCAATTTGGGACAAGTCTGCACACATATGCATACGCATTTAAATATATGCAACAGTTCTATTACCTTGAAAATTGGCTGTAGGGTTTGCAAACTACCCCAATCCTCATCAAAATCATCTATGTTGGCGTTTAAAGACAAATTTGTAGTGCGGCAGGCGGTCGTCCGCGGAGGAGTAAAATGCATCATAAAAGTCTATACAAACACGTCCGCTTATACGTGCGCGGAGAGGTACCAGTCTGGCCGCCACGTTTTCTGTGTTGATTCCGGCTTCGTCTGCGCACTTACATGAGGATAACAAGACGCATGCGCGACGTGCAGTGCCACCAGAAATTGGCGTGGCAGTATGGTCACGTTTTGTCACGGAACATTGTCTTTACTAACGGTACAGATAGTATTAAAGTAGCATCTGATTTTTTTAAGAATGAGTGTCCAGAAGAGCTGTATATTTTCACAGACAAGAAAAAAATATTCCGAACACTGTGTTCTTTGTACAGCGTCTTCAAAATTTAATGGCAGTATAAGTTTCTAAGAAAGCAGTGTCATGCGTACAAGGTACAATGAAATTCTAACCTGAAATTCTTACTTACCTACTTTCATAAGCAGCATTATTTTTCATACAGTTCCATCCATCCATCGATTTTTCTGCCACTTATCTAATATCCATCCATCCATTTTCCAAACCACTTATCCTACTGGGTCACGGTGGGTCCGGAGCCTATCCCAGAAGCAATGGGCACGAGGCAGGGAACAACCCAGGATGGGGGGCCAGCCCATCGCAGGGCACACTCACACACCAGTCACTCACACACCAGTCACTCACTCATGCACACCTACTGAATGGGCAATTTAGTAACTCCAATTAGCCTCAGCATGTCTTTGGACTGGGGGGGAAACCGGAGTACCCAGAGGAAACCCCACGACGACATGGGGAGAACATGCAAACTCCACACACATGTAACCCAGGCGGAGACTCGAACCCGGGTCCCAGCGGTGTGAGGCAACAGTGCTAACCACTGCACCACCATGCCATCCTTAATTTTTAATTAAGAATTAAAAATGAGTATATTGGGTCCTAATTTGGTACTAAACACCTGTTTTGTTTTATAGAGAGTCCACCCCACAGCCTGCCAGACACATTCAGTAAACTGATTATGCTATTAATGATCGTATTGTGCTAATTTTGCTCAGTAAGCAATGTGCAAAATTAACTAATGTGCAAAGCTAATTAATGTCTATCATTATTTGAGATTGTTATGTTTATTACTTATTGCTGCTCACAATGATCTGCCTGATATTTTGACCAAGCAATGGACACAAATAAAATAGTGAGTTTAATATTGATTCTACAACAGCTATTAATAAAAGTGAGTTTGTCTTTAGATCACTATATGAACGTCTTTTAATCCACTTTGGACACACACCTCTCTCCAGCAGCGCGCCAATGCGACGCTCCCAACGTAGATGCATCTAGGCTGGTATATAATGTAGTATATATTATATATAATCTCTCAGGTTATATATAATATATAATCTCTGGGTCTGCCCCCAGGCCTCCTCCTGGTTGGACATGCCTTGAAACACCTCCCCAGGGCGCCGTCCAAGAGGTATCCTAGAACCATCAACTGACTCCTTTCAATGCGGAGAAGCAGCGACTCTACTTTGAGCCCGGATGTCTGAGCTCCTCACCCTCTCTAAGGCTGAGCCCAGACACCCTGCTGAGGAAACTCATTTCTGCTGCTTGTACAGTATTCACAATCTCATTTATTCGGTCATCACCCAGAGCTCATAACCATAAGTGAGGGTAGGAACGTAGATCAACTGGTAAATTAAAAGCTTCACCTTCCAGCTCAGTTCCCTCTTTTTCCAAATTGCTGCACCGTGAACAAACCCCCAAGATCAAAGCCAAATTGAACTTTATTGTCATCTGCACCATATATAAGTATAGAGAGAGATGAAATGGCGAAGCTCAGGGCCCACAGTGTAAGCATAAACTTAGTCCAATATAGAGAACAAGACAAGACAATGTGCAAAGGACTTACAGGACAGTGCAACTGAGGAAGAGGAGTAGATTATGCAATATACAGTAATGTGCAATACTGGACAATGTGCAATATTGTTAGAACTATATTAAATATATGATGTATTTCTGCAGTCAGTTAGACCTGAATTCACCATCATGTATGCTGTAACAGCCTGAGTTCACAGTGTAAACAGTGTATGATAATAGTAGTAACAGCAGTAACACGTCTAACATTTCTAACAGCTGAAAATAGGAATAGAAGCAGAATAATGGGGCAGACAGAGAATAATGGGGATTCTTATTATTGCCCCCATGTCAGAGTGACAAAGTGTTAAGTGCAGTGCAGCGCTTAAGGGTCAGTCTGTGGCCTTTAGTTGTGGGTTACGGGGGGGTTGAGGCAGTGAGGAGGCAGAGTGAGGGATCCTGGGGGGCAGCATGGTGTTGAGGAGCCTGACAGCCTGGGGGTAAAAACTGCCACGCAGCCTGGCAGATCCGGCTCTGATGCTGCAGTATCTTCTCTCAGGTGGCTGGAGTGTGAAATGACCATGTGAGGGATGTGATGGGTCCTGCACAATGCTGCAGGCCTTGCGGACACTGCGTTTGCAAAAAGCGGCTTGTAGGGAAGGGAGAGGCATCCCATAATGTTCTCTGCTGTCTTCACTGCTCTCTGCAGGAATTTGCGGTCAGATTTGTTGCAGCTGCCATACCAGATGGTGATGCAGTTAGTCAGAACACTGCCGATGGTGCCTCTATAGAACATGGTGAGGATGGGAGGGGAAGGTTTGCTTATTTCAGCCACCTCAGGAAGTTTAGTCTTTGCTGGGCTTTCTTGAATAAGGAGCTGGTGTTATTTGTCCATGTAAATTCCTCAGTTATGCCCACACCGAGGAACTTGGTTCTCCTTACAATCTCCACAGCAGTACCGTTGATGCTGAGTGGGGTGTGGGCAGGACGTGTCCTTCTGAAGTCCACAATCATCTCTTTTGCCTTGTCAGCGTTGACAGATAGATTGTAGTCTCTGCACCTTGTGGACAGACTTTCCACCTCTTCTCTGTATGCTGATTCATCTTCTCTATTTATCAGTCCCACCACAGTTGTATCATCCACAAACTTGATGATGATGGTGTTGGACGTGTTGCAGCCCATACATACTGACTGGGGCGTCTCTGTCAGGAAGTCCAAGATCCAGCTGCAGAGAGTGGTGTTCAAGCTTAACCCCCTCAGTTTTTGAGGGACATGTTGAAGGTAGAGCTGAAGTCTATGAATAACATCCTGACATCTGTGACTCTCTTACCCAGATGTGTCAGGGAAAGGTGACGGGCAGAGGCTACGGTGTCCTCAGTAGATCTGTTGGACCGGTATGCAGATCAGAGAGGGTCTAGAGAGGTGGGAAGATTAGTCTTTATGTATTACTGCCATGACCAGCCTTTCCAAGCACTTCATGATGATTGACATGAGTGCTACTGGGCAGTAGTCATTCAGGCCTGTCACTGATGGCTTCTACAGCACTGGGATGATGGCGATTAATTTGAAGCATGCTGGGACAGACCACTGGCTTAAAGAGGTGCATTCTGTGAGGACCCCAGCCATGTGGTCAGTGCATTCTCTCAGCACTCAGCCAAGTATGTTGTCAGCTCCTGCTGCCTTGCGTGGGTTGACTCTGGATAGAGTACTTCTCACATCAGCTGTGGTCAGACAAAGTAGCTTCTCACTTGGGGGGCGGGGGGGGGGGGTGTCGGCTTATTCTGTACAAAACAGTTGTTTAGCTCATCTGGAAGGGAGACATCACCGCCATTGATGTGTAGGATGGGCTCGTAGATCGTGATTGGCTGAATTCCCTGCCATATACGGCGTGTGTCTTTGGTGCATTTAAAGTGTACATTGATTCTCTGTGCATGTGCCTGATTGGCTATCCTCATAGCTCGGGACAGGTTGTCTGTGGGCGTCCTGAGGGCAGCCTTGTCTTTAGATCTGAAAGCTGCATTTCTGATTCTTAGCTATGTGAGCACTTCCCTCATCATCCAGGGCCTTTGGTCGGCTCTCGTGGTCATCGATCACAGAGTTTATATACTCCTCCAGGTTGATGGCGTCACCATTTATAGCAGCCTCCTTAAAAATGTCCCAGTCAGTAGATCCAAAGCAGCCTTGGAGAGCTGAGACGGCACCAGCTGGCCACACTCTTACTGACTGGTTTGTTGTGCTTCAGCAGGGATTTATACACAGGAACCATGATCACAGTGACATGGTCTGAGTAGCCGAGGTGGGGGGGGGGGGGGGGGGGGGGAGGGCCTTGTAGGCCTCACAGACGTTTGTGTGAACATTGTCCAGACAGATTCTCCCTCTAGCTGGGATGTTCATATATTGGAAGAATTTGGGGAAAACTGGCTTCAGATTTGCCTGATTGAAGTCTCCAGCAATGATGAAAAAAGCAATTTTTTTAATTTTAATTTTTTTTTTTTTTAAGCAATTTATTGCTGCACACATCTCAGTTAAACCAACTGGGACGTCACAAAGTTCACGATCCACATCAGTTATTCCCGTGATGTTTGAGAAGAAATCAAAAATTTTGGATCAAGACTCCTGACATACAAATTATTAAAGAATTTGGCTATTTTCTTGATGTCATCTGCAGCATTTCCATAAATCCTCACCCGCATAATGCAGTTGTTCCTGACTTGCTGACTTTCCAGCCTAAAGAAATAGGCTGAGTTCTGCTCACCTTGTTCAAGCCATTTTTGCCACAATCTAACAAAGGCTCCTTCTGCCTTATGTTTATATATAATCATACAATTTATTCTGTAAGTCACCTCCTACAATTTTTTCTGTATCAGTAAGACGGTTGACTGGTTTGCAGGTTAAAGCAGTAAATCTCATTTATAATTTTCTTTTCTTCATCTCTTCCGATTCGAGCCAAGTCACTACTAAACCTTCTGACAAATTTTGCTACATCATGTTATTATTGCAAAACTTTTTTCTGTATTGGGTCTGTTCCAGTGTAAGTCAGTTAATTATTCTATATTTAAAATAGCTACTTTATTTCTCAAGATTGAACTGTTTAATATCCAGTTTGAAGATATTTTATATCCAGTAGACGATGACAAAGATTGCATGTTCTCCCCATGTTGTCGTGGGGTTTCCTCCGGGTACTCCAGTTTGCCCCCACAGTCCAAAGACACGCTGAGGCTAGTTGGAGTTACTAAATTGCCCATAGGTGTGCCTGTGTGAGTGACTGGTGTGTGAGTGTGCCCTGTGATGGGCTGGCCCCCCGTCCTGGGTTGTTCCCTGCCTCGTGCCCATTGCTTCCGGGATAGGCTCCGGACCCCCCGCGACCCAAGTGGTTTGGAAAATGGATGGATAGATGGATAGACGATGACAATATGGATATATGGATGTCAATGGCTCAGTGGTCAGAAAATGGTGAAGCTATAATGTTTGTTTAAATATTTCCTAATTCATTAGAAAAAAGCCAAAAATCAGTTTGTGACTGATTTGAAAGGTCCAACACATTTGGTTGGAAAATCTCTTGTTTAATCTCTTCCATCATTTTTTCTTTTTTCAGAGCCTGTCATCATGACTATGTATAGTTATTGCCGTCACTGGATGATAAATCCAGACAGTAGTAAAACTGCATATAGTTCACAGTACACGGTAAACAAAACAAGTCGGCTTGCAGCTCTAACCAAAGCGTGTTCTTCAGAGCGCCATCTTGACTCCCTCCTCCTTCTACATTTAATGCCACAACCACATGCTGTGAGACTGGAAATGAAGGAACCGACCAAGATGGTTTTCTCGCACTGCCCCCTGGTGGACATGACCTTCAATCCTCCAGATAGATGTAAATCACGCACGCAAGTGTAGTCGTGTCGTGTGAAGTCATGGCCCTAAAGCACAGACTTAGGAGATGTTCAGTGTCACAGCCAGATTGGGTAAGACTGCAGGTGCCGTCTTAGGACGATATTAATGAATCTGAAAAAAGTACAGTCAGCGAATGCACATAAAGAGCAAACGTGAAGGAAGGACTTCAGGGGGAACAAAGTGCATCAAAGCCCACAGCTACTCTCGCTCTCATCTGACTCCAGTTGTGTGTCACCTACACACTGGGTCAGACAATGTGTTTTATACATTAAACTGATCTTTACTGAATATCAAGCCTTTGGTTGGAAAATCTTTATTAATGACTGATTGTATTATCAGGATAAACCTTGATTTTTATGCGTTAAACTGAAATGGGGTCAAATGAAAACTATGCAGCAGCCCTGATCAAACCAGCTACTCCTACCTGCCCTTTATCAGTGAGACTAGAGCACTTAGGGAAGGAGGTGGAGCAGCCGCCTTATTTAATGGGTTTGAATTATTTTTACAAGTCAGGCACTACTTTCTGTCAGAAGGGTAATTATGAATCTGAATGAACAGAAATTACATGTGGAGTTCCTCAAGGGTCCGTTATTGGCAGTGGGCAGTGGTGGCTTAATGGTTGTTGGATTGAATCCCCGACCAGCAAGGCACCGCTGAGGGACCCTAAGCAAAACACTGCTCTCAGGGTGCTGAATTAGCTACCCCTTGCTATGTCACGATGTCACATATGGGTTAAAAGCAGAGGACACATTTCGGTGTTGTACACTGTGTGCTGTGGTGTGTCAACACTGATCACCAATTAGAATTATAATCCTCACTGAGCCTCTTTGTTCAACATCTACATGCTTCCATTTGCTCAGATTACGGAACACTATAAAATCTCTGGAACACTTAAGGCCATGTTGTTAGTAATAAAAAAAAAAATCACAACAAATAATAATCCATTGTTATGCATTATAATCATGGCTTTAAATATTTATCAAAAGGCATAACACATTATAGGCATGCTTATTATGCATAATGAATGATGTATGAAGCTCTCTTTAGTGCACTATAAATACCTTCATAATGCATTATAATGATCGGTATAAGCATTAAGGATGCTTTGTATTGCATTATGAAGGTATCTATAGTGCCTTATAGTTGAGTGTGTCATAAAGCATTCATAAAGCGTTATAATGGTGGATATAATGTGTTATGCTTTTTTATAAATATTTATAACTGTGTTTATAATGCTTTATGAGTGCAGTATAATTAAGCAATAACATAATGTATAAGAAGATACTCCGGTATATCATGGCTGTGATTCGGTCAAAGGCACAAGGCTATAGGCCACCACAAAAAAAAAATAGTTCTCATAACATCAGTGCAAGTGGGAGGGGCCATCGTGTCCAAACCGTCCGCATACCTGGATAATTCAGTCAATCACCAATATAGTTTTGTCTAATATTTCCGGTGCCAGCAGTAAAACAACTAGCCAGCTTATTATCGGAGTAACTTTGCATTGTAAATGAAAACCATGCCACAGGTCTGATAAATAAAATATTATGGCACTAGAGTGGCGAAGAGATCATGAGGCAGATTGCAAAGTTCAGTTATTGGCATCTTTAATAGTGCGACTGTTAAAAGGACAGTTGGCAGCTTATAAAACTTATTCTGGAACAGAAAAGAATAAATCCAACAAAACGGAATACATATGTGTGATGCCCGGCCCGTCCGCTCCTCGTGTGTGCTACGCCCCCTGATTACCCACGTGTTCTTTCATGATTGTACCCAGCTGTGTCCGATTATTTTCAATCAGTCCTGTGTATTTCAGTCCGTGTCTTACCTGAGTCCTTTGTCTGTCATTGATGTTAGTTGGCGTTTCATGTCTCCTGCTCCCTGTTTATTTATTAAATCCCTGGTTTACCCCGACTTCCGCCTGTCCGCCTGCTTCCTGCCCGTTCGCCTCGCACGATCGCCGTTCCGTCCGGCTTTGAACGTGACAATATGAACCTTTACTGTCACTGTCACCTATGTTCATTTTCTAAACTGGTGGAAACACAGGCAGGTTCTGAAAAGGTATCAAGTGACAACCAGCCAGTATTGTGCATGAACGAGTTCAAAAGAACGCGTTCATTGAACACGTTCATATTTCAGTGAACTTTGAACTGAACGCAACTTATTAGTAAATCAAGAACTTGAACGTGAATTTTATGTGTGATGAACGGCGTAGACGTCGTTCACTGTTGGAATGCAATTAAACATCGGGATTTATTTTCACCTGATGAGTCGAGTGACAAGGTCGGCTCACACATTTAAACAGCATGTTGTGTTGTCACTCAAGCACTAGCGAAGGGCTCCTCCGCTCGAAAAATAAAATGCTCAGCCTGACTCTCGCTCAGTGCTTGTGTGCAGTGCATCTTGGGTAACGTAGTGTAAAGCCAAGGACAGTCGAATCTAATGTCTTTAGCTTCACACTACGTTTCCCATAATGCACACACACACTTCTCAAAGGGCACAGCCTTGGCAACGCATGAGCGCGAAGCGAACTGCTGCAGCAGTAACCATGGCAAGCGCAGAGGAGGAAAGCTCAACCACCAGTGGAGCTGGCACAGAAAACACGGATGATGCTGGCTGTAACTTTGACAATTTACGGGCATTTTACACACTGTTTCACAGAGACTCTGACGGTAAAAACCTAACCTTTCTGTGCAAGCTTTGTCCACCTGCGCTGAAAAAACAAGTTAGAACATCAATGACCTCATTTTCCAATTTGAAAAGACACGTTGAGTTGAAGCATTCGTCCAGCGTGAAAGCATATATGCAAGCCCTTCAAGGTCATAGAGGGAAGGGCAAAACCCCCAGCCAAAGTCCCCAAACGACTCAAGTCACACTGCCTGCTGCCTTCAGGGGTATAATCTCCCAGCAACAGGTAGACAGATTAATAATAGACTACATTGTTGGAGATTTACAGCCACTGAGTAAGGTTGAAAAACCCTCCTTCATAAAACTAGTAACTGGTTTGCAACCAGGCAGACATGTGCCCTCAAGAAGACAGGTGCAGGGACTAATGAATAAGGAATTCATTGAGGTTATCAGTAATTTAAAAGCTGAACTTGCTGAGCTTGACTTTGTATGCACAACAGCTGACTGCTGGTCAGCTGTCAACAAAGGATTCATGGGCATCACAATTCATTGGCTTGATAAAAATGATGTGTCACTCAGGAGATCAGCAGCCCTTGCATGTCGTCGTGTCAGAGGGTCACACACATATGATGTCCTGGCTAAAGTGCTGACGGATGTGTACAAGGAATTTAAAATTCAAAACAAAATTGTGTGCACAGTGACTGACAATGCTTCCAATTTCGTCAAAGCATTCAGCTGTTTTGGAGACAGTGTTGTTATTAGAGCAGCTGATGAGGTGACTGAAGGCAGTGACACAGGATCTACCCCTGCTGAGAGCTCCGATGATGAGGACGATGGTCTTGAGCCTGCACCTCTGTCAGAGTTAGAGGATCCCTGCCTCCCACCTCATAGAAGGTGCATGGCCCATACTTTAAATCTTGTTGCCACAGATGCAAAGAATGTAACGGATAGGCTGTACAACAAATTAGCGAGGCCTGTATTTTCCAAAGCATCTGCTCTGTGGAATAGGGTGAAAAGGAGTGCGAAAGCCTCAGATTTTGTTGAGTAAAAGCTAAAGATTGGCTTTGTCACTCCGAACGACACACGTTGGAATTCTATGTTCCTCTCAATGCAGCGCCTGGCTCACATAGCCACCTTGACTCCCCAGACCAGCAATCTAACAGTGCCATTGGATGCCACTCCTGAGTATGACAGACTCCTTCTGCACACCATCTGTGATGAGTTTGGGCTTCGTCGATTCACTCCAGAGGAAATAGACTTCATCAACAAGTTTGTGAGTGTGATGGGTCCCTTGGCATGTGCTCTGAACATCCTTCAGGGGGAAAAAAACACATTCCTCGGCTACCTGGCTCCTACCATTGTGCAATTGAAAAATGATTTGGATGGTCTGTTGGATGAGAGTTCAAAGCCTACAGCTACACCAGGTCTGACGGCATGCCGCCCTCTCATCCAAACCTTTATTTTAACCCCCTGATGACCTTGAGGGGAAAAAGAGTGCTTCATCCTTTTTTAAGTTCAAGCAAAGCCCATCAGCTGTCAATAAGTCTGAGGTGGACATCTATCTGGACGCCCCAACCACTGACGAGTTTACTGAATACATGCTGCTGCCCAAACTGAAGAAGCTCTTCATCAAATATAACACAGCAATCCCATCAAGTGCTCCAGTGGAGAGACTCTTCAATACTGGTGGCCAGATATTTAGGCCCAGGAGAAACCGATTGGGAGATGCCAACTTTGAAAAGCAACTGCTGTTAAACGTGAACAAAAAACAGTTTGGACTGAAGCCGTAGGCATGGTCTGTGGAGTGTTCATTACTTACTACAACAATGGCTTCTGTATGTGAAAGTTTTTATTTTTAATAGTTCAGTGAGATGGTGCCACACACCTTCAAGAAGCGTGAGAGTTTTTTTTTTTTTTTTAAATAAAACTAAAGAGATATTTTGCTGAATAATAAATATTCTGTTCTGTCTAGTTTTTATTTGAGATGGATATGATGCCGATATGTGTTTACAGTACTTTTCTTTTCCTTCCCTTGTCTAGTATTGGGGCAAGAGATAAATAAACCATAAATAAGAATCATATTTTGTGTCCTTTGTCTATACATGTCCATATATGCAAGAATGTAGGTAGGTTATAGATGTATGTTAAAACAAAATAAATTTTGATTTAGACTATATATTGCACCTAAAAATAAAATGAACTGAACTTTGAACTAGTTCAAAAATTTAAATTGTGAGCTATGAATGTGAACAGTTCACTTTGAGCATGTATGAACTGAACTTTGAACTAGATCATGAAAAGTGTGAACTTGCACAACACTGCTCCATTCTGAGAGCACAGTGATATCCACAAGCATCACAAACCAGCCAATCACAGGTTGGAGAATTTAGCCAACTGGTCCTGTGTGTATATTAAATGTTTAATGTACATGACAATAAAGCGTCATGCTTTTTAAAGCCATTTAAGGCGTTGTTTGTCAATTAAACCATTTTTAATGCTATGTAAGACCAAATTGGTTTAATTACTTCTAATCCTAATAATGTCCCACGGAAACCCAGTCTTAGAGCTGTCCAGAAAAAAAATATTTTGATGATATTTCAAGGAAATTACTTTGTAACGGTGCTTAATAGGAGGTGTGATGTCCTGGAGGCAAACCTCAAGTGCTTCTGTTCTTTCTACAAGAAACCACAAACATTTCAGGTATGTAGCAATTTGAAACATTGTTCAAAATTAAGTTCAGTTCACTCCACACAAGCAATAGCTTCCATTATTTCCAGTCCACATTTAATATTTCAGAATTAGGTTAAATGACTGATATTTTAAACTGTATTTGTCAAACACTGCGCCCACTAACAGGTGAATAATATTGATTACCTGGTAATAGTGGCACCTGCTAGTAGGTGGGACCTATTAGGCAGCAAATAAACAATGTGTAGGATATACTGGGATGCAGAAAAGTGGACAAGCCTAAAGATTTGAGTTGACAAGGGCCAAGTTGTGATGGCTTGATGATTCGGTCACAGCATCTCCAAAACTGTAGGGAAATATGTGAACGGGTGACGGAGGCTCATTACATGGCAGATAGTACAGCAAACCTTCAGAGGTCTAGAGGAATCCACGCCCTGATGAGTCATGGCTATTTTGGCGGCAAAGGTGAGCCTGGGCCCCACCATGAACCTGCTGACCACTGCAGGACCATCTCACAAGAGCTGGGGGTTATGATCCAGCTCTCTAGCCATCACCAAATGGCCCATATCAAAGTCACTCCCATCCTTACACTTGCATATTGTTTCTGCTTCCAACACATCAGCTTCAAGGACAAAGCATCCACCTGCTGCCTAATATAACCCCCCCACAGTCAGAAGCCACTGTAACCAAATAATTAATGTTATTCGCTTCACATGTTATGGCTGATCAGTGTATAACCTCTGTATCTCAGTTACGTTTCAGACTGTTTTGCTACATTGTGCAGATTAATATACTGTGTTTATAATACATTTCAAAATTTCCCAAAATTCAGCACATTGTCAGTTTCACTGGCCAACACACTGATCATCGTAACATCATCAAGTTCTTTAGCCAAATTATGTGTGCTGAGCAATGGGAAACCTGACACTGCAGTACAGTGAATCATGCAGCAGCACTGGGAAAATGTAAAAACACATTTTACCTCCAAGGGCCACTGTTCTCCAACCTTTTTTCAGCAGTCTTACATGTCTGTAAAGACATAAAATATGTTTGCACATATACTGTACTGATCCTGGGAGGATTAAGATGGCAAAAATATCAATTGGGCTGGTGACTGCACAATATTTTAGAAGCTAAATTATGAAACGTATTACTATATATATTACACAATGATAAGGTATAAATACAGATAAGCTACATACCGTTGGAGTGAAGCTGAAGTCCTTCTCTCTTCTAGACAATGGAATCAGTAGAAATGAAGTTTTGCCACGACATGAGAAGCCAGGAAAGTGAAGCAGAACAAGAACAGGAACATTATTCAGCCTTGGCTGACTAGGTCTGTATTCCGGACATTACATTCATGATTTAATTTGATTGCAAGGCCCTTGAATAATTTTAACTTTCTTGCAGGTTCCCTATGTACAGTATGTATTACCTTTCCTGACCTTCGGAGGTCCTCCCTCCTGTTTCGGAGCATTTTTAAGGCTTTTTCCCGAATTTCCTGCTCTTTGCCGACGAGGCTGCAGGGCAACTCTGCTGTGACCTTGAAATTACATGAAATATTCTGTTAAAACACTTTATTTGGTGATTGAAAATTTAAGCCCTCATTGGGCTTTATGTGGTAAAAAAGTAAAATAGAGAAATTAAACTATTTGATTAGAAATATTGATTTTAAACAGTTTTATGAGGTACAGATTTTGCTTATGACAGGGTTCCAGTCAATTTCCGCTCCCTTGCAGGCAGTGGTCCACATTTTTGATGCACCCAGGGATGATCTTACAACAGCCTGGTGGAGACGTGTAGAAAAAAGAAAGATATCAGTTTTGCACCAAAAACGTTAGAATAGAGAGGAGTGCAGGTGGACATAAAAGGAGCAGAATGAATGGTAGTAGTATTTCTGATGTGAGAACCACTTATTCTGCTGATTCTACTTCCACCTGCACTGTCTGTGTTCTAACAGCTCTGTCCACTTTAGTTTCTATTTCCAGGACTGTGTGATACTTACACTGAATCTCTTTTGTTCAGGTGTTGCCGCTGATTTCCCTGCTTATTTTTTAGGAAGTCTTCTGCTTCCACTCCAGACTGCTTGAAGGAAAGACCATGAAACTAAATATGATATATTCTGTAACCATGACCTGACAGAAGATGTCTGTGAAACCACAAAAAACACAGAGCTTGCTATCAAACAGACAGTTTACTTGCCTTTAGTTTTAAAATGGAAATTAGGGATTTCCTCAGTCTGAAGTTTTTGGGGAACAAAAGGTAAACATCTTGCTCCCCAATGTCCACAAAATCATCCCCTGTCACACCTTGTTCTTCATGGTTAAACACAGAGAAAATAGATTAATCCACATGACTGTAACTATAAAACCCAAAATATTATGGCCACACAGAGGTTGAAAAAATAACAATGATTATGAATAAATTAATAATAAAACCCCATAATATAATTAAGGCACGCAGAGTGAGCACATAGCAGGCATAGCAACAGTAAGTAAGGTGGATAAAGGGGCAACTGAGAAGACTGCATCAGCAAATTTAGCATATTTCCCATAAACACAACACTGATAGAAGTTATCAATTTAGCATTACCATATACAGTACAGTACTGTGCAAAAGTCTTAGGCAGTCCAAAGAAATGTTTAAAGCTGTTTATCTGGGTAGCAAGTGCACTTTGGCTTAGAACAAAAAATACAATTTAATATTAGAATGTGTGCAAATTAAGAGTAACACAATAAAAACTAGTAATCATTTCTTCTGTTTTCTAAAAAGTTACTGATATCTAGTTGGATGGCTAGATGAACACCGCTTCAGTTCCCAAACTTATCTTCAGGGGCACATCAGCCGTTCCACGATTTTGTTAAATTTCACCAACAGCTCAATTAAATAATTAAATATATTGGTTCAAAAAGTCAGTGAGAGATTGACTAGCTGTATGAGGTGCCTGCCTTCTTTGCCTGCCTAAGACTTTTGCACAGTACTGTATATATATATTTAGGTCCACAATCATGGCCTTACAATGGCTGAGGCTGGTTGGCCGAATGATGGGAGAACAACCATGTCCTCAACCATTCAAACATTTCATAGAGCCAACAGGTATGTAATCCAACAATGTGCCCTGTACTGTAATATTGTCCTCTTACTGCAATGCTTCATATTACAGTATCCATTTGCATTTTATATTATACAGTGAGTTTTACTTTATACAGTTACATACTGGATGTATACTGTAGCACACATGTCGCGTCACTCACGGTCACACACACAGATTAACCTCCCCCCAAACCACAGGCAATATGCCAGGACAAGCAGTGTAGTACAATCTTTTATTAAACACGTAAGAGCAAACCCACTACTTAACACACGGGGGGGGGGAACAGAATATCTAATACCACGAAGGGGGGGCGGGGGGACATGCCCTACATACACACCTTTCCCACTGAATACACCCCCATGGAATTAGCACTTCAACCTCCCAAATTCCTGTGAAAATGTTACTGCGATTGAGCATGTACATGAGCGATTGACTACACACTAATACAATCCAAATCCAAAACACACATGATAAATGTGCTTTTCTACTTTTATGAGAACTGAAAGCACTTTGCAATTCATGCCTCACACTCACTCATCCACACACCGGGGGCGGAGGCTGCCATGCAAGGCGCCAACCTGCATGCCGGGAGCAATTTGGGGTTCAGCGTCTTGCTCAAGGACACTTTGATGGGGTCACGAGAAACCAGGGCTCGAACCTGCAACTCTCTGGTTGCTAAACGACAGCACTACCTCCTGCGCCACCATCTTCCCCAAATGTAAGGAGAAGGAGGTTCCTCGGAGCTCCGAGATGTGTTTGGCTGTAATAAATCTGGAATATAGTTATATGACATAGTTTTTGATAACACCAGCATTTACTTTTTAGCCTTTTCAGCTTTTATTGAAAGACAAAACAAAATTAAAAAATGCAGAAGTTTGAATCACTGTGTGTTTATTTCAGTTATTTTGTATTGGACTCAAGGATTGGTTTCATCATACAAATACAGCACATATAATGTTTACTTGAAAATACTGAAAAGTAAGTGATACCAGAATCAGGGGGTCAATAAGCTTTTAAGTAATAATGTGGATTGTGCTTGGGATAGAAGCTGCACTTTGTCTTGAAGAAAAGTATAGATTTTCAAAATATGCAAATTAATTGTAATAATAATATTAGTGACGTTCATTTTCAGATTACATTCATTACATAGCTAATAATACATTGAGAAGAAATGGTTTGTCATTATGTGGATGGAAAGACATGAAAGTGATGTGGAAAATCGCCTCTTACCACTGAAACACATGGGGATGGGTGGTGCTAATAATGGTACTGCAGCTAGCCAGTAGGGGGTGCTTGACATGTAGAGTTTTCACCTTTTAGAGACGTTATGGTCTCCATGTTTTTGCAGTCAGTGCTTTGATCACAGATTTGAAAGCAGTATGCATAATGCATCAGGGCTCACGCTGAAATTCCCTATATTTGGATATATTATGTAACATGGTTCTGTAGGAATGTTGGTACCTTGGAAACACACATATACAAATATACCTTATATGTGAGTTTGGATATGGGTGTGGCTGCAACTGGAGAGGCTTGTAGTACATATTCTGCAAAAATTTCATAATGGTTGTTGCAAATATTATGTACAAACCATGACAGAGACTTGAATGCATGCATGGGTTTTGTTGGGGAAGTATCAGTTCATGAAATACATTACTGAGGAAACTGTAGTTGTTTAAACTCTTATTTAATACTATTAAGCACAGACACGTCACAAGGAAAATAAACTATTATTCATAATTATGGAGCACAGAATAACTAAACATAAAAAATATATATATAGCATAGAAAAATCCAATAATACTATCGGACAAAATGGCCATGGAAATGTAAGAGAGAGCGGTGAGCTGGAGACCAGAGTCTTGACCCTGAGGAGTGAAATAAAATATTTAATTTCTCTGTTGTGTGACCTGACAGATACACTACTTGTCAAAAAGAAAAGAACTTACTTCCTCACGCATTTCTAAAAGGATGTTTTTGTCAAATCCCTGCAACTCACTGAAAAACAACAGATCAAATTCACATATTATGACTTAAAATAAAAATATAATATAGACAGTTCATGGTGCATTTTGTAATACTCAAGACACACCAAGGCCATGCAGAGTGCATACTGATAAAAGGGAGGGGAGGGGGGAATACTTCAATACATTCTCTGTATTACAAGTCCAACAATTCAAGGTGGTCTGTCTTACAATTGTCATGCGCCGCTTGTCCGCTCCTCCCGTGTGCCACGCCCCCTCGTTAACCTCGTGTGGAACCCCGATGTCATTCGCTGTTTCCAGTTGTTTTCATTAGTCCTATGTATTTAACTCCGCTTCAAAATATGTTTCCCCAATCATGTCATTTAAGTCGCTACTTCTATTGTTCCGTGTTCCTAGCTGGTTTCCCCAATAAATCCTTTGTTTCCCGATTCTCCGTCTTCCTGCTCCTGCTTCCCCGATCCGTGACGTGACAACAATCAACATGAACACACCACAGTCCACAGAACCAATCTGTCAAGGAACATCCTGCGAAATACAATATAGTACTAACGAAGACATTTGTTACAATTCTAATACAAATGTGACGACAGAAAATGCTGAAATCCACTTTACCATGTTTTTCAAGTATTTTCCAGTGTCCTGGGCTTATTCGGTTTGTCAGTTTGCTGCAAAAAGAAATTTGGAATAGTCAGGGACACAAAAAGTACAGCTTTTCATGTAAACGGGATTAAAACTCTATGTAGGAATAAATGGACAAACAGAAGACCTTTTGTCACATTTCTAAATGTTTTACTGTTAGGCCGCGTCTGGCTGTGAGTGTTACCCAGAGCATATGACAGTCTCTGCCCCAACTGTCGGCAGGAATGAACGAAGAAAATTATGATTAAAAAAGATCCAACAATACAACTTAAATGTCATAGCATTTATTGTACAATATGCTATACATATGATCAGGATCACATAACTGCATGGTGCGCAAGTACGCATTCCCTGTACACTCGCGGCAACTCCTTGTTGTAGCAGCGCAAATGCGTACCATGTGCATTCACGTTGTTATGAAAAGAAATTACCCTGCATCTTAACATTTATGTGGCTAATTTGTACTTCGTCTGCAGCATGAAGGCTAAAATGCACAATGATTTCTTGTCATAACATTGCAAATGTACATAAAATAAACACGTATTTGCGCTGCTACAAAACATTACCGCGCGTATCGGTTTAAACGGCGAATAAGTACTTTCACACCAGGTATGTGCCCCCTGCATATGATCATTTTTGCATATAAAATAAAGGGTCGATTTACGCAGGGTTGCCAACTTTGGTCAGCTGGTTGGCGTGAGATTTTCAATTCGAGACAAGTCTACATACGTATTCACATTTATATAACGGTTTTATTACCTTGTAAATAGTCTTCAGGATTTGCAAACTGCCCAAACACTTTTGATGTAGCCAGTTTTAGGTTTTAAATGGATAATAGAGATCCTCCATAAGATTTATTGCTGTGTGCGTTTGAGTCTGAAAGCCCGAGTCTCGCGCCAGATGCGTCAGAGTTGGCAACCTGCTTACAGCCGAATCGGACCTACGACCGGTCAGTCGGAGCCGAACGCGGCCGAAAGTCACCGACGAGCTGCAGAGGATCGCATCGTCTGTTATGGTACGAATAGGCGTCCGTGACAACAGCTTGGTTACTTTTGAATCACATGTACTTATCTTCTCAAACTTCTTACGATCATCTGAGAGACGGTTTGCATTTGGAAAACTCACAGCATTTAAAAAAATGGACAAGCAAGAAATTAAAGTTGTTAAGATTAAAATTAAAATTAAAATCAAAGTTAAAATAACACCTAAGGAAGGGGGAACTTTTTCCCCAAAAAATGAGGCACTGGAGAAGAACATCGGCGAGAGGGTGGATATGGTGAAGATCATTAAGAAGGATGACACGGACAAGCCCGGATCGACATGGAGGGTGTCTTACATACCGAAGGTAAAGCACTGGCTTAAGAGACCTTATTAGAACACTTTAATTCGAGCTTAAAATGTGTTATATCAATCATCTTTCCTTGTTTTAACAATCGGCTGTCCCAGACTGGAACCGAAGAAAGTTTCCGTGGCCAGAGGAGTCGTCCATGGAGCGCGAGGGACAGGCCACCCCCCCGGAGGAAGCAGGAGCGACCAGGAAGAGGCCCCAGCTGAAGTTCCTCCATCGGACAGACAGCAACGGCTCCTGCGCCCTGCGAGCAGAGAGAGGCCAGGGGCAGCGTCAGCCATCGGTGGAGCAGCAACTCCAGACAAGAATACGTGGACTTATGGGTTATGGCCAGGGACGGAGGAAGGACAGAGACATTGTTCCTGACGGACTTGTGGGTTATGGCCGGGGTAGGAAGGATAATAGAGATACTGTTTAAGTATTATTATAGATGTCAGATAGGATAGGATAAGATAGGCTAAGTTAACATATGATAAGTTAAAATACAATAAGATAGACAATAAGTTAAAATATCATATGATAGGCTAAGTTAAAATAAGATAAGAGCTTTACAATAAAACATATACTTACTTTTCAAACTGTGTCTTTGTCATCTCTTCAGTGTCGTGTCTGTGGTTTGATAATTTTGCATCGTTAATTTATATCTGATACTCTCCTAAATATCAATAAGCAGAGACGGAGGAAAAGATACGGTTAAATTAAAGGAAATGATAAAGTATCAAAATCACAGTGTTACCTTATTTTGACGCAGAAAGAGTCATTTCAGTGTTACTGCCACCTATGAGTTAATGGCCGCAAATGGTGTTAGAAGTGCCGGTAAATAACGCGGCGTAAGTTTAACTCCGGTGTGCTTCTGAAAAACGGTAAGTGACAAAACTGGTAAGTAGCAGGTAAAGTGGTCATTTAACGTAATGCTAACGTGCATTACCAGTTAGTAAGTGTTTTACTATATCTTACACTACGTACTTACACGTACTTACACTACGAAATCAAACCCCTTAATTTTTAAAATTAAAATTACGTTAATTTTGTCCTTAATTATTGCTATATGTGAAATTAAGGGAAAAGGTGCAATGATTAAGGCCAATTAAGGGGTAAAACTACTGAATTTCCTCCTTACTTTTTCAAATTTGCCTCTTAAATTTACTCTCAAAAAATCCTTATTTCACCCCTTTTTTATAAATTAAGGGGCAATTTAAGATTGTTTCAAGGTCTGTAATTACATAACATTGCCCTTTAATTCTGATTAATTAAGGGGCAGTTTAAGAGTATTGCAAGGTTCCATTACTACTTAAAATTACTTACATCTGTCCTCAATTCTAATAAAGGGAGTTTAATATTATTATAGGGGTCCACAAACCATTAAAATTCTTTATTTCACCTATTAATTTTTATTAATTAAGTGATTATTTAAGACTGTTTTAAGTTCTTAAGCACTTAAAATATCCTTATATCGCCACTTAATTTTAATTGTGTGCTCAAATGTTTATGTAAAAATAAAGCATAATAAATCACAAACCAGTATGACAAACGTATTGTTTTATTATCATGCATGAATGAATTACAATGAGAAAAGCTTCCTTCCTTTTACCGGCCGCTTGCCCCCTTGGGCTTGGAAAGCCTTCGCTGGGCTATAAGTTTATGTTTGTTGCTTCCTTCTTCCACTGCTTTTCCCTCCTCATCTGTCTTCTCTCCTCTCTCTCTCTCTTTTCCTCTCCCTTCTTCTTTCCTATTTCCTCTTCTGCTCTTTGCTCCTGCTGCTTACTTGACCCATCTATGTATTTTTTCCTCCATTTCACTCTTTCTCCTGCCTATGATGGTAAAGAAGAAAAAAATATTAGGAGGATGGAGCTTCTTCAAACATGCAATTACTACAACTTGTACATCAAAATGTATTGACATTCGGATCAGTCAGTAAGATGTATGAGATAAAAAACAAACCAGCCAGTGAAAGAGTTTATATAGCCTTATTCTTGTTATTACAGGGTTTTTGAGGGTGTGTGCAAATCCATATTATGTTATATATATAAGGTATTTACTAAAGATGGAATCGTGGCCATGTTAAAATGTGCTGATGTTTCTTTACATTAACCTGTGTCAGTAAATGCTGGGTGAGGACTTGGACTCACAGTGGTATAGAGGTATAAGCAAGGTGTGTCTTAATAACCCTCAGTTTTAATCCCACAGGTCCTTTTGAAATACAGTGCATATTATTAATAATCATGATGCTCTCATACAACAGGCACTGTGGACAGGTTAATGTGCCCTGTAGTAATTTAACATGTCTGGCTTTTAAATAGAACAGACTTTACTTCCCCTTCTGTGGTAATTATGAATCTGCGAATCTGTATATGAAGCTGAAGAATCAACACAAAACATTTGCAATTGTCACTAATTAACCCAGAAGCAAATTCCCCCTTAACACCGTATATTTTACACTGGTATATTTGTGACTCCATTCTGAGAGCACAGTGATATCCAAAAAGCATCACAAACCAGCCAATCACAGGTTGGAGAATTTAGCCAACTGGTCCTGTGTGTATATTAAATGTTTAATGTACATGACAATAAAGCGTCATGCTTTTTAAAGCCATTTAAGGCGTTGTTTGTCAATTAAACCATTTTTAATGCTATGTAAGACCAAATTGGTTTAATTACTTCTAATCCTAATAATGTCCCACGGAAACCCAGTCTTAGAGCTGTCCAGAAAAAAAATATTTTGATGATATTTCAAGGAAATTACTTACTTTGTAAAGGCGCTTAATAGGAGGTGTGATGTCCTGGAGGCAAACCTCAAGTGCTTCTGTTCTTTCTACAAGAAACCACAAACATTTCAGGTATGTAGCAATTTGAAACATTGTTCAAAATTAAGTTCAGTTCACTCCACACAAGCAATAGCTTCCATTATTTCCATTCCACATTTAATATTTCGGAATTAGGTTAAATGACTGATATTTTAAACTATATTTGTCAAACACTGCGCCCACTAACAGGTGAATAATATTGATTACCTGGTAATAGTGGCACCTGCTAGTAGGTGGGACCTATTAGGCAGCAAATAAACAATGTGTAGGATATACTGGGATGCAGAAAAGTGGACAAGCCTAAAGATTTGAGTGACAAGGGCCAAGTTGTGATGGCTTGATGATTCGGTCACAGCATCTCCAAAACTGTAGGGAAATATGTGAACGGGTGAAGGAGGCTCATTACATGGCAGATAGTACAGCAAACCTTCAGAGGTCTAGAGGAATCCACGCCCTGATGAGTCATGGCTATTTTGGCGGCAAAGGTGAGCCTGGGCCCCACCATGAACCTGCTGACCACTGCAGGACCATCTCACAAGAGCTGGGGGTTATGATCCAGCTCTCTAGCCATCACAAAATGGTCCATGTCAAAGTCACTCCCATCCTCACACTTGCACATTGTTTCTGCTTCTAACACGTCAGCTTCAAGGACAAAGCATCCACCTGCTGCCTAATATAACCCCCCCACAGCCAGATGCCACTGTAACCAAATAATCAATGTTATTCGCTTCACATGTTATAGCTGATCAGTGTATAACCTCTGTATCTCAGTTACGTTTCAGACTGTTTTGCTACATTGTGCAGATTAATATACTGTGTTTATAATACATTTCAAAATTTCCCAAAATTCAGCACATTGTCAGTTTCACTGGCCAACACACTGATCATCGTAACATCATCAAGTTCTTTAGCCAAATTATGTGTGCTGAGCAATGGGAAACCTGACACTGCAGTACAGTGAATCATGCAGCAGCACTGGGAAAATGTAAAAACACATTTTACCTCCAAGGGCCACTGTTCTCCAACCTTTTTTCAGCAGTCTTACATGTCTGTAAAGACATAAAATATGTTTGCACATATACTGTACTGATCCTGAGAGGATTAAGATGGCAAAAATATCAATTGGGCTGGTGATTGCACAATATTTTAGAAGCTAAATTATGAAACGTATTACTATATATATTACACAATGATAAGGTATAAATACAGAAAAGCTACATACCGTTGGAGTGAAGCTGAAGTCCTTCCTCTCTTCTAGACAATGGAATCAGTAGAAATGAAGTTTTGCCACGACATGAGAAGCCAGGAAAGTGAAGCAGAACATGAACAGGAACATTATTCAGCCTTGGCTGACTAGGTCTGTATTCCGGACATTACATTCATGATTTAATTTGACTGCAGGGGGCTTGAACAATTTTAACTTGCTTGCGGGTTCCCTATGTACAGTATGTATTACCTATCCTGACCTTCGGAGGTCCTCCCTCCTGTTTCGGAGCATTTTTAAGGCTTTTTTCAGAATTTCCTGCTCTTTGCCGACGAGGCTGCAGGGCAACTCTGCTGTGACCTTGAAATTACATGAAATATTCTGTTAAAACACTTTATTTGGTGATTGAAAATTTAAGCCCTCATTGGGCTTTATGTAGTAAAAAAGTAAAATAGAGAAATTAAACTATTTGATTAGAAATATTGATTTTAAACAATTTTATGAGGTACAGACTTTGCTTATGACAGGGTTCCAGTCAATTTCCGCTCCCTTGCAGGCAGTGGTCCACATTTTTGATGCACCCAGGGATGATCTTACAACAGCCTGGTGGAGACGTGTAGAAAAAAGAAAGATATCAGTTTTGCACCAAAAACGTTAGAATACAGAGGAGTGCAGGTGGACATAAAAGGAGCAGAATGAATGGTAGTAGTATTTCTGATGTGAGAACCACTTATTCTGCTGATTCTACTTCCACCTGCACTGTCTGTGTTCTAACAGCTCTGTTCACTTTAGTTTCTATTTCCAGGACTGTGTGATACTTACACTGAATCTCTTTTGTTCAGGTGTTGCCGCTGATTTCCCTGCTTATTTTCTAGGAAGTCTTCTGCTTCCACTCCAGACTGATTGAGGGAAAGATCATGAAACTAAATATGATATATTCTGTAACCATGACCTGACAGCAGTATGTCTGTGAAACCACAAAAAACACAGAGCTTGCTATCAAACAGACAGTTTACTTGCCTTTAGTTTTAAAATGGAAATTAGGGATTTCCTCAGTCTGAAGTTTTTGGGGAACAAAAGGTAAACATCTTGCTCCCCAATGTCCACAAAATCATCCCCTGTCACACCTTGTTCTTCATGGTAAAACACAGAGAAAATAGATTAATCCACATGACTAACTATAAAACCCAAAATATTATGGCCACACAGAGGTTGAAAAAATAACAATGATTATGAATAAATTAATAATAAAACCCCATAATATAATTAAGGCATGCAGAGTGAGCACATAGCAGGCATAGCAACAGTAAGTAAGGTGGATAAAGGGGCAACTGAGAAGACTGCATCAGCAAATTTAGCATATTTCCCTTAAACACAACACTGATAGGAGTTATCAATTTAGCATTACCATATACAGTACAGTACTGTGCAAAAGTCTTAGGCAGTCCAAAGAAATGTTTAAAGCTGTTTATCTGGGTAGCAAGTGCACTTTGGCTTAGAACAAAAAATACAATTTAATATTAGAATGTGTGCAAATTAAGAGTAACACAATAAAAACTAGTAATAATTTCTTCTGTTTTCTAAAAAGTTACTGATATCTAGTTGGATGGCTAGATGAACACTGCTTCAGTTCCCAAACTTCTCCTCAGGGGCACCTCAGCCATTCCACGATTTTGTTAAATTTCACCAACAGCTCAATTAAATAATTAAATATATTGGTTCAAAAAGTCAGTGAGAGATTGACTAGCTGTATGAGGTGCCTGCCTTCTTTGCCTGCCTAAGACTTTTGCACAGTACTGTATATACAGTGCTCAGCATAAATGAGTACACCCCCTTTGAAAAGTACGAATGTAATCAGTAGCTCAATGAACAAAAGAATAACTTCCAAAATTTTCACAAGGCTGAGTTTTATTGAACACTTGTTTAACTCCATAACATGAAATTAAGGTTAATAATATAACTTAGATCACAAAATCTTCAGTTTTACTCAAATTGGTTGAAGCAAAAATGAATACACCCCGCAACAAAAAGTACTACATCTAGTATTTTGTATGACCGCCGTGATTTTTAAGGATAGCACCAAGTCTTCTAGGCATGGAATGAACAAGTTGGCGACATATTGCAACATCTATCTTTTTCCATCCTTCAAGAATAACCTGTTTTAGAGCCTGGATGCTGGATGGAGAGTGATGCTCAACTTGTCGCTTCAGAATTCCCCACAGGTGTTCGATTGGGTTCAGATCAGGAGACATACTTGGCCATTCAATCACCTTCACCCTGTTCTTCTTCAGAAATGCAACAGTAGCTTTAGATGTGTGTTTTGGATCATTGTCGTGTTGGAAAAGTGCACGACGACCAAGTGCATGGAGAGATGGCAGCATCTTCTCCTTCAGTATAGAGCAGTACATTGTTGAGTTCATGATACCATCAATGAAATGCAGCTCCCCAACACCAGCAGCACTCATGCAGCCCCACATAAGGACACTGCCACCACCATGCTTCACTGTAGGCACCATGCATTTTTCTTTGAAATCCTCACCTTTACGACGCCATACAGTTTTGAAACAAGTAGTTCCAAAAACAGGGATTTTTGTCTCATCACTCCAGAGTATAGAGTCCCAGTAGTCTTCATCTTTTTCCGCATGGGCCCTAGCAAATTCTAGGCGTGCTTTTTTGTGCATGGGCTTTAGGAGAGGCTTCCTTCGTGGACGATACCCATGCATGCCATTCCTCTGCAGTGTGCGCCGTATGGTGTCACGGGAAACGGTCACTCCAGTTTGGCTTTCTACTACTTTAGCTAACTGCAGTGAACTTGCATGGCGATTTTCTTCAACCCTTCTCATCAGCAGACGCTCCTCTCGAGATGTTAACTTCCGTGGACGGCCTGGACGTCGCTGTAAGATCGTTGCACTTCCATCTTTCTTAAATTTTTGGATCACTTTTGCTACAGTATTTTGACTGATAGGTAAAGCTTTGCTGATCTTCTTGTAGCCCTCACCTTTTTTGTGTAAAGAAATGATTGCCTTTCTCAGATTTTGTGACATTTCTCTTCCATGTGGAGCCATTGCTGACAGCATGAAATGGGAAGGGCATTTCTTTGTTAAGTAATGCCCTTTTATAGTCACCTGTCTGCTGGACACCTCTTACATGAATCATTAGACTCACCTGTGGTTGAATGCCTGTTAATTAGAATTTTGTAGTCTTAAGTGTGGCTTTTCTCCTAAGACTATAATTGGGGTGTACTCATTTTTGCAACATGGGCTTGAGTGAATTTGTTAGGAAAATCACTTTTTTGTGTGTGCAAATCAACAAATCTTGTTTGCAATCAATGGCCCACATTTGTGAGAGTATTTTGTAATATAGTATCTCATAGAAAATGTTGATTCTGAAAGGAAACTAAAGGTTTTCTGACAAATGTAGTGGGGTGTACTCATTTATGTTGAGCACTGTATATATTTAGGTCCTCAATCATGGCCTTACAATGGCTGAGGCTGGTTGGCCGAATGATGGGAGAACAACCATGTCCTCAACCATTCAAACATTTCATAGAGCCAACAGGTATGTAATCCAACAATGTGCCCTGTACTGTAATATTGTCCTCTTACTGCAATGCTTCATATTACAGTATTCCATTTGCATTTTATATTACACAGTGAGTTTTACTTTATACAGTTACATACTGGATGTATACTGTAGCACACATGTCGCGTCACTCACGGTCACACACACAGATTAACCTCCCCTCAAACCACAGGCAATATGCCAGGACAAGCAGTGTAGTACAATCTTTTATTAAACACGCAAGAGCAAACCCACTACTTAACACACAGGGGGGGGGGGGGAACAGAATATCTAACACCACGAAGGGGGGGGGGACATGCCCTACATACACACCTTTCCCACTGAATACACCCCCATAGAATTAGCACTTCAACCTCCCAAATTCCTGTGAAAATGTTACTGCGATTGAGCATGTACATGAGCGATTGACTACAAACTAATACAATCCAAATCCAAAACACACATGATAAATGTGCTTTTCTACTTTTATGAGAACTGAAAGCGCTTTACAATTCATGCCTCACATTCACCCATCCACACACCGGGGGCGGAGGCTGCCATGCAAGGCGCCAACCTGCATGCCGGGAGCAATTTGGGGTTCAGTGTCTTGCTCAAGGACACTTTGATGGGGTCACGAGAAACCAGGGCTCGAACCTGCAACTCTCTGGTTGCTAAACGACAGCACTACCTCCTGCGCCACCATCTTCCCCAAATGTAAGGAGAAGGAGGTTCCTCGGAGCTCCGAGATGTGTTTGGCTGTAATAAATCTGGAATATAGTTATATGACATAGTTTTTGATAACACCAGCATTTACTTTTTAGCCTTTTCAGCTTTTATTGAAAGACAAAACAAAATTAAAAAATGCAGAAGTTTGAATCACTGTGTGTTTATTTCAGTTATTTTGTATTGGACTCAAGGATTGGTTTCATCATACAAATACAGCACATATAATGTTTACTTGAAAATACTGAAAAGTAAGTGATACCAGAATCAGGGGGTCAATAAGCTTTTAAGTAATAATGTGGATTGTGCTTGGGATAGAAGCTGCACTTTGTCTTGAAGAAAAGTATAGATTTTCAAAATATGCAAATTAATTGTAATAATAATATTAGTGACGTTCATTTTCAGATTACATTAATTACATAGCTAATAATACATTGAGAAGAAATGGTTTGTCATTATGTGGATGGAAAGACATGAAAGTGATGTGGAAAATCGCCTCTTACCACTGAAACACATGGGGATGGGTGGTGCTAATAATGGTACTGCAGCCAGCCAGTAGGGGGCGCTTGACATGTAGAGTTTTCACCTTTTAGAGACGTTATGGTCTCCATGTTTTTTGCAGTCAGTGCTTTGATCACAGATTTGAAAGCAGTATGCATAATGCATCAGGGCTCACGCTGAAATTCCCTATATTTGGATATATTATGTAACATGGTTCTGTAGGAATGTTGGTACCTTGGAAACACACATATACAAATATACCTTATATGTGAGTTTGGATATGGGTGTGGCTGCAACTGGAGAGGCTTGTAGTACATATTCTGCAAAAATTTCATAATGGTTGTTGCAAATATTATGTACAAACCATGACAGAGACTTGAATGCATGCATGGGTTTTGTTGGGGAAGTATCAGTTCATGAAATACATTACTGAGGAAACTGTAGTTGTTTAAACTCTTATTTAATACCATTAAGCACAGACACGTCACATGGAAAATAAACTATTATTTATAATTATGGAGCACAGAATAACTAAACATAAAAAATATATATATAGCATAGAAAAATCCAATAATACTATCGGACAAAATGGCCATGGAAATGTAAGAGAGAGCGGTGAGCTGGAGACCAGAGTCTTGACCCTGAGGAGTGAAATAAAATATTTAATTTCTCTGTTGTGTGACCTGACAGATACACTACTTGTCAAAAAGAAAAGAACTTACTTCCTCACGCATTTCTAAAAGGATGTTTTTGTCAAATCCCTGCAACTCACTGAAAAACAACAGATCAAATTCACATATTATGACATAAATAAAAATATAATATAGACATATAATATAGACAGTTCATGGTGCATTTTGTAATACTCAAGACACACCAAGACCATGCAGAGTGCATACTGATAAAAGGGAGGGGAGGGGGGAATACTTCAATACATTCTCTGTATTACAAGTCCAACAATTCAAGGTGGTCTGTCTTACAATTGTAATGCGCCGCTTGTCCGCTCCTCCCGTGTGCCACGCCCCCTCGTTAACCTCGTGTGGAACCCCGATGTCATTCGCTGTTTCCAGTTGTTTTCATTAGTCCTATGTATTTAACTCCGCTTCAAAATATGTTTCCCCAATCATGTCATTTAAGTCGCTACTTCTATTGTTCCGTGTTCCTAGCTGGTTTCCCCAATAAATCCTTTGTTTCCCGATTCTCCGTCTTCCTGCTCCTGCTTCCCCGATCCGTGACGTGACAACAATCAACATGAACACACCACAGTCCACAGAACCAATCTGTCAAGGAACATCCTGCGAAATACAATATAGTACTAACGAAGACATTTGTTACAATTCTAATACAAATGTGACGACAGAAAATGCTGAAATTGTTGATAAATGTATGATTGCATATAACTGTACCAACACATGACCAAAAGGTGGCAGTGTTTGTAGGGCGTATGCTTTTGGCAGCACCCCCTATATAAGGGAATGTCTTTCTTGTTCTGTTTGTTAACACTCACGAAGTGTGGAGTGTTGTACCTTAAGCGATGTGTCTGTTCGTGTGATTAATAAACTAGGCCGATAAAGGCTACAGAGCAAAGTGGCTGTACTCATCATTAGAATTATTATTCCGCTGCAAGAAGGCAAGGTTATGCGCTGTCAACGTAATTCTGCTAACAGAAATCCACTTTACCATGTTTTTCAAGTATTTTCCAGTGTCCTGGGCTTATTCGGTTTGTCAGTTTGCTGCAAAAAGAAATTTGGAATAGTCAGGGACACAAAAAGTACAGCTTTTCATGTAAACGGGATTAAAACTCTATGTAGGAATAAATGGACAAACAGAAGACCTTTTGTCACATTTCTAAATGTTTTACTGTTAGGCCGCGTCTGGCTGTGAGTGTTACCCAGAGCATATGACAGTCTCTGCCCCAACTGTCGGCAGGAATGAACGAAGAAAATTATGATTAAAAAAGATCCAACAATACAACTTAAATGTCATAGCATTTATTGTACAATATGCTATACATATGATCAGGATCACATAACTGCATGGTGCGCAAGTACGCATTCCCTGTACACTCGCGGCAACTCCTTGTTGTAGCAGCGCAAATGCGTACCATGTGCATTCACGTTGTTATGAAAAGAAATTACCCTGCATCTTAACATTTATGTGGCTAATTTGTACTTCGTCTGCGGCATGAAGGCTAAAATGCACAATGATTTCTTGTCATAACATTGCAAATGTACATAAAATAAACACGTATTTGCGCTGCTACAAAACATTACCGCGCGTATCGGTTTAAACGGCGAATAAGTACTTTCACACCAGGTATGTGCCCCCTGCATATGATCATTTTTGCATATAAAATAAAGGGTCGATTTACGCAGGGTTGCCAACTTTGGTCAGCTGGTTGGCGTGAGATTTTCAATTCGAGACAAGTCTACATACGTATTCACATTTATATAACGGTTTTATTACCTTGTAAATAGTCTTCAGGATTTGCAAACTGCCCAAACACTTTTGATGTAGCCAGTTTTAGGTTTTAAATGGATAATAGAGATCCTCCATAAGATTTATTGCTGTGTGCGTTTGAGTCTGAAAGCCCGAGTCTCGCGCCAGATGCGTCAGAGTTGGCAACCTGCTTACAGCCGAATCGGACCTACGACCGGTCAGTCGGAGCCGAACGCGGCCGAAAGTCACCGACGAGCTGCAGAGGATCGCATCGTCTGTTATGGTACGAATAGGCGTCCGTGACAACAGCTTGGTTACTTTTGAATCACATGTACTTATCTTCTCAAACTTCTTACGATCATCTGAGAGACGGTTTGCATTTGGAAAACTCACAGCATTTAAAAAAATGGACAAGCAAGAAATTAAAGTTGTTAAGATTAAAATTAAAATTAAAATCAAAGTTAAAATAACACCTAAGGAAGGGGGAACTTTTTCCCCAAAAAATGAGGCACTGGAGAAGAACATCGGCGAGAGGGTGGATATGGTGAAGATCATTAAGAAGGATGACACGGACAAGCCCGGATCGACATGGAGGGTGTCTTACATACCGAAGGTAAAGCACTGGCTTAAGAGACCTTATTAGAACACTTTAATTCGAGCTTAAAATGTGTTATATCAATCATCTTTCCTTGTTTTAACAATCGGCTGTCCCAGACTGGAACCGAAGAAAGTTTCCGTGGCCAGAGGAGTCGTCCATGGAGCGCGAGGGACAGGCCACCCCCCCTGGAGGAAGCAGGAGCGACCAGGAAGAGGCCCCAGCTGAAGTTCCTCCATCGGACAGACAGCAACGGCTCCTGCGCCCTGCGAGCAGAGAGAGGGAGAGGCCAGGGGCAGCGTCAGCCATCGGTGGAGCAGCAACTCCAGACAAGAATACGTGGACTTATGGGTTATGGCCAGGGACGGAGGAAGGACAGAGACATTGTTCCTGACGGACTTGTGGGTTATGGCCGGGGTAGGAAGGATAATAGAGATACTGTTTAAGTATTATTATAGATGTCAGATAGGATAGGATAAGATAGGCTAAGTTAACATATGATAAGTTAAAATACAATAAGATAGACAATAAGTTAAAATATCATATGATAGGCTAAGTTAAAATAAGATAAGAGCTTTACAATAAAACATATACTTACTTTTCAAACTGTGTCTTTGTCATCTCTTCAGTGTCGTGTCTGTGGTTTGATAATTTTGCATCGTTAATTTATATCTGATACTCCTAAATATCAATAAGCAGAGACGGAGGAAAAGATACGGTTAAGTTAAAGGAAATGATAAAGTATCAAAATCACAGTGTTACCTTATTTTGACGCAGAAAGAGTCATTTCAGTGTTACTGCCACCTATGAGTTAATGGCCGCAAATGGTGTTAGAAGTGCCGGTAAATAACGCGGCGTAAGTTTAACTCCGGTGTGCTTCTGAAAAACGGTAAGTGACAAAACTGGTAAGTAGCAGGTAAAGTGGTCATTTAACGTAATGCTAACGTGCATTACCAGTTAGTAAGTGTTTTACTATATCTTACACTACGTACTTACACGTACTTACACTACGAAATCAAACCCCTTAATTTTTAAAATTAAAATTACGTTAATTTTGTCCTTAATTATTGCTATATGTGAAATTAAGGGAAAAGGTGCAATGATTAAGGCCAATTAAGGGGTAAAACTACTGAATTTCCTCCTTACTTTTTCAAATTTGCCTCTTAAATTTACTCTCAAAAAATCCTTATTTCACCCCTTTTTTATAAATTAAGGGGCAATTTAAGATTGTTTCAAGGTCTGTAATTACATAACATTGCCCTTTAATTCTGATTAATTAAGGGGCAGTTTAAGAGTATTGCAAGGTTCCATTACTACTTAAAATTACTTACATCTGTCCTCAATTCTAATAAAGGGAGTTTAATATTATTATAGGGGTCCACAAACCATTAAAATTCTTTATTTCACCTATTAATTTTTATTAATTAAGTGATTATTTAAGACTGTTTTAAGTTCTTAAGCACTTAAAATATCCTTATATCGCCACTTAATTTTAATTGTGTGCTCAAATGTTTATGTAAAAATAAAGCATAATAAATCACAAACCAGTATGACAAACGTATTGTTTTATTATCATGCATGAATGAATTACAATGAGAAAAGCTTCCTTCCTTTTACCGGCCGCTTGCCCCCTTGGGCTTGGAAAGCCTTCACTGGGCTATAAGTTTATGTTTGTTGCTTCCTTCTTCCACTGCTTTTCCCTCCTCATCTGTCTTCTCTCCTCTCTCTCTCTCTTTTCCTCTCCCTTCTTCTTTCCTATTTCCTCTTCTGCTCTTTGCTCCTGCTGCTTACTTGACCCATCTATGTATTTTTTCCTCCATTTCACTCTTTCTCCTGCCTATGATGGTAAAGAAGAAAAAAAAATTAGGAGGATGGAGCTTCTTCAAACATGCAATTACTACAACTTGTACATCAAAATGTATTGACATTCGGATCAGTCAGTAAGATGTATGAGATAAAAAACAAACCAGCCAGTGAAAGAGTTTATATAGCCTTATTCTTGTTATTACAGGGTTTTTGAGGGTGTGTGCAAATCCATATTATGTTATATATATAAGGTATTTACTAAAGATGGAATCGTGGCCATGTTAAAATGTGCTGATGTTTCTTTACATTAACCTGTGTCAGTAAATGCTGGGTGAGGACTTGGACTCACAGTGGTATAGAGGTATAAGCAAGGTGTGTCTTAATAACCCTCAGTTTTAATCCCACAGGTCCTTTTGAAATACAGTGTATATTATTAATAATCATGATGCTCTCATACAACAGGCACTGTGGACAGGTTAATGTGCCCTGTAGTAATTTAACATGTCTGGCTTTTAAATAGAACAGACTTTACTTCCCCTTCTGTGGTAATTATGAATCTGCGAATCTGTATATGAAGCTGAAGAATCAACACAAAACATTTGCAATTGTCACTAATTAACCCAGAAGCAAATTCCCCCTTAACACCGTATATTTTACACTGGTATATTTGTGACTCCATTCTGAGAGCACAGTGATATCCACAAGCATCACAAACCAGCCAATCACAGGTTGGAGAATTTAGCCAACTGGTCCTGTGTGTATATTAAATGTTTAATGTACATGACAATAAAGCGTCATGCTTTTTAAAGCCATTTAAGGCGTTGTTTGTCAATTAAACCATTTTTAATGCTATGTAAGACCAAATTGGTTTAATTACTTCTAATCCTAATAATGTCCCACGGAAACCCAGTCTTAGAGCTGTCCAGAAAAAAAATATTTTGATGATATTTCAAGGAAATTACTTACTTTGTAAAGGCGCTTAATAGGAGGTGTGATGTCCTGGAGGCAAACCTCAAGTGCTTCTGTTCTTTCTACAAGAAACCACAAACATTCCAGGTATGTAGCAATTTGAAACATTGTTCAAAATTAAGTTCAGTTCACTCCACACAAGCAATAGCTTCCATTATTTCCATTCCACATTTAATATTTCGGAATTAGGTTAAATGACTGATATTTTAAACTATATTTGTCAAACACTGCGCCCACTAACAGGTGAATAATATTGATTACCTGGTAATAGTGGCACCTGCTAGTAGGTGGGACCTATTAGGCAGCAAATAAACAATGTGTAGGATATACTGGGATGCAGAAAAGTGGACAAGCCTAAAGATTTGAGTGACAAGGGCCAAGTTGTGATGGCTTGATGATTCGGTCACAGCATCTCCAAAACTGTAGGGAAATATGTGAACGGGTGACGGAGGCTCATTACATGTCAGATAGTACAGCAAACCTTCAGAGGTCTAGAGGAATCTACGCCCTGATGAGTCATGGCTATTTTGGCGGCAAAGGTGAGCCTGGGCCCCACCATGAACCTGCCGACCACTGCAGGACCATCTCACAAGAGCTGGGGGTTATGATCCAGCTCTCTAGCCATCACCAAATGGCCCATATCAAAGTCACTCCCATCCTTACACTTGCACATTGTTTCTGCTTCTAACACGTCAGCTTCAAGGACAAAGCATCCACCTGCTGCCTAATATAACCCCCCCACAGTCAGAAGCCACTGTAACCAAATAATCAATGTTATTCGCTTCACATGTTATGGCTGATCAGTGTATAACCTCTGTATCTCAGTTACGTTTCAGACTGTTTTGCTACATTGTGCAGATTAATATACTGTGTTTATAATACATTTCAAAATTTCCCAAAATTCAGCACATTGTCAGTTTCACTGGCCAACACACTGATCATCGTAACATCATCAAGTTCTTTAGCCAAATTATGTGTGCTGAGCAATGGGAAACCTGACACTGCAGTACAGTGAATCATGCAGCAGCACTGGGAAAATGTAAAAACACATTTTACCTCCAAGGGCCACTGTTCTCCAACCTTTTTTCAGCAGTCTTACATGTCTGTAAAGACATAAAATATGTTTGCACATATACTGTACTGATCCTGGGACGATTAAGATGGCAAAAATATCAATTGGGCTGGTGATTGCACAATATTTTAGAAGCTAAATTATGAAACGTATTACTATATATATTACACAATGATAAGGTATAAATACAGATAAGCTACATACCGTTGGAGTGAAGCTGAAGTCCTTCTCTCTTCTAGACAATGGAATCAGTAGAAATGAAGTTTTGCCACGACATGAGAAGCCAGGAAAGTGAAGCAGAACAAGAACAGGAACATTATTCAGCCTTGGCTGACTAGGTCTGTATTCCGGACATTACATTCATGATTTAATTTGACTGCAGAGGGCTTGAATAATTTTAACTTGCTTGCGGGTTCCCTATGTACAGTATGTATTACCTTTCCTGACCTTCGGAGGTCCTCCCTCCTGTTTCGGAGCATTTTTAAGGCTTTTTTCAGAATTTCCTGCTCTTTGCCGACGAGGCTGCAGGGCAACTCTGCTGTGACCTTGAAATTACATGAAATATTCTGCTAAAACACTTTATTTGGTGATTGAAAATTTAAGCCCTCATTGGGCTTTATGTGGTAAAAAAGTAAAATAGAGAAATTAAACTATTTGATTAGAAATATTGATTTTAAACAATTTTATGAGGTACAGACTTTGCTTATGACAGGGTTCCAGTCAATTTCCGCTCCCTTGCAGGCAGTGGTCCACATTTTTGATGCACCCAGGGATGATCTTACAACAGCCTGGTGGAGACGTGTAAATAAAAGAAAGATATCAGTTTTGCACCAAAAACGTTACAATACAGAGGAGTGCAGGTGGACATAAAAGGAGCAGAATGAATGGTAGCAGTATTTCTGATGTGAGAACCACTTATTCTGCTGATTCTACTTCCACCTGCACTGTCTGTGTTCTAACAGCTCCGTTCACTTTAGTTTCTATTTCCAGGACTGTGTGATACTTACACTGAATCTCTTTTGTTCAGGTGTTGCCGCTGATTTCCCTGCTTATTTTCTAGGAAGTCTTCTGCTTCCATTCCAGACTGATTGAGGGAAAGATCATGAAACTAAATATGATATATTCTGTAACCATGACCTGACAGCAGTATGTCTGTGAAACCACAAAAAACACAGAGCTTGCTATCAAACAGACAGTTTACCTGCCTTTAGTTTTAAAATGGAAATTAGGGATTTCCTCAGTCTGAGGTTTTTGGGGAACAAAAGGTAAACATCTTGCTCCCCAATGTCCACAAAATCATCCCCTGTCACACCTTGTTCTTCATGGTAAAACACAGAGAAAATAGATTAATCCACATGACTGTAACTATAAAACCCAAAATATTATGACCACACAGAGGTTGAAAAAATAACAATGATTATGAATAAATTAATAATAAAACCCCATAATATAATTAAGGCACGCAGAGTGATCACATAGCAGGCATAGCAACAGTAAGTAAGGCGGATAAAGGGGCAACTGAGAAGACTGCATCAGCAAATTTTGCATATTTCCCATAAACACAACACTGATAGGAGTTATCAATTTAGCATTACCATATACAGTACAGTACTGTGCAAAAGTCTTAGGCAGTCCAAGGAAATGTTTAAAGCTGTTTATCTGGGTAGCAAGTGTACTTTGGCTTAGAACAAAAAAATACAATTTAACATTAGAATGTGTGCAAATTAAGAGTAACACAATAAAAACTAGTAATAATTTCTTCTGTTTTCTAAAAAGTTACTGATATGTAGTTGGATGGCTAGATGAACACAACTTCAGTTCCCAAACTTCTCCTCAGGGGCACCTCAACCATTCCACAATTTTGTTAAATTTCACCAACAGCTCAATTAAATAATTAAATATATTGGTTTAAAAAGTCAGTGAGAGACTGACTAGCTGTATGAGGTGCCTGCCTTCTTTGCCTGCCTAAGACTTTTGCACAGTACTGTATATATATATATTTAGGTCCTCAATCATGGCCTTACAATGGCTGAGGCTGGTTGGCCGAATGATGGGAGAACAACCATGTCCTCAACCATTCAAACATTTCATAGAGCCAACAGGTATGTAATCCAACAATGTGCCCTGTACTGTAATATTGTCCTCTTACTGCAATGCTTCATATTACAGTATCCATTTACATTTTATATTACACAGTGAGTTTTACTTTATACAGTTACATACTGGATGTATACTGTAGCACACATGTCGCGTCACTCACGGTCACACACACAGATTAACCTCCCCTCAAACCACAGGCAATATGCCAGGACAAGCAGTGTAGTACAATCTTTTATTAAACACACAAGAGCAAACCCAGTACTTAACACACGGGGGGGGGGGGGGGGGGAAACAGAATATCTAACACCACGAAGGGGGGGGGGGGGGGACATGCCCTACATACACACCTTTCCCACTGAATACACCCCCATAGAATTAGCACTTCAACCTCCCAAATTCCTGTGAAAATGTTACTGCGATTGAGCATGTACATCAGCGATTGACTTCACACCAATACAATCCAAATCCAAAACACACATGGTAAATGTGCTTTTCTACTTTTATGAGAACTGAAAGCGCTTTACAATTCATGCCTCACATTCACCCATCCACACACCGGTGGCGGAGGCTGCCATGCAAGGCGCCAACCTGCATGCCGGGAGCAATTTGGGGTTCAGTGTCTTGCTCAAGGACACTTTGATGGGGTCACGAGAAACCAGGGCTCGAACCTGCAACTCTCTGGTTGCTAAACGACAGCACTACCTCCTGCGCCACCATCTTCCCCAAATGTAAGGAGAAGGAGGTTCCTCGGAGCTCCGAGATGTGTTTGGCTGTAATAAATCTGGAATATAGTTATATGACATAGTTTTTGATAACACCTGCATTTACTTTTTAGCCTTTTCAGCTTTTATTGAAAGACAAAACAAAATTAAAAAATGCAGAAGTTTGAATCACTGTGTGTTTATTTCAGTTATTTTATATTGGACTCAAGGATTGGTTTCATCATACAAATACAGCACATATAATGTTTACTTGAAAATACTGAAAAGTGAGTGATACCAGAATCAGGGGGTCAATAAGCTTTTAAGTAATAATGTGGATTGTGCTTGGGATAGAAGCTGCACTTTGTTTTGAAGAAAAGTATAGATTTTGAAAATATGCAAATTAATTGTAATAATAATATTAGTGACGTTCATTTTCAGATTACATTAATTACATAGCTAATAATACATTGAGAAGAAATGGTTTGTCATTATGTGGATGGAAAGACATGAAAGTGATGTGGAAAATCGCCTCTTACCACTGAAACACATGGGGATGGGTGGTGCTAATAATAGTACTGCAGCTAGCCAGTAGGGGGCGCTTGGCATGTAGAGTTTTCACCTTTTAGAGACGTTATGGTCTCCATGTTTTTTGCAGTCAGTGCTTTGATCACAGATTTGAAAGCAGTATGCATAATGCATCAGGGCTCACGCTGAAATTCCCTATATTTGGATATATTATGTAACATGGTTCTGTAGGAATGTTGGTACCTTGGAAACACACATATACAAATATACCTTATATGTGAGTTTGGATATGGGTGTGGCTGCAACTGGAGAGGCTTGTAGTACATATTCTGCAAAAATTTCATAATGGTTGTTGCAAATATTATGTACAAACCATGACAGAGACTTGAATGCATGCATGGGTTTTGTTGGGGAAGTATCAGTTCATGAAATACATTACTGAGGAAACTGTAGTTGTTTAAACTCTTATTTAATACTATTAAGCACAGACACGTCACAAGGAAAATAAACTATTATTTATAATTACGGAGCACAGAATAACTAAACATAAAAAATATATATATAGCATAGAAAAATCCAATAATACTATCGGACAAAATGGCCATGGAAATGTAAGAGAGAGCGGTGAGCTGGAGACCAGAGTCTTGACCCTGAGGAGTGAAATAAAATATTTAATTTCTCTGTTGTATCACAATCCTGACAGATACACTACTTGTCAAAAAGAAAAGAACTTACTTCCTCACGCATTTCTAAAAGGATGTTTTTGTCAAATCCCTGCAACTCACTGAAAAACAACAGATCAAATTCACATATTATGACTTAAAATAAAAATATAATATAGACATATAATATAGACTGTTCATGGTGCATTTTGTAATACTCAAGACACACCAAGACCATGCAGAGTGCATACTGATAAAAGGGAGGGGAGGGGGGAATACTTCAATACATTCTCTGTATTACAAGTCCAACAATTCAAGGTGGTCTGTCTTACAATTGTAATGCGCCGCTTGTCCGCTCCTCCCGTGTGCCACGCCCCCTCGTTAACCTCGTGTGGAACCCCGATGTCATTCGCTGTTTCCAGTTGTTTTCATTAGTCCTATGTATTTAACTCCGCTTCAAAATATGTTTCCCCAATCATGTCATTTAAGTCGCTACTTCTATTGTTCCGTGTTCCTAGCTGGTTTCCCCAATAAATCCTTTGTTTCCCGATTCTCCGTCTTCCTGCTCCTGCTTCCCCGATCCGTGACGTGACAACAATCAACATGAACACACCACAGTCCACAGAACCAATCTGTCAAGGAACATCCTGCGAAATACAATATAGTACTAACGAAGACATTTGTTACAATTCTAATACAAATGTGACGACAGAAAATGCTGAAATCCACTTTACCATGTTTTTCAAGTGACTTATTATTTTTGACTTATTCTGTTTGTCAGTTTGCTGCAAAAAGAAATTTGGAATTGTCAGGGACACAAAAAGTACAGCTTTTCATGTAAACGGGATTAAAACTCTATGTAGGAATAAATGGACAAACAGAAGACCTTTTGTCACATTTCTAAATGTTTTACTGTTAGGCCGCGTCTGGCTGTGAGTGTTACCCAGAGCATATGACAGTCTCTGCCCCAACTGTCGGCAGGAATGAACGAAGAAAATTATGATTAAAAAAGATCCAACAATACAACTTAAATGTCATAGCATTTATTGTACAATATACTATACATATGATCAGGATCACATAACTGCATGGTGCGCAAGTACGCATTCCCTGTACACTCGCGGCAACTCCTTGTTGTAGCAGCACAAATGCGTACCATTTATTTTATGTGCATTCACGTTGTTATGAAAAGAAATTACCCTGCATCTTAACATTTATGTGGCTAATTTGTACTTCGTCTGCGGCATGAAGGCTAAAATGCACAATGATTTCTTGTCATAACATTGCGAATGTACATAAAATAAACACGTATTTGCGCTGCTACAAGACATTACCGCGCGTATCGGTTTAAACGGCGAATAAGTACTTTCACACCAGGTATGTGCCCCCTGCATATGATCATGTTTGCATATAAAATAAAGGGCCGACTTACGCAGGGTTGCCAACTTTGGTCAGCTGGTTGGCGTGAGATTTTCATTTCGAGACAAGCCTACACACGTATTCACATTTATATAACCGTTTTATTACCTTGTAAATAATCTTTAGGATTTGCAAACTGCCCAAACACTTTTGATGTAGCCAGTTTTAGGTTTTAAATGGATTAATAGAGATTCTCCATAAGGATCCTGACTGTAAAAAAACTACCTGCATTTAAATCATACATTAATGACACAAAATACCTTAAAGTTTACTTACTTATTTTGCATAGTAGAAACAAAGAACCCCCTTTAAGGGGGGGGGGGGGGGCGCTTGACATTTGGTGTTTTCACCTTTTATAGATGTTATGGTCTCCTTGTTTTTTGCAGTCAATGCTTTGATCACAGAATAAATGTTAAAGAAGTGAGCACTTCTGTCATGCTTTAGTAAGATTAGTAACACACTGCTTCAGATTTCAGTGACCTGATCTCTGCTTGCAAAGAGCCTGAGATGGACCTCAAAGGTTTAAATATACATTTGCAGATAAATTAAATGCTATGTGGCCCAGTGGGTGGCGCTGTCTGGGGATTTGAACCCCCATTACTGCATGTTCGTACCTTGTTTGTGCTGGTTTGCCTGCTGTTTCTGCCGCAGGTGAAAAAGCATACAGGCAGCTGAACCGGTGTCTCTAAACAAGCCATTGTGGGTGCAGGTCATAAGGTGATTTCATACTGCACGAACTTGGCCCAATTGAAGGTCTTAGGAGGTAGTTCCTGAACCATTTTTTAGTTCCAAAAAGAACATACTTTTTTCTCGACCAAGACTTACTGGGTGGGGCTTATAGTGATAAACTTTTCCTATTGGTTGACCACAAGCCCCAGCGCCAACTTGAAAGTTTCATGGAAATGCAGGAAAAGAGAAGTGGAGCAAAAATTGAGCAGATGTAATTTTTTGCAGCTCAATTACACTAAAGGCATCAATGAGTAACTTTTTTGCTTCTGTCCCCATAGTTCTGCATCTGAAAATGCGATTGATAACGATTAGCGTAATGAAGAAGTGTATATTATGGACACTGGACTGGAGCATTATCAGATAACCTCTCAGTTATCCTTGTGTGAGAAATATACACAGTCACATATTGAGATTATATTAGATGATGTGGTCTTGAGAGTGGGGCGGCATGGTGGTGCAGTGTTGCCTCACACCTCTGGGACCCGGGTTCGAGTCTCCGCCTGGGTCACATGTGTGCAGAGTTTGCATGTTCTCCCCATGTCGTTGTGGGGTTTCCTCCGGGTACTCCGGTTTCCCCCCACAGTCCAAATACATGCTGAGCCTAATTGGACTTGCTAAATTGCCTGTAGGTGTGCATGTGTGAATGCATGGTGTGTGAGTGTGCCCTGCGATGGGCTGGTCCCACATCCTGGGTTGTTCCCTGCCTCGTGCCCATTGCTTCCGGGATAGGCTCCGGACCCCCCACGACCCAGTAGGATAAGCGGTTTGGAAAATGGATGGATAATAATAATAACAAATAATGATGATAATAATAATTGCACTATGTCCAATGACTGCCAGTTACTGTAAACAGTAAAGTACACGTAACTGGACATGACGTGTTAAAACGTCCGAACGGCTTGACACGTAAATAATGTACGTGTCAAGTACATCATTTGCTGACAATTACTTTGACAGCTGGGAGGAAGACACAGAGTAGATGAATTGATCATATTGAGGGGTTGTGCCATTGCCTTTCTCTGTCCATGTCCTTGTGTTCTACACCACATGATTGTTTCCTGTAAACCTGCGTTAGGCTCTTTCTGTACCTTTCCGACACAGAAACCTTTTCTTAACATGGATTTATAACTGTCTTCTCACTTGAGTATGAATGATGCTTAGATATAATCTATATAATATAAATTTGATATATACTATATATGTGCACCCCACAGAAATCTCCACAATTGTAGAGATACATACGGTCTCTATGCTTTTCCTAGAGAGACCAGGCATGAGACACAAAATAATCAGTTTTCCATAGCATTTTCCTTCAAGCCTACTCTAGTTAAACCATAGAGACTATACCATCTCGCGTAGTCACTGGATAGCATGCAAAGAGCCATTTCTGTGGTTTTTGTTCTCTTGCCCCATTCATCACAATCGCGGTGGATTTAAAGAAAAAGTCAAAAACAGTACTGTGTCATGCTATGTGTAATAGGATTGCAGATTAGCTTAATGGACAGTCACCCCCGTTTAATTTTTTTACAGTTTTTCTGAATACTTAAACACTAACAATGATTCTTACAAAACTATTAATAGTTATAGCAAAATTACTCACTGTTTTGCACTCAGTTTGCACTTTTGTAACACACAATTTGCAAATGTGTAAATACAATCCACTGCACAGCACTCTTTTTGCGGAACTGTAAACACAACTCACTGTTTTACACACAATTTCTAAATGATCAACACACTCCTAGTAAAACTATACACATTTATAGCTATTGATTACACTACTTTGCCAGCTGTCTGGCCACACTGTCACATGTGAAAACGGTTTTAGAAAATTAGTTCACTTTGCAATCAGCATGAGCGCTATAAATAAGCCACAGGTACAGTAAGCTTTCAGTGTGGAGAACAATGGAGGGAGAAGGAAGACTGAGAAGAGTGAGAATTAGAGAAGGGCGAGGAAGAGGATGAAGACTAGGAGGTGAATTTAGAGGATGAGGAGGTGAAGAGGAAGGAGGAAGGGTAAGAAGAAATAGAATAACTGATGTCATCAGAGCTACAACAGTGGATCATGTGATCAACCATGGAATGACCCTGAGGGAAGCTGGCCAATGGGTTCAGCCTGACCTGAGCCGCTACGCTGTAGCAGGCATCATAAGGACGGTTCCAAATGAGAATCGGTTAGTACAGTTACTTCACAGTGCGTTTTGTAATAGTACTATACTCTAATGAGAAACACAACAATGCTGTACAGGTAAAAACTGAAAAGGGTACTCTACAGACCTGCTAGACATCCAGAATCTGGGGGCAGAGGAAGAATGTTCACTGAAGAACGAGAGACCCATATAGTTAATATGGTGATCACAAATAATTCCATTAGGCTACGAGAAATACAGCAGCGTATAACAGAGGATGACACCATCTCCCAAAACATGAACAATGTGAGCATCTCTGCATTATCTCGTGTACTGGCATGCAACAGAATCAGGATGAAGCACATTTACAGAGTCCCTTTTGAAAGAAACAGTGAACGTGTTAGCATGGCAGGAACATTATTGTACACGGTGCCATAATCAATGTCCCAGGACAGCGTGGTGGTAACATAACTATGTGCGCAGCTATAAGTCAGAACGGTGCTGTTCACCATCATGCAACCCTGGGCCCATGTAACACTGCACACATTATTACATTCCTGGACAGCCTACATCATATGCTCACTAATGTTCACAGACCAGTTATGTCATCATCCATCCATCCATTTTCCAAACCGCTTATCCTACTGGGTCGCGGGGGGTCCGGAGCCTATCCCGGAAGCAATGGGCATGAGGCAGGTAACAACCCAGGATGGGGGGCCAGCCCATTGCAGGGCACACTCACACACCAGTCACTCTCACACACACACCTACGGGCAATTTAGCAACTCCAATTAGCCTCACCGTGTTTTTGGACTGTGGGGGGAAACCAGAGTACCCGGAGGAAACCTCACGACGACATGGGGAGAACATGCAAACTCCACACACGTGACCCAGGCAGAGTCTCAAACCCGGGTCCCAGAGCTGTGAGGCAACAGTGCTGACCACTGCACCATCATGCCGCCCCCCATAAATTCATTTTTCCATTTTTATTTTCAATAATATTGATGTTAACTCAGCATCTTATTTTCAATGTTGAAAAAGTCACTTTATATCAAGGTTTCGCCACCATTAATTTTTCAATATTGAAAAAATGACCAAAAATCAATTCAGTTTCAATGCTGATAATTTAACACTGACCATAATTCAATGCATTTAACTATACTTCAACGCTGAAACAATAATATGATGCTATCTGGGCTATGAATAATTATTTCAATTGATATACAGATTCCAAGCCCATATAGGTGACACACAGGTACGTAATGGGCGTCTTATGTCTGAGGTAGCCAACTACTGTGTTTGATAACCCACCATCATAACAATAGTTTCCTTGCACCAGTATGAAAGTAAACCAATTGATCCCTCTTGCAATAACCTGTGGTATGAAACTGAATAAAATGTATCGTACCAGTCTTGGGGAAAACCAGTGAGAATCCACTGTGAAACAGCACTGCGCAAATTCTCATGTGTTCCTAATGACAAGGGCAAGACTGGTAATCAAACTAGCCTCTCAGCAGGAGTGTTAGTGTAAAAGCAGGGCTTATTGACACAGATAATAAAGCTTGTTAGAATGCGTAACATAATTATTTAGCTGGGCCCAGAAGAGGTGAGAGCTCCCCTAGTGGCTACAGGAGTGCATTTTCCCCAAAGCAGGTATAATGGATGGTGGTCTTATTGCTTTTAGACCACAACTTGGGATAGAAGAACAAATCAAATTATTTTCCTCATTTAATATTCAGATTTTAATTGGGCTTACATTTTAGAGCACAGTGTGTTCTAGGATGGTACGTTATGGATATTAGTCTCTACCACATTCTAACGCTATAAATCCGGACCTTTTCCTATGTTTGATTTGGTGGCTGCCAGGCGTTCTGAGTAGTATAGTGACTATGGTAGGCGTGTGATTCCCTAAGGAATTTTTTGTTCTGTTCTGTGTGGCAAATACATATAATGCTGACATTTTTCCTGGAAGATTTGGGATTTTTCATCCCGTGCCTTAAGGTATTTCTCTCCAGCTCTAGGGAGTCTCCCCCGAAAACACCAGTCACTCACTAGCCTTAGACTTATGCTTGCTGACTTATTCAACACCATGAAGGATTAACAGAAAAACAGAAACCTATTAAAAGGCTGCACCATATCCATCCATCCATCCATCCATTGTCCAAACCGCTTATTCTATTGGGTCGCGGGGGGTCCGGAGCCTATCCCGGAAGCAATGGGCACGAGGCAGGGAACAACCCAGGATGGGGGGCCAGCCCATCGCAGGGCACATTCACACACCATCCACTCACACATGCACACCTATGGGCAATTTAGCAACTCCAATTAGCCTCAGCATGTCTTTGGACTGTGGGGGGAAACCGGAGTACCCGGAGGAAACCCCACGACGACACGGGGAGAACATGCAAACTCCACACACATGCGACCCAGGCGGAGACTTGAACCCGGGTCCCAGAGGTGTGAGGCGACAGTGCTAACCACTGCACCACCATGCCGCCCCCCTGCACCATATCATGATATGCAAATAAACATCCAGCATCATTGTTTCACAGGGAAGTACATTATTTATTGATAATTATAACCCTAACCCTTACTTCTCAGCTTGACAAACATAAGGTGCGGTGTGTGAACATGTGAACTGGTTGAAATGCAAGTGTCTCACAGTCAATGCATAAGACTTGAGAGCCCTGACTTTACTTATATAGCCCACAACATGTTTATGATTCATGAATAAATCTGGCCAGCAAATCAGTCTTTCATTTTCCACAGAATAAAAAAAACGATAATGTTATCCCGCTGATAATTGCAAGCGCGTTTCACCCCCGGCACTGGCTGGAGACACAGGCAAAAGGCATACAATCTTATTGAGGTACAAAAATTATTCCATCTACTCTGCACTTCTGCATAACTTCCATCATAGTGCCAGTTTTTGCGGTCAGCAAGTTTATTACTGTAAGCGCCTCCATAGTAGTGCCTCTGAGGAACTGAACCGGACTTCCGATGGTGTCTCTCACATGCACATCATACATATATACATATAGACTCACTCTCTCCGGGTCTTTCACATGATATGTGGTCAGCCACTATATGGGAGGGATATTCAGGCATAAATTAAGGGCATATTTACAAGTCGCACTAGTGTACCTATGTAACCGGTCATTCCCTGCCTATACTCTGCATTGTGTTTTGGGGTGTTATCAGGTGTGTGTGGGGTGCAGGAGGAAGGAATATTACAGACGCCGTTGTCGTTCCTGGATTTTATTGAAACTGTTGGGAACAATAAGGAAAGGGGTAAACTTCATATGCTCTGGCCCTCTCGCTCTCTCTGCACAAAGTAAAACAATGTATATACTTATGTATAGACGTGTTTTCTATCCCCTGCTTATGATGAATAATAAATCAAATATAATATATAATATATGGGTCATAATTATACAATTGATTTACTAACTCGGGGGACCCTGCCACTAGATCCTCACCTCTTCCCACGTGTGCAATACACCAAAGGGAAGAGGAAATGAGGTCGGGACCCTTATAAAGGGGAAAAGACAGAGGGAGGGGCGATGCAGGACAAAAGCATCATGGGAAAGTTTAAAGGATATTGTACCCATCAGGTTAGACAGAAGAAGGAAAACAGAATCTTGTATAATTATAAATTAAAAGTAAAATAACAACCTGTTACACGTCACCTACACTTCAGACTTCATCCTCAAAATCAAAGCAGTATTAACACAAGCAACATGTTCCATCTCTTAAATCCAATCTAACATTTAAAAATAAAGTCTGTTTCAACTGGACTTTTATCTAAGAAAAACAAACATTTTATGTTCGAGTTGTTATAAAACTACTGAAACAAATAATTGGCTATACTGCAGTTCCGCTGTCTTGTTTGGCACCCTAAATTATGTCCTGCATTCTGTGGAAACAAATGAAGGCTGAGGAATGTTACGTAACACAGCTAGAATGCAAAAACTCTATCTGGTGTAATTCAGTGCATAAAACCAATGGTCTTAAGTGTGGTGTCTTCTTCGTAACACTCCCTGACTTTTGTATCCATGACCATGAGATAGGGTGGGCTGCTTTTCTTCCTTCCTTTGACTAGTATTCCTCCCTTTCCTCCCAGCCTTGGTTGGTGGGTCAGGCAGCATCACCTTCTTTTAATAGACCCAGGTGTCATTTATCTTGAAATTAGGTTCAAGTGCAGAAAATGATCTAGTCTTAGACAATCTCTGAATTACAGAGAAATCTGATTTATTCTGAAACTGTGAGAAATTGTTCATCTGTATTTTGCTGCATTGCTAATTGTTGATGTGTGTGCCCTCCTTGTGCAGTAAAGGGGAGATCACATGCAGAGCTGGTTTTCTGTAGTTTCTAGTGGTGCAACGGATCACAAAACTAACGGTTCGGATCATATCACGGATTTTGAGTCACGGATCGGATCAATTTTCGGATCAGCAAAAAGGGGAGGAGTCAAATGTAATTTGCTTCTCATTTATTACAAGAACAGTATGGCAAGGAACTTTTGGTTTTATCAAAAATAACTAAAATAAATTACAAAAATAAAACCAAGAAATAACTGAAAAAGCTGAATAAATACAATTTTTAAATAAAATTCTCAATACTTGAATACTTCAATGCAACAATTGAAAAACAACCTGAGAACTGAAAACAGGCCAAACCTTATAATGACAAATTTTTTTTCAAAAAGATGAGGATGTCTACATTCTCTGGGGAGAGAGTAGACCTCTTAGCTGTCACTATGTCACCTGCTGTGGAGAATACCCTCTCACTAGGAACTGAAGTGCCAGGCACAGCAAGGTAGTGTCTTGCCATTTTTGCAATGTGAGGGTATTTACACTCATTGTGTTTCCACCACGCCAGCGGATTACCACCATCCACTGGCAAACTGCTTGCTGCCCTGTATGATGCTACCTCCTCTTTGATTGTGTTGTAAAAAGTTTTCTCTGTGTCTGACTCTTTCACAAATGTATCCCCAAAAAGCTCTTCTATGGCAGACTTCTTTTGTGGAGGAGATGCATTTGGCCCTGTGTCTTCTTCAGAGGGTGTTGGCTCTGTGGCTTGACCCTGCAGAAAAAATTACTGAGTTATTTAACTATATTTCTTGTTATATATTTCATAGGCAATCAATAACATATGCTGGTAATTTTCAAAATTAAGATCAAATATTCACATAAATAATAGTTAAAATATTTTATAACTTAATTATATTAATATTAAATAATATGAATAACTGTATTATTTTTTACCTCTTCAGTAGCCACAATCTCAGTTGTGAGATCAGTGTATGTCTTCTCGCGTAGGGCTGGTTCTATGTGAGTCAGGGACTTGAACCTTGGATCAAGTGCAGTAGATCTGTGAAGATAATCTTGTATTTCAGGGGGGTTGGTGTATCTGGAAATCAGGTCCCCTCTTATGGCAGCCTTAACATCTCTGGTAATGCTGGTGTCTTCCTCATTTGCACACATGGATTGTATAATTCTGGTTTTCAGAGGTAGGATCATGGACACAGATGGTGCATTTTCAGTACTCAATAGGGTTGTGACTGTTTTGAGAGGTTTGAGGAGCTGAAGGACCTCCTCTGCTACTTTCACATCATCATCAGACAAGGTGACAATGTCTCTGATATTTTTTTTCAGTGTCTTTTCTGTCAGTGCAGAGTATACTGCTGCCTGCTGCTCAAGATAGCGCTCCAACATGTCATATGTGGAATTCCATCTTGTAGTGACGTCGTGTATGAGCTTGTGGGCTGGTAGCTGTAGCATTTCTTGCTTTGTTTTAAGGACATGAGCTGCTGTTGTACTTCTGTGGAAAAAAGAAACCACCTTCCTAATCCTCCCAAGAAGGCGATCCATCTGGTTAACTGAGATTCCTCTTTGGCATGCTAAATTTATCACATGTGCAAAGCAAGATATCTGTGGCCCTAGTCCAGCTTCTGTCACTGCATTTACTTGGTTTCTGGCATTATCTGTGGTGACTGGGATATTGCTACATGCATTGTGTCTCTTTAACTTCCACTCAGCTACTGCTTCTATCAGGATTTGCGCTAGATTTGTGCTTGTGTGAGTCTCATAGAGGGGGCGTGTCTGTAGCACCGGACTTTGCATCTCCCATCCCGCTGTTATATAATGGGCAGTCACAGTCACGTAGCTTTCGGTAGCCCTTGATGTCCACCCGTCTGTGGTGATCGAAATAGAGGATGCATCTGATAAGTCTGCGACGATTTTGCTTTTTTCCTGTTCGTAAAGTTCAGGCATGACCTTCATGCTGAAATGTGTGCGCGAGGGTATTTCGTACCGTGGCTCAAGCACTTTTAGGAGGTTTTTAAAACCCTTGTTTTCAACAACAGAGTATGGCCTCATGTCTGCCGCGATAAACATCCCGATAGATTTGGTAATAGCTTTAGCCCGCTCTGATTCTGGTGCAAAGTGCTGCTTAAATGCAGCGGTGAGCAGCTGTTGCTGTGGTTGCTTCGGTTTGCATCCTGTCTGCACACCGGGGTGATGTCGCTTCAGATGCGTGGCCATACTCGATGTATTGCCACTTTCATACGGCTTTCTCGTGCCACAGTGTCTACACACTGTAACTGTTTTGTCCACCACCCTTCTTCCGTCATCATTATATTTTACAGGAAAGCCAAAATGCTCCCATACAAAAGATTTGAATGATGCGGGAGGCTTTTCGAGTTCCTCTGTTCCGCCGCTAGCCATCGTTGTTGACACACATGTTCCGCTGACGTAAACACGACTTCTGTGTAATTAATTATTTATTATTTAAGCAATATCAGCAGAAAACACTGTTTTATCTGCGGTTATTTTTTTTTTATTTATCTAAAAGTTTAAAAAACGAGTTAATCCGCGGATCACGTGCGTTCCGAACCGTGGGTCGTAATCCGTACGGATCACGGATCAACCGCGATCCGTTGCACCCCTAGTAGTTTCTTAGCCTGAATTAAAATAAAATATTCTCTTCATATAGGAACCAAGTCTCTGGCTGGAAATTTCTACAAAAGGTCCATCTTCTTTTGCCGTATCAACACTTAAATGAGAAAAGCAGACAGGGACAGTATAGGTGACAGCAGTGACTGTCCTTCCATGCCATCCATATGTACAAGGGGTATAACCAGAGTACACATGTACAAAAAATTATATATCAAAAGCAAGTACCTTTGTTGAAACGTGAAGGTAATCGTTTACAGCATAACAATTCCATCCTAAAAAAAAGAATTTGTCTGTGTATTGCCTAGGAACTGCTACAATGTTAAAATGGCAAATCCCAACCAAACAGAGCAAAAACTGACACGTTATTTAAGAACTGAAAGAAGGAGAAAATTGAAAACTTTCTTCGAGGGATCAATAACATATATGTTTTGTTTCCCACGGTCCTGTTACTAATTCAAATCTTAAATCCTGTACTTTGATATTTTGGGCTGAATGTAATGACAGCAAACGTAACAGCTGCCTCAATGCAGGTGAAAGCAGCCCAGAGGGTCCAAGAGGTCAGTGGTCAATTACTGCATAGGGATCAAATCTGCAATCAGAAAATTACTGCATACATGCCTTTATATTACGGTCAAGCGGAGAGTCAGAGTAGTTTCCATAGAAACAACGTAAACAAACTTTACCGTTTGAAGCACAACAAACTCTGAGTGAAAATGGCGCAGAGGTGAGTAGCTTGTTAGCTCTCCAAAATGTCTTTGAATTCTTCAACTGATGTTGTGCTACTTCGATTATTTAGCCTTTTATACTATAATGACATAGTAAATGTCTATAATACAATAAAAAACATTACATTTTTTTTTTATATTACATATTTTTTAACGTCATTTAAAGTGCAGTGGTTTTTATTGCTACTGTGGTTGCTAATATTTAAATAATGACAGACTATTTGGTTAGTAAATTCATCTCAAACATGCTAGTTTAGTAGGGCTTCCCAACCTTTCGATGTCCGCGGATCGGTTTCCGTCGTAGAAAAGTGTCACGGATGGGTAAGACGGCGGTGTAATTTGGGGGTTCCCTCGCCGAGCGGCGGGAGATTGACGGTGTATACGGACATGCGGGGCTAATGGCGTATTTCCGTACATCAATACGGGCAGCTTTCTTTCCAAAACGGCGCGATCCCCTAATAAACGGGACGGCTGGCTCCTCTACCCCCGGTTGTCTGCCGCCCGGTGCAATACTCCGCGCGGACGGTACCGGAACACCGACCGGAAGTTGGGACCCCCTACTGTACAGGGTGGTAGGTAAATTGTTAAAAAAAAAATTGGGGCATTACTTTCGGAGTAGGCTAGATGCTTCTAAGTTTATCATTACATCTATTTACATTGTTACACAGGATTAACACTTTCAAATATTCTTAGCTTGGTTAGTGTTAACTCAGTTCTTGGTAGTATTCATCTGGGTATTTATTTGATGTGGAGCACAGTTGTTTCGTATTTGATTCTAGTTATAATTTGGTGACATTACTGTTTAATATGTTATTGCACTTACAGTATCGTGCATTTTACAGTAGATTTTTTTTGCAATCTTGCTCGCTGTTTCTTTTATTCTATCTTTTTTATATATGTGAACCCTGTAATTATTTATTATAATAATTATAACAATTGTATTTTCTGTATGGTTGAAGAATTTCCAGCTCTTTATTTATTTTATTATCTCTCTTAAGTGCTGGTTAATCTCTCATTTATTCCCCAGAGAGCGAATTGAGAGAGCTGATCGATGGACCAACACCCAACACTGGGAAGCCTGGAACCTGTGGGATGAAGTGATCAACTGGGGAGAAGGTGTGGAGGAGTTCTCACCAGTGACACTCCCCACTGTCCAGGCTGGGGGGGTTAAGGGGGGATTGGGGGGGTCTACTGATTTGGGTAAGGGAGGGGAGAGTGTGGGAAAGGATGGACTGCTAGCCAGCACTAGTATTTCATCTCAAAGTCTTCAGAGTAATTACGGCCTTTCATCTGAAGACTGGGAAATTTATAAAACTTGCTACCTTAACAAAAAAAAGAAAGTCAGGAAGGACCGGACAAGCCGGGGGGAGGGTGAGGTAAGGGGGCAGAGTAGTGAGGAATATGTGGAGGTACCAGAGTGGGGAACATTTGAGGGGAAGGCCTCCAGGGTTGTGATGGAGGGGACAGAGGCTGGTATTAGTATAATGGATATGCTAAATGGAGGTGAGGAGAATGTATGTGAGGTGGGAGTGAATGTGGAGGAGGTTAAGGGAGGAGGAGGGAGAAGTACAGGGAATGCTGTGGAATATGTGGTGTCACAAGTAGGCAGAACTTGGCTAGAACCCATCCAGGAGGAAGACCTTGAGGAAGATGAAGAAACAGATGAGGAGCTTCAGGAAGCAGAAGACACTGATGCTGCCACAGTGGACAGTTGGCAGTGCATGGCGGCATATGTAGCCAGAATATGGCTGCAGACTTTACAGGAAGATGGACCTGAGGAAAATGAAGAAGCTGATGTGGTATTCCAGCAGGCAGAAGATGCTGATGCTACCACACTGGTCAGGTTTCAGTGTATGGTGGCATCTGAAGACAGATCACAGCTACTGACTATACCAGAAGAAGGACCTGAGGAAGAGGACGAGACTGAAGTGATGAAGACAGATAAAACAAAAGAAGATGCTGATGCTGCCGAGAAGATCTACAGTGAAGAAGAAGTATCATTCCATGTGAATGCCGAAGATCTTTCTGAAGATGATACTGAGAAGAGCCACAAGAAGAAGAAGAAGAAGAAGATGAAGTGGTGCTTCTTCTGCTGTCCCCTGCCTTTCAGAAGAAGTAGCAAGAGGCAGTAATTATAAGGTTGTGAATTCAGGTTTACAAATGACTTAAAGCAGTAATATAACTGCATTATTGACACCTTCACAATGCACTGTAATGCATCCATAAATATATTATAGACATGGGTATAAATATTGAAGAAAAAAAAGCATAACACATTATAGCCATGTTTATTATGGATTAATGGCCGATATAATGTATTATGAAGATATTTATTGTGTATATATAGATCAGAGCATTCATAATGCATTATCAAGATAGCTATAATGTGTTATGCCTTTGTATAAGTATTTACAGCCGTGTTTTTAATACTTTTATAAATGATTTATAAGGCATTAATTGAGTATGTATAATGCAGTTATATGACTGCTTTAAGTAAAGTTAAGTAAAGTTTTTATTTTCTTTTTCTTAGAATACCCGTGTTAGAGCCCTGCATTGGGACTGGGATCCCGCGGGACCCAATGGAAAGTGATACTGTTTAAGTGTTAATGTAGCTATAAGATACGATAGGATAAGATATGCTGAGTTAAAATATAAGATAGGCTAAGACGAAATATATTAATATAAGCTAAGTTGAAATATAATAAGATAAGATAGGTTAAGTTATATGATAAGATAGGCTAAGTTAAAATATAATAAGATAGGTTAAGTTAAGATATGACAAGATAGGCTAAGATAAAATATGATAGGCTAAGTTAACATATGATAAGGTAGGCTATGTTAAGATAAGAGATTTGCAAGAAAACATATTTACTTTTCAAACTGTGTCTTTGTCATCTTTTCAGTGTTGTGTCTGTCTTTGTTTGATAATTTCGAATCGTTAATTTATATCTGAGACTCTCCTAAATGTCAATAAGCAGAGACGGAGGAATGGGAGGAAGGTACGGTTAAGTATAAATGATAAAGTATCAAAATCACAGTGCTACCTTATTTTGACGCAGAGAAAGTAATTTCAGTGTTACTACCACATATGAGTTAATGGCTGCAGATGTTGGTGTTACAAGTGCTGGTAAATAACGCGGCGTAAGTTTAACTCCGGTGTGTTTCTGAAAAACGCACCGCCTTCTGCCTGCTGTCATTCGGCGAACGTGTAGGAGGCTATTCTGGTAACAGGTAAAGTTGTCATTTAACGTAATGCTAACGTGCATTACCTGTTAGTAAGTGTTTTACTATATCACACACCTTACGTCCTTTGTAGTTGTAGTCCGGTGCACTCTGTATCCATGCTAACTAGCTAGCTAATGTTAACATGACGCAGTACAGTCTTCCAGCTTGGGGATTCCCACCCCTGTCCGCGGCCAGTATTCCGCAGGGGGGTTTGCGGAGGTGTTGGTTGCAAATGCTAACGATCCCTTCATGTTCATGTGTTGTGTTCTAATGTGTAAATAAAAGATAACTATCAAATTCAATGTTTATGTCCTATTATACTAGATAAGACTGTAAAATAGTGTAATGAACGAATCTGGGCGTGGTCACTCGCTGCAATGTTAATGGGGAACACCGGTGATTAGGATTGGGGTGGGGGAGGGAGAGTTATAAAGAGGATGCCTATGTGGGAGGGGGGGGAAGAAAAGGTCTTTCTTTGGTCTTGTAGGGAAACTGGGGGAGTTGGAGTAGCTGTCAGTCTGTGGGAAAAGGAACCGTGGTGTGTCCGTCGCCGGTGGTAGACTGGCCACGGATGAAGTTATAGTTAGTTATGGGGGGGGATAATGCTTTCAGGAAGATAGCGGTTTAAAGGGCTGGCAGCGAAGTACAGCGGGGAGACGAACCCCGTGGACTGAGAGACCTCAACTTCTTTTCCCTGGAGAAAGCGGGGGGGGCCAGGTGTGCCTCTTTCCAGGGGAGTAACCGCTTTTAATGGTGTAATTTTGGAATGAATGAGCGTATGTTTGTGTATGAATTTTATCCCCGGATTGCGGTCGTGAGTAGGAGGGCGGGGTTAGAAGGTGCACCGGGAATGATTTGTTTGCTGTGTGTAAGGGTTTGCACGGGCGTTGTGATTTAAGTTTGCTGTGCTGTATATTTGGATTTTGAGTGGCGTGGGGGGGAACTGTGGTTGTATCATTCCTAGTGAGATGAAGTTAGCCCTCGGGAAGGGGTTGTAATCCGGGGAATATTTAATAAAGATCTTCCTATATTTTGGTGTCCTTATTTGGTTGGACCTTCCCAGCCTCTTTAAATTAAAAAGGTGGTGGCAGCGAACTTCGACAAGTGCGCCCTGGTAGCGCACTTGTTACACTGGTGGCAGCGGTGGGATCCTGCAAAGGGGGAGGAGAGTGAAAAGAGAGAGAACAAGTTTTTTTTTCGTGTCCTTTTCCCCTGTGTATTAAATGACTTGAATTTTTATCATGTCACAAAGTGAGCAGGCAGCGTCGGCATCCGCCAGTTCCACATTAGAGTTCCCTCAACTCGGACAGCGTGAGTTATCGGGAGTAAGTGCTCGTGCCCTCAGTCGGCCGGTTTTTATGCCGGATACATTCACTGGGGTAAACCGGGAATGGTCAGATTGGGTAGAACAATTTGAGATGGCTGCAGTGGTTAATGGGTGGGATGAAGAAGTCAAGTTAAAGTTTATGTCTCTTTTACTTTCGGGTAAGGCACGAGAAGTCTATACGGGGCTGCCTCCGCAGGCTCGTATTACTTATGGGGCTTTAAAGGGGGCCATGCAGGGATGCATGGAACCCAGTGGGAGTACTGATTGGTATCGTGCAGAATTCTCATCTCGCATTCGTTTACCTCAAGAATCAGCTAGAGAATTTGGCACAGCGTTGCGAAGGCTTGTTATGCGAGCTTATCCACTGGTTGATTATGCTACTCAAGATATGTTGGCACGGGACCATTTTGTGGTTACTGTGGGGGCTGGAGATTTGCGTATTCAGCTACGTAGTGCCAAACCCTCCACTTTGGAGGACGCCATCAGCCTTGCAACTGAAATTGAGTCTATTAGACGGTTGGAGGGACATGCTGGCCCCTCGGCGGTACAGGTACGTGGTATAAGTGGATCAGGGTCGAATAAGGATCAGATGGAGACATTGTTGGGGGTGGTGGAGGGTTTGCGACAGGAGGTGCAGGCCCTGCGTGCAGAAGTGGTTACGTTAAAGGCCCGCAATAGTCCCCCTACTGCTGGTGAGAGCATAGTAGCTCCTTTGCAGTCATCCCGGGTAGCAGTGTCTGAGGCACTTCGGCCGGAGCGAATGGTGTGTTGGGAGTGTGGATGTGACAGACATCTAAAAAAGGATTGTCCCTATGTGTCGGGAAACTTTCGAGGGCGGGCACGGTAGGTCGTGTGCCCGCCCTGAAGCAGGAAGGCCCTGAGGTAGAAATTCCTCCAATGGCGAGTCTGTGTGGTCAAGGGCTATATATAGGTGCCCAGGTTGGGGGGGTTGAGGCATATTTATTGGTTGATACAGGGGCTCAGGTTTCAGTAGTGCCAAGGAGTTTTTGGGAGTCTGCCACAGGGGGGAGACCGGGGTTGGTGCCCTATGTTGGCGCTGTGGCTGTAGCGAATGGGGCTGAGCTTAAAATCTTGGGTAAATGGTGCACTGTGTGCCAATTTGAGTCTTTAGCCTTGGGGGTGGAATTTTTAGTGACTGATGGGGATATGCGAGATCTGTTGTTGGGGAATGACTTTTTAACCCAATATGGGGCAGTGATTGATTTAAAGGGGCAGAGTTGTCAGGTGATGGGGAAGATGGTGCCCCTAGTGGCACATGCCTCTAGTAAACAGCCCTGGATAGTGACCCTGAGTACTGATGTTATAGTCCCCCCACGGAGTGAGGTGGTCATTCCGGGAACAGTTAAAGTGGTGTCTGCCCACCCCTTAGTGGGGATGCTGGAACCTGCTCCATTATTAGCCAGCCGACATGATGTTTTGGTGGCACGGGTTGTTTGTCGTGTAACCCAAGGAGCTGTACCTGTAAGAGTGATTAATGTGACCGAAGATGAGTGTAAACTCAAGTGGGGAATGAAGGTGGGTTCATTGGTCACAGACATCGAAGTGGGGCAGACAGCTGTCCTCACAGATGGTGGGGGGCCCGAGCAGTGCTGGACGGGTGAGGAACTTTTCCAACATCTAGGTCTGGATAAAAAGGGACTCAGTTTAGCAGAATCGTGTGCAGTCCAGGCGATGTTGCACCGACGAGCAGATGTTTTCAGCATGGGGCAGGCTGATTTGGGTAGAACGCAGCTGGCGATGCACACGGTTGACACTGGGGAGGCCCGGCCTATTAAAATGCCGGCTCAGCGAGTCCCTTTACATTTACAGAGAGAAGTGGATGACCAGATAAAGCAGATGTTGGAGGCGGATGTTATTCAGCCATCCCGTAGTCCATGGGCAGCGCCGATTGTACCTGTGCGAAAGAAGGATGGGGGCCTACGGCTCTGTGTTGATTATCGCCAGCTAAATGAGGTCACTCGTAAGGACGCCTATCCACTGCCGCGCATTGATGATGCGCTGGATAGTTTGTCTAATGCATCATGGTTCTCTACATTAGATCTTGCCAGTGGGTACTGGCAGGTAGAGATGCACCCGCGGGATAAACCCAAGACTGCATTTGTTACTAGGCAGGGCTTGTATGAATTTAACGTGCTTAGTTTTGGTTTATGTAATGCCCCCTCGACATTTCAGAGGTTGATGGATTTAGTCCTTGCTGACCTACAGTGGTCCACATGTTTGGTGTACCTTGATGATATTATTGTGTTTGGTCGATCATTCGAGGAACATCTTCAGCGATTGGATGAGGTATTGGGGAAGCTGCAGGGGGCAACTTTAAAAGTGAAACCAGCTAAGTGTGACCTGTTTGCTAAACAGGTACATTACTTAGGGCATGTTATCTCAGATGAGGGAATTACAGCTGACCCTGCAAAAATTAAGGCGGTCCAAGAATGGCCAGTACCTAGAAATCAAACTGAGGTGCGCAGTTTTGTGGGTTTAGCCTCGTATTATAGGAGGTTTATTAAAGGTTTTGCGGAGATTGCACGGCCCCTCCACCAGTTGACGGAGAAAGGGCGGAGATTTAAGTGGACTCCTGATTGTGATAAAGCTTTTTTAACCCTAAAAGCATGTTTAATTACATCCCCGGTGCTGGCTTACCCAGATCCAGGTAAACAGTTTGTGTTGGACACAGATGCCAGTGATGTGGGCATAGGCGCGGTGCTTTCTCAGACAACTGAGGGAGGTGAGAGAGTGGTAGCTTATGCCAGCCGGGCATTAACTAAGGCAGAGCGGAGGTATGCTACAACGAAGAAGGAGCTCCTAAGTATGGTCACCTTTATGAAGCATTTTCGACATTATCTCCTAGGGAGAGAATTTGTGTTGAGGACTGACCATAACTCGCTGCGGTGGCTGAATAATTTCCAGGGCCTGGAGGGTCAACTAGCTCGGTGGATGGAACAATTGGCCAGTTTTCATTATACAATTGTACATAGGGTAGGCAGGTTGCATGTGAATGCGGATGTGTTATCGAGGTTACCATCTTTTGGTGAGCAGGTGGGAGACCCGCAAGTCTGTGTCCTCCAAACTGCAGCCCAGAGGCCGGAGGAAGCGAATAATGTTGATGAGCTGCAGGAAGCACAGCAGGGAGACAGTGACATCCAGTTAATGATTAGTTTGAAACAAGGTGGGGTTAGTCGGGCTGAAGCTGCAAAGCATCTATGTTTAGAGTGTTATTTACCTGTATGGGATGAATTAGTGGTCCATGATGGGGTGCTGGTGAGGCAGGTGGGAGATCTGAAAGGGGTTAGTGGGGAACCCCTGGTGCAGTTAGTAGTCCCTGGGAACATGGTGCCGCGTATTCTGTACTGGCTGCATAACACTATGACTGGGGGGCATTTGGGGATACAGAAGGTACAGGCTAAGGTCCGGGAACGTTTTTTTTGGCCAGGGTGGTCGGGGGATGTCCGTCGGTGGTGCAGGGAATGTAGGGAGTGTGCATCACGGAAGGAGACAGGTGTGGCCATACGAGCTCCATTAGTTTCCACAGTGACTGCACGCCCTTATGAAAGGGTGGCTTTGGACATATTGGGTCCTCTTCCAGAGACTGAGAGGGGAAATAAATACATTTTAGTGATTGGTGACTACTTTTCGAAGTGGACCGAAGCTTTTCCCCTAGGGAATCAAGAGGCAGTGACGGTAGCAAAGGTATTGGTGGAGGAATGGGTGTGTCGCTATGGCTGCCCTCGTAGTTTACATTCAGATCAGGGGAGAAATTTTGAGTCACTGGTATTTCAAGAATTGTGCCAACTACTAGAAATAAATAAGACTCGTACATCCCCATATTCACCACAGTCTGATGGCCTGGTTGAAAGGTTTAATCGTACTCTTGTAACAATGTTATCACTGTTTGTTAATCAGAATCAGTCGAATTGGGACACTTTGTTGCCCTTTGTGATGATGGCATATCGAAGCAGTGTACATGCCAGTACAGGATTTACCCCGTATAAAGTTTTGTTTGCCCGGGAAATGATTTTACCGGTGGATGTCATGTTGAATTTGGATCATGGTGAAAGATTAAAACCCATGTCAGAGTATGTGTCTAGTGTGTCTCAGACATTAGCGACTGTGGTGGAGGCTGTGAAAAAGCATCAGGGGGAGGCATCACATAGACAGAAACGGTGTTACGATTTTAGAGCACAGCCACAGTTCTATTCTGTGGGTGAGTTGGTATGGATGCGGGATAAGGCTAGAAGGAGGGGTGTTTGTCCTAAGTTACAGCGGCGGTTTAAGGGACCATTTAAGGTTAAAGAGAGGATCTCTGAGGTGCTGTATAGGGTGTGTCCAGAAAAAGGGGGGGGGGACACTATCGTTCATGTCAACCGACTAAAACCTTGTGTGCCTTCCTCTTTTGAGGTGTCTCCATCTTCCAGGGGGTCTGGGCCTGTGTGGAAGGAGTGGAGGCGGCGAGGTAAAGGTCGTACAGGACCTCCAGAGGTTCATTCCCCGGCTAGTTGGATTTACCTCCAGTCTGGAACTCCCCAAGGAAGAGTCTCAGAGGAACAATCGGTAAAGGCTCCTGCGGCTGGTTCCCAGTTAGAAGATCCAGGAGCAACAGAGGATATTGCAGCATCGAGCTGTATGATGTAGCTGGAGAGTGAAGCCCGGGAAGAGTTGGCTGTGCAAGTGGGGTCTAGTGGCCCTACTGCTGTGATTGTGCAAGGGGATTTGGTTGACACAGGGGGTGGTCCTCGACCTCAGAGATGGCAACTGAGGCGAGAGAGACGGTTGCCTGTCTGGACCAAGGATTATGACATGCAGTGACTCGAGGACGAGTCCTCTCCGGTTGAAGGGGGGGATAGTGTAATGAACGAATCTGGGCGTGGTCACTCGCTGCAATGTTAATGGGGAACACCGGTGATTAGGATTGGGGTGGGGGAGGGAGAGTTATAAAAGAGGATGCCTATGTGGGAGGGGGGGGAAGAAAAGGTCTTTTCTTCGGTCTTGTAGGGGAGCTGGGGGAGTTGGAGTAGCTGTCAGTCTGTGGGGAAAAGGAACCGTGGTGTGTCCGTCGCCGGTGGTAGACTGGCCGTGGATGAAGTTATAGTTAGTTATGGGGGGGGATAATGCTTTTAGAAAGATAGCGGTTTAAAGGGCTGGCAGCGAAGTACAGCGGGGAGACGAACCCCGTGGACTGAGAGACCTCAACTTCTTTTCCCTGGAGAAAGCGGGGGGGGGCAGGTGTGCCTCTTTCCAGGGGAGTAACCGCTTTTAATGGTGTAATTTTGGAATGAATGAGCGTATGTTTGTGTATGAATTTTATCCCCGGATTGCGGTCGTGAGTAGGAGGGCGGGGTTAGAAGGTGCATCGGGAATGATTTGTTTGCTGTGTGTAAAGGTTTGCACGGGCGTTGTGATTTTAAGTTTGCTGTGCTGTATATTTGGATTTTGAGTGGCGTGGGGGGAACTGTGGTTGTATCATTCCTAGTGAGATGAAGTTAGCCCTCGGGAAGGGGTTGTAATCCGGGGAATATTTAATAAAGATCTTCCTATATTTTGGTGTCCTTATTTGGTTGGACCTTCCCAGCCTCTTTAAATTAAAAAGGTGGTGGCAGCGAACTTCGACAAGTGCGCCCTGGTAGCGCACTTGTTACAGTATCTCTATTATCGTTCCTACCCCGGCCATAACCCACAAGTCCGTCAGAAACAATGTCTCTGTCCTTCCTCCGTCCCTGGCCATAACCCATAAGTCCATGTATTCTTGTCTGGAGTTGCTGCTCCACCGATGGCTGACGCTGCCCCTGGCCTCTCTCTGCTCGCAGGGCGCAGGAGCCGTTGCTGTCTGTCCGATGGAGGAACTTCAGCTGGGGCCTCTTCCTGGTCGCTCCTGCTTCCTCCAGGGGGGGTGGCCTGTCCCTCGCGCTCCATGGACGACTCCTCTGGCCACGGAAACTTTCTTCGGTTCCAGTCTGGGACAGCCGATTGTTAAAACAAGGAAAGATGATTGATATAACACATTTTAAGCTCGAATTAAAGTGTTCTAATAAGGTCTCTTAAGCCAGTGCTTTACCTTCGGTATGTAAGACACCCTCCATGTCGATCCGGGCTTGTCCGTGTCATCCTTCTTAATGATCTTCACCATGTCCACCCTCTCGCCGATGTTCTTCTCCAGTGCCTCATTTTTTGGGGAAAAAGTTCCCCCTTCCTTAGGTGTTATTTTAACTTTGATTTTAATTTTAATTTTAATCTTAACAACTTTAATTTCTTGCTTGTCCATTTTTTTAAATGCTGTGAGTTTTCCAAATGCAAACTGTCTCTCAGATGATCGTAAGAAGTTTGAGAAGATAAGTACATGTGATTCAAAAGTAACCAAGCTGTTGTCACGGACGCCTATTCGTACCATAACAGACGATGCGATCCTCTGCAGCTCGTCGGTGACTTTCGGCCGCGTTCGGCTCCGACTGACCGGTCGTAGGTCCGATTCGGCTGTAAGCAGGTTGCCAACTCTGACGCATCTGGCGCGAGACTCGGGCTTTCAGACTCAAACGCACACAGCAATAAATCTTATGGAGAATCTCTATTAATCCATTTAAAACCTAAAACTGGCTACATCAAAAGTGTTTGGGCAGTTTGCAAATCCTGAAGACTATTTACAAGGTAATAAAACCGTTTTATAAATGTGAATACGTGTGTAGACTTGTCTCGAATTGCACGGTAATTTCTTGTCATAGCGTGAATGCACATAAAATAAATACGCATTTGCGCTGCTACAACAAGGAATTGCCACGCGTGTACGGGGAATGCGTACTTGCGTACCATGCAGTTATGTGATCCTGATCATATGTATAGTATATTGTACAATAAATGCTATAACATTTAAGTCGTATTGTTAGGTCTTTTTTAATAATAAATTTCTTAGTTCATTCCTGCCGACAGTTGGGGCAGAGACTGTCATATGCTCTGGGTCATACTCACAGCCAAACGCGGCGCAACAGTGAAAGATTTACAAATGTGACAAAAGGTCTTCTGTGTGTCAATTAATTCCTACATAGAGCTTTTATCCCGTTTACATGAAAAGCTGTAGTTATGTTGCCCCTGACAATTCCAAATTTCTATTTGCAACAAACTGACAAACCGAATAAGCCCAGGACACTGGAAAATACTTGAAAAACATGGTAAAGTGGATTTCAGCATTTTCTGTCGTTACATTTGTATTAGAATTGTAACAAATGTCTTCGTTAATACTATATTGTATTTCGCAGGATGTTCCTCATCAGATTGGTTCTGTGGACTGTG